>NC_071441.1:68988260-69296831 GCF_017976375.1 Cuculus canorus | reverse complement strand
ATTCCAAAGAGAAAAAAAAAAAAAAAAAAAAGAGTCCTTTGAAGGCAGACTTCTTCCCCCAAGACAGGCATTACTTCCTAAGTAAGTTAGCTCTGCTATGCACTTTATCAATTTAACTTATTTGATATCCAGTTCCCCACACAATCTGCCCTGTACCTAGATTGCTCATTTTCATTCCTCTTGCTCTAAGTAAAATCAAGTCTCTTTCCACTCCATCCTATGAAAATCTAAACTAACTAAACATCCCTTGATTCCATTTTGAATCCATTATCAAAATCTTTCCTATCTCTTCTACACAATAGGATCACAGTTGTACCTAAGACTCCACAGTATTCTTTCTCCACAATTCTCCTCTTCTCCAAATTTCTTCTCTTACCAAAAAAGCCTCTAAGGTGACTTGTACTATCTCTTACTGGGTACCAAAAAGAGAAGACAAACGTGAAAACCTGACCTGCCCCAAAGAAATGGCACAAGCACAGACCAAATCCCTTCCCACAAGCCCTACAGATGGAATCTTGTACTCTCCTGCTGCCAAGGTACATGCTGAGGAGCCCAGAGCACTCCCACTCACAGAAAACTGGCATGAATTGATGTGGGAAAACAGCTCTCCATAGCCAGAGGACACCAGCCTACTACATGGGAAATTACCACAAAGGTGATTTGTGTCAATCCTTTTGAACTGTTCTGAGACCAAGACGTGACCAGTGATAAGGGAGGGGTTGTTCCTAAATTAAAGGTGGCTGAAGTGCTTATGGAATCAAAGAATAACCAACAAATCAAGAAAAACCAAAACCAAACACTTCTTTAAAAAGTGTTTAAAAAAAAATGAAGAATTTAATTTCAGGATGTGAAATTAGTGCCAGTCCCACACCAAAGCCACCACCTCACCTCTCCCACGGCCACGTTTCCCGCGGTCCGAAGGCCTGTCTCCTTGATTGTTGTCCACTCCGTTCTCTTCAGCTCTAACTGTGGAGAGAGGATAGCTTAAGAGAAACTTTAGCAACTCATGCCTGAAACATCATAACCATCTGCTGAACCTGAAACCCAAGAGAAAAGGCAAGATTGTAGAGTAGGCTGATGAACATCTCTGTCACCCCTCCTCTTTGGAGGTGTAGCTACAAGCACATTGTGTTCACTTCACACTAGACAATTAGGAAGCAAAATATCTAACAAGAGGGAAATGTCCCTTAGCAGAGAATTCTGGTTTTTTGAACATAAAGTGCAGCGATTTGCAGCCTACACTATTAAATTTATTATGGCCTCACCTCTGTAACAAGGTAGGAAATACAGCTGCCTCATACTATGCTTCCCTGATAACACTCTGGGTGGCAACAGTAAAAGAACAAGGGATAACAAAGAACAACCACTCTTCTCCTGTTTGGCCATACCACACCCCTGTACAACCAAAGAAACTTGAAACAAATCTCCTCTGTACATAAATCAGAGGATAATTACTGGTGAAGGTGAGGCGCTGGAAAAGCACTGCAACTTAAATACTATGTGGAAAACCCCTGAGGAGTCACTCTGAAAGAAGGCTGCTTCCTTGATGGAAAAAGAAAATAGACTGTCCACTTAAAACACTGCTGAGATTTCATACCACAAAGCTTCTCCTCATGGCAGCAATAAAATCAGTAATTCTTGGACACAAAACTGGGAAAAGAATATCAAGATCTGTTAACCATCTGAAAAAAAACCTTTAATTCCAGTTCATAAAAGAAACAAGCAGCAGCTGGCTCAGGCAAAAATTCTCCTCCCAATTCCACAGAATCACAGAATGACCCAAGTTGGAAGGGACACACAAGAATGATCGAGTACAACTCCTACCACTGCACAGGACCACAGCAAAATTTACACCATGTGTCTGTTCAAATGCCTCTTGAATATTGTTAGGCTTGGAGCCACGACCGCTTCCCTGGGGAGCCTGTTCCAGTGCTGCACCACTCTTTGAGCATGATTTCATTTTGGTGGATTTGATTTAAATTTTTTCTATGTATAGCTGCAAGTTTTACTAATGTTTGTCCTATCTTGACATTACTCTAATACAGAAAGATTCACAGTGCCTTTACTGGCACAATATTTGAATATATTCCAATAACAAATTAGAAGAGCTGGCCAATATTGTAAATATTTTTCCCGCTTGTAAATGAAAAGCTAAACATACATGTTTCACTCTGGTTTCTCTGCTCATCTATCTGTGTTGTCTCTGGCCCTCACAGCAGTACATAGAGCTTTTGATGATAAAACTTAAGAGAAAAAAGCAATGTGTATCAAATGGTGATCCAATGCTACCTAACTTAGAAACTATCAGTTTGCTTTGGTACAACATATGCACCTGTATAAACTGTAGCGAATTTGTAACTGTGTCAACTGCAAAGAATTGTCACTGTGGTAGAAACTCTCCTTTGGCTGGCTTAAGTCAGTAAAACATGTCAGAGATTAATAATGATTCCAGGCTTTTCATTCTCCTTAAGAGTAGATGAAAACATCTTCACATTCTCCCATTCATGAAAGGAGATGGAGTCAAAGCTGCATAATTTTTTTCATTAAAAGAAACAAAAAAGTTTTTCAGTTCTGCAGCAACACACTTGCTCTCAACCAGCCTTACAAAGACTCAAATCCAAAACTTGCAAAAAGAACAGCCATTCGTACAAGATCAATTAATCAAACCAGGGCAGAACTTAAAGTTAAATTGAGTGCCTCTGGACAAGCACAGACCACCCTGAAAATAAGTCACTTACATCAAGCATACCTGTTGTATCAACGATTTATGACCTCTTCGACACTGAGCTACAACCCAGACAGGATTTACTCTATCAAGCATTTTCTCCCTACTCAGACAGTGTCAGCTGCAAGAAAAGCATCTGAATCTTTAAAAATAAACCCCTGTACGTACACTCTCGGCCACGGCTGCCTCCTCTTCCTCGTCGGCTGGAACTTCCCCGTCCGCGACTCACTTCTCTGTCCCCTCGTTTTTCTCTGTTTTCTTTGTTTTCTAAAGATTCCTTTCCAAGACTTTTCTTCTTTCCCCCTACAGTTTCCCAGGAGGTCTATTTGGGTAGAATAGAATAAGACACTAAAGTCAAAAAAAGAGACAGCTCTCAGCGCATACTTCCAACTCGGATCCCTCCAGTTCATGTGAAGAAACCGGTATTTGCATAACATCACATCTGTAAAACTTTACAAACTACACAAATGAAAACACACGCTTTGTTTCTGGGAAGAGATGAAAGCAAAACAGGTTTTAGAAGTTGGATTGTCTTACAGAGTGTGAGAATTTCAAATATTTCTGATTATAGTGGATTTTTGCAAGTGGAAGGAAGCCCAGATACAAACACAACGCAGAAAATCTGCAAAGCAAGCAACAGTTTCCCTCTCAACTACCTCCATAAATCTAGCAAAAGAGCACGCACAGAGCTTTTTTTTTTCCTCCCAACGAAAACGAAGAAACTCTTATAAGCATCATTGAACAAAAGACTGATGAGAACAAGGAGTGGAAAAAAAACATTACCCAGACGTGCTGGAATTCAAGCACTAAGAGACAGAATAGCAGAACAACTGGGAAAATTGGGGCCATAAGCCAGAGCATGCTCTCTTAACAGCTACAGCTTAACACACACAGCAAAATGCAGGAAAAAAATAGGTCTAAACAAGACAAAGGACCAAAGTCCAAACACCAAGCCTAATCTTTAATATTGAACTCCATCTCCAAAATAAATTCAGGGATCCTATTGGCTCCATAGGACTATCTATATGAGTTGAAAATAAAATGACTAAACCACTTGCTAAGAATAGCACAGCACCTCACATATTATGCAACTGCATCGTTAGCCTATTGAGCCATAGTCACATAATGAAGAAGGAGGAAGGTATTCGCAAACCATTAAGGTGGCAATGTAAGTCCCCACCCCTAGTTGCTTACAGTCTAAGTAAGGTATTTCAGAAAGAAATCTATAAATACAAATAAGGCGCACCAGATGTGAAGCACTAAAGCCAGGATCACTGCCCGGCACCTTCATTACACAAATAAGGCTGAGTATCAGTACTATTAGGTCCTGCCCTACCTCCTCTCACTTCAGACAATAGCAGCTCTGAAGACCTCACAAGGCTGGTAATGACCAATGTGTCTCACGACATGCCAGTCCATGCTGCCTCTGAGAAAACTAACGCTATCGAGAAAGCAGGAAACAAAGCAGCTTACAAGCATAAACACAATGTCTCAGTGTCTCCTTCAAGAGAAAAGTACTAAGAGAATGTTTATTGTCTCTTATTTTTTGAGATGTTATGGGTGAGAAAGAAGGCTGAACTCACTTTTCAATTTGATCTCCAGCACTGGAGACTACCTGGCCATGAGCCAACTTCAGTGGTGCGCAGAAAGCACGGGGTCAGAAGCACAAAACTACACATATGAGCAACACCATGGTATCTGTGCAACAGAAAACTGTTTCCTTCAGTAACTACACACAGCTTCGCCTGCCATTGACAGTGTAACTGCATTACAACAATAAAACCCTCCTAGAGCTTTACAGATGCTTCACACTAGGAAAAATAACTGCACTGACAACTGGGGAACCAAGTCTACACAGTTCAGAACGCACTACCAATTCACTGGTGGGAAGGGAGCCAAATGATCTTTGAACATGTTTAAGAACACCCAAAACTAGATGATCCAGCAAAGCTTAAAAGTAACCAGCCTCTCCTCAGTGAGGTTTTACATGATTTGGAAAAGATCAGTAAAAGGATGATTACAAAAGCATCAAATCCTTACTTTCCCACAATATGACTTTGAGGAAAGCCTTGAGAAGCTAGACATGTCCTTCTAAGATACAGGACAGTGTTACTTCCGGGCATGGGAATCCATCACAGACCAAAGTTGCTCATTTTCTTTAAGGGAGCTGAGTGATTACAACTTCAGCTGAGGACGCCTTAGGCAACCCAAGTGACAGCTGTGTGCCTGATCCGCGTGAATACATAACAGAGACCTTCTTAGTAGCCTAATCTTAAATGGAAAGAAAAATAACTCAAAATGTTCCCTTGTCTCCCTCTTCAGAGGCTTAGGAAGTAGAACACAGTCAGGCCTAGAATGGATCTTACACATGTAGAAAGTTAAATAAATAGATGTCTTGGGCAAAGAACCATCCCCTTCGCTACTCTCATCTACAAACCTTTACCCAAACTCAGACTGTCACAACTGTTGTAACTGACATGTCCTCATAAAGACTAACAGTCACACAAAGCCTTAAAGACCACAGCATTAGGGGGGAAAAAAAAAAAAAAAAAAAACCCAGACAAAACTGGCAGAGTAACAAAGAAATTATAAATAGACATTCTAGCTATCACTCCTTGCTCTTCTAATTCTGGACAGACAAATCATCTTCCAAATGAGGTAAAACAAAAGCTTCTAGTGCATCAAAGCAGAGAGAAATGAGAAAAAGATTTGGGAATCTGTATTCAGGACTAGTAGTACCTCTGTTTCCAACTTGACATCAAATCCAAGGTTAAACTGTTCTAGAGTGTAATGACTTTAAAACAAACCCTTCAACCTGTAGTCCCACAAACTGCCACGAATAAGAAGAAATTTCTTCACGTCCTTCAATTGATACTTCTTCCTCCCTGAGCCCTTCAAGTTCTCTGTATTTGCTTCTGAGTTGCATTTTGTCTGCAGACAGCAGTGGGTTCAGAGTTACTTGTCAAAAGTGCAGAACTTATAAGTATGTTGCTTCTAATTGATAAATGAGTTCAGAAAGTTTCTTCCATGTTATGATTACTTCTAACAAGTTGCTAAAGAAAGTATCAAAGACTCTCTGTTAACCAAAAAACTATTTTCAACTAGAAAATAACAAATACGAGAAGTACAAAAGAACACAAACCAGCACATTACCAAGACAGATTTAATCAAGGCAAGATGCTCTCTTCTACTTCCAACTTGCCAGTTCACTCAGTGTAATACTCTGCTGTCTTCTAGACTACCTCAACACTTATAAGTGAAAGGGGATGGAAAAGGAAGTTCCCTCAGTCAGAATGGTATGTGTCCTAGATTTAGGGTGTGTGGGGGTGAGTTTCCTCATTAACAATAAGCCAAGAGTACACTTCCTGACAAATCACAGGAAATACTCTTATGTTCAGCATGAAGAAAGGAAGTCCAGGTTTCTTTTCCAATTTAGAAGAGATGAAATCTAATCTACTGCCTCAAATAAACTCTAAGAAGTCCCTCCAGCAAAAACTTCAACCGCAGCAAGACATCTCTCCCGATATCTCTTGTGATAAAAAAAGATTGCTCTGAGCAGTGTTATAAGTAACAGTACTTGTAATTATACACCCATGGTTTAGTTTCCTTTCTCTATTTTTCAATAAAGTCATGCAAACAAGCAACACAGTGAAAGGAACAACTACTTGCTGTATCCTTCATAAGCACCCTTGTCAATGTAACTTTCAGGTGAGGAAATCTCACACTTCAACACTAGCAATGCACAACTACAGAAACTGCATGGTATCTGCCTGCCCTTTTGGTTTACAAAGATTGTCTTTCATGGCAAACACTCAGACTCAGGTCTCGGAGTAGTGGAGTTGCTAAAGGGTAACTAAAAACATCGAAGCAAAAAAACAGGCCTATGTCACACTGAGCACTGAGTGCTGCTGCAGCGTTAAAACTGCTGTGTATAAATGAAAGCCAAAAGACTTATGCAAGAGACCAGCTGAACACCCACGTTTACAAGGTCCAGCCTACTCTAAGGTACACATGCAGTAGAGAAGCTGCCCTTTTACTTCAAAGAATTTGAATGCAGACTCGGAAATTGAACACTTCCGAAATACAACCTTCCCAATCACTTCACAGAAGTGGAAACATACAGCAAAGAGAAAAAATGATGAAAGTAAAACCTTACTGTGTCTGAACTTCCTTCCAGCAGTATGTTGATTGCTCTGTTCACATCCCCATTGCAGTCGTGTAGTGCCACTATGCACTCATCCTGGTTTTTCCCCGTCACTTCCATAAGCTGGTGGAAAAAGTCAGACATGGTAAAACATCTGAATTATCATCACAAGAAAATAAGAGTTAGTATGACCACAGATTCCAAGGAAGTGCATAGCTACTGTGTCAGAGCAAACTCAAATTGTAACTAAAGGTATCTGCATTTTACAGATTCACCTGGGATTCAGAAAAGAGACAAGATGAAACAAATTAAATGGTAATCAAAAAATAAGTCTTTTACACCTTTTCTTTACCTTTAAGCTTGTGGCAAAAGCTGTCACCCCAGAGACAACATTATATGAGGGTCAAGTTGTAAAGGACCAGAATAGCTTCAGTATCATCCTCTTTCCCTCCTCAAAGACTCCCCTCTGTATCACACCGTGTGAGAGCAAAGTAAGTCATGGCAGAGAACAGATCCATCTGGAACAACATCCAGCTTAAGAAAAAGGTTATTTTTCAGCCAGATTTGCTTCTTAAACCCATTTCACGTTAAAGGCCACACAAAAGGCATCAACAATGGCTGCCTAAGGAGACCTAGTACTGAATTATGCTCCGTGGACCTGCAGTGCACATCCTGATGAGTGTGAGGCAGAAATAACATGCTCTGTCATGAGACTTATCCAGCAAACTCACTTAAAGGAAAAAAAACCTACATGAGGTAGAAAAACGTATAAATACTGGAGATTTCCTATGCAGAATTTAATTCTTACCCACCCCACCAGCAGAGCTATTATTGATGAGGCACTATTGATGAGGGTCCTTTGGCTTCAGTAAGTACAAGACTTCACTTTTGCCACAGCAGCAGAACAAGTTTGTAACAAGAACAACAAAAAGCACTTAATGTTTCAGAGGAGGTTTTACAGCAGAAAAAAAAACCTGCAAGAAATCTACTCCTTTGATGCATTAATGCATTCACGCTAATCGTTCTCTCCTTCTGGATGCACTCCTAGGGTCTTCATGAGTTGCAATGCATTCACTAGAACAAATCACCCATAACCACAGCAGAATACGGACCTGGATTCTCAGTACTGCTCAAATTAATGCTCTCAGCTGTAATTGGGTAATGGAAGCTTGAGTATCTACACTTAGCATGGTACAGGAAATGGTGTGAGATTTGATTTTCAGAGCGTAATTTTATCATTTTTACACATACACAGATCTGGGAGGTCGCTTTTTTTTTTTTTTAGAAATAACACTTCAATCCACCTCTAAGCTACAAAGAGATTTATTTAGTTTTCCTGAAAAACAGCCAAGATGTTAGCAAACTCAGTTTACACAACTGATACACTTTTCCCATGTGCGTGTACATGCAGACAAGCTGAATGAATTCTATTCTAATCATTAAGCATCAGGACCGTACTATGGAGCTACAGTCTGGAAGAGACATCAGCACCAATGAGTTTTGGCTTAAAGACTTGTCTATAGAGACAAATACATGAGTGTAACTATACAGCCAGAGCCCCACTGCCACACAATTTCTTGTAAACAGACTTTATAGTGCAATAAAAGCACCTTCTCTAGTTAAACTCACATCCTTCTGAAAAAGGTTTCACCTAAATCAGAAACAGACATTCAAGCTTCAAAATGTAAACCAGCTTTAGAGCACCTTATTGCAGGGCATAACTCTGTACCATAAGAAACATACTTGTTTCACTTTATCTTCAAAATCTGCATCGTTCTTATCATAGATCATCTGAGCAAGGCGAATCTGTTCTGCTGTTGCCTGAAAGAAGTAAACATCTAATTAAGGACCGAAAAAGAAACAATACGTTTTTTGAAAGTATCTACGAATGTCACTGTATTTACATCTCCATATTCTCAAAAAGAATATGCACAACAAGGATAAAGGTACTGTGGGGAGTCGATTAACATCTCCACTGTACCCATTTTACAGCTAAATAGTTAGCTGGGACAGAAGCAATTTCAAGCAGTTATAATATGTCTTAACCACAGTTGAAGGTCACCATACAGACAAGACAAGCAAGCCACAAAATAGAATTTACCACAGAAACTTACACTTTGATATTATTATTTTTACATTCATTTACTATCTGCTTGTACCAGGTTTGCATCCCAAGGTTGTGGTGGAGGCTGCAGACATGGTTTCTGTGAGAAGGTGGCAGACGTTTTCCCTGTGTCCCACAGAGACAGTGCCAGCTGGATCCAAGGTGAACCCACTGCTGGCTAAGGCCAACACCATCAGAGACAGTGGTGGCAAGTAAGCAATAACACATTCAAGAAGGCAAATGACTGCTGAGCAGCAGCTAGGTGAGAGGAGTGAGAACATCTGAGCAAAACAACCGCAAAGAAACCAAGGGCAGGGGAGGAGCTGTTCCAGGCACCAGAGCAGATTCCTGTGTGAAGGCCACGGTGAGGCAGGCTGCGTCCCTCCTGCCCGTGGAGGTCCACAGCAGAGCAGATGTCCACCCACAGTCCATGGAGGACCACATGCTGGAGCAGGTGGTCGCCCAAAGGAGGCTGCAGCCTCATGGGAAGCCCCTTCTGGAGCAAGGTCCTGGCAGTACCTATGGACTCATGGAGAGAGGAGACCACAATGCAGCAGGTTTGCTGGCAAGACTTGTGACCCCATGGGGGACCCATGCCAGAACAGTCTGTTTCCGAAGGACTGCACCCCGAGGAACGTGCCCAGGCTGGAGCAGTCTGTTCCTACTCTTACAGAGCAGCTTTGGTGGGCACCTGGCATTCAACCAGGGTCAACCCACCACACTGCCCCTCCAGAGTTAGACTTTTATCACAAGAAACTGGCAACAGTATTTCTAAATTAACCACATTGCTGATGATTCCTGCTCACATCATCTTCCACAACTGTCCCAACAACCACCTGACTGTGAGCACTTCAAAGCAGCCTGAGTCAAGCCTCAAGATTTTGCCTGTGAACAGCTGCATTTATTTTCTTCATAAGCAAATACTGATCTCTGAAAATACTAACGGATCATGTTATTGATGAAATATTCGGTGCTTCTGTAATGCTTCTGACCACAAATCCACTCTGGCAACTTCTCCAAGAGCTGCAAGACTAAAATGAATGCATGGAGTAAAGCGCCCTAAATCCAAATAGGCTGTAGGTGTCCCAGAGAGAAAGCAACTCAAGAACACCAATGTCACATCAATACTGGCCACTCTTCATAGTGTGGCCTTTGTAGTCTACCCGCACTAAAGTTCTATAAAAATATCAAAAATAACTCTAATGAATAAAGAATAACTCTGTGATACATGGTCCAATGCAGGCAGGTTGGAACAAGATGATCTTAAAAGTCACTTCCAACCCAGAGCTGGAACTCTGATCCTGGACCTAATTTGATTTCTGCTCAAACAAAAGAGGTTTCCATCTCATGCTACAGAAGTCTGATACTGAAGACAGACAGGACCCAGAATGCGAGCTGATGTTCTGTGGAAGACCTCTTTTTGTTGAGAAGGGGACCACCTGATCCACTGAAATTCTTGACAGAACGGACTCACTCCAGGCTTGAATCTCACCTTTAGAAGTCTCACTTCACAGGACAACCAGATGAAATTCTGCACCTGATTAGTTCCAACATTATCAGCCCCAAACCACTTCACTTTTGAAGTTTACCACAAATACCAGCTCTAAAGAAGGTCGTCAAGTGTAAGCGCTGAGAAGAGTCTAAAAATTACTCCACCACACACCACCAGCTGCTTGTTTTCTGAGAAGTTACTGCAGCTGTCCCAGTTTCAGGAGGGAAGCAACATTTGCTGTGCTAAAAGGCAACGTTCCAAGACAATTAGTGTTTGTAACGGAGTTAACTACTCTGTGCTACTTCATATTTTCAAAGTATCATGCTAACAGCTTCATAGTCAGTCAGTAACACAGAGGAGAGCCTGCTCTGGAATTCCTTGTGCCACCCTCCACGAAAGCCTCCCCGTCAGTGCTGTGCTCTGAGTGACAGAGCTCACCCTCCGTGTCTGCTGAGAGTTCAGCACAGAGGAAAAACAAACCGACTGCCGATTTCAAGAGCAAAGCCTTTTTGATGTATGTTCTTCTCTGACTTCAGCCCCCTCAGGCCCAATGCAACTTTTAAGCTAGTGAAAAGATTTCCTTTAGAGATATACAAAGCAAAAACATTCAATGTAATTTCTGTAGAGACATGACTGCATCTTTCCAGAAAGAAGAAGCCATTAAGATTCTATTTTCTCTGTAAACCAACTTCTTTAAGTTGTTTTTTTTTTTAAGTAAAAAATATACCAATTCTATAACAAGAGCAGATGTGTGATAGCATATTCAGTTTTCCTATGTATGCGAAGAGGATAGAATACAAGCAGGTGCAATATAGCTAACACTTCAGCCAGCGGATCACAGCCAGATGGAATTGAAGATTGAGAAGAAAAAAAACCAACAACAAAAGCCCACAAGATGTGTTTACTACACAGGCACTAAATCAGTGTCACAAATGTTTTGGTTTTCCCCCGACGACTGGTTCTTCTTTATTTTTTAAGGAACCTTTGTTGCAAGTAATACTGTCGTATTCCGTAAGAGTCAAGTTCTATCTGCAAGTTAGAAAATAGCAGCATCTAAAGACAGCTAAAACTCCACTCAACCTTGGGTGATATGTTTGGCTCGTACAGAAATAACTGTAATTTTTGTCTTTGTAAACTCTGGTGCTTGTTTTGGATTAAACTTTTAACTGTGCTCACATAGTATACCATTTTAAAGGACAAAATTAGCTGTACTTAATTATGCTACTATCTTTGGGTTTTTTAACTGTTTATTCTTTTTTTCTATTACACTGGCAAATTAAAGATAGGGAAAAAAAAAAAGTAAATTTGAGCAATTTTGTTGTATGGATTCTAAAGGGGGACTTAAAGTGGCGGAACCACCAGTGGTATCAAATAAAGTAAGCTCAACAAGTACGTGCAGCCACATGAGCTGAACGAATATCAAAAAAGTAAACATCATTAAGTCTGCTCTGGGTTTATTTTCTGCAACGCGTGTGACAAAATGGATTCTATATGACAAGTGACAGTGTTCCGCACAGTGGCTGAAGCAAGGTGAAGCACCACAACACATCCTGAAACCAAAGCTGCATCGAAAGAAGGTTACAGTTACTGTTAGGTGGTCAGCAAGTGGTATTACTCACTAAAACTTCTTCCATCATGAAATCATCACTGCAGAAAAAAACTGCAAGGAAATGGACAAAATGCATTTGGAATTCCAGTGTTTTTACCACCAACGTTGGTCAATCAAAAAGAAACAATTATCGTCCCCGACTACACCCAACTGCAAGTCTTGTAAATGACTCTGCAGAAGCTGCACAAACTGGGCTACAAAACTCTACCTCGCTCAGCTTCCTCACCTGACCTCCCTCACACAGACAATTGCATTTTCAAACATCTTGACAACTTCCTGCAAGCAAAGTTTTTCACAATCAAGCAGCAGCTCAAAACACCTTCGAAGAATTCATCTGTTCCAGGAGTCCAGGATTCTGTGCTACCAGAACAGACTTGTTGATTCTTGGTGAAAATGTGTAGATTCTAATGCTTAATAAATAATTAATAAATTAATAAATTTTATTCTAAGCTAAGATTTACTACTTAAAAGCTGATGGTTAAAAACCACAATTATTTTTACACCATCCTATTTTTGCAGCATAATAACGAAGGAAATTTTTAACTAAGAATTTAAATTATGACAAAACAGAACTGTGCAAAACACAGCATTCAGTGAAAGTGACAGATACAGGCTTAGATCTTATAATAAAACGGTGCACTTATTATCCAGAAGCAATGCAAAATAATTGTGAGAGGATTTCTTAAATAACTTAAATGTTGCTCAATGTGACATTATGACAATGAAATCTTCATTTGGCAAGGGAACAATATTCTACATTCAGAAAAATTAAACAGTGATGATTAGCAGTAAAATCCCCCACATTTCTGTTGATTTGTAAAGCCTGACTAAGCAGGAAGGTCCATCTGATATCTGAACAATAAAAAAAAAAATACATAATCGCTGTAAGTTAAGTAACCTTCTTTTCCACTCAATTGACCAAACCAATATCTGTTACACAACAAGCGGACAAAAGGCAGAAAGAGGTCAGTAAGACCTAATGCCTAGGTAAATGAATCACAGTATGGAATGGTCCCCCAGCGATTCTCAGTGCAACCTTCCACTGACAGCACATCCCATCAGAGAAGCTCTGTGAGACCAGGCAGAAATCCTACAAGCTCTCTAATTCACAACTATATTCCTGGTAAACGATTTTTTTTCCTTTTAACAGCTGGAATTTCCAGTGTTCCAACTTGTGCCATCACGTCTCTGAGAAGACTCCAGCTTAACCTCTTCTATACCCTTTCATGAGGTACCTGAACTGAACATACAACCTCGCCTTGCCTTCTTAGGGCTGAACAAATGCAGGTCCCCCAGCCACCTCTCATTGATCTTGTGCTCCAGCCTCTCAGCCATCTTTGCAACTCTTGGCTGGGCTTGTGCCCATCTGCCAATGTCTTCTCTGTGCAGGTAACACCAAACTGGGCTAAGTACTCCGCTGCTGTCTTACAAATGTCAAGAAAAAGGAAACATACACTTGTGTCATCCTGCTCACTGTACTCCTGCAGCCTTACTCATTATAAAAGTTTATGTGTTGAAAGTCACTTTCTAAGTCTACACATTAGCATGAATAACCATTACACAAAGTGCTGCAGCGCAAGGAGATAAGGACTTGAGCTCACATAATTAATACTCTATGAAAAAGAACAAGAGCCCATCCACACTAAAGATCAGTCTAGAAAACAATAAAAGACACAATCTCCCAGAGGAGCACCTCTAGATTGATGCACTCTGTGCCAGCAGAGAACCGAGGCAATTCTTGAATTGAGTCCAATTTTGAGAAGTACCTGACAAGAGAATAATGAGTTGCCAGGAGCAGAAACATTTTGCACTCCGTAACCCAGATGAGCACACAACTTAACTACTTTGGTTGCTGAGATTCAAGACAATGCGATAAGAGCTTAATTTCAATCTTACAGATACTCAATTTCAGTCCACTGGTGGACAGCCGCCTTTATTCCACTTTGTGAGCACACTGCACAAGTTTAGGATTTTGTGATTTGTAAATACGCCAAATCATACTGCAGAACACAGCGCACATCCAATAAAGCCTCTCCCACCCTTCCAAATTCCTCCATCAACCAGAAATCTTCTAGCATCGTGAGGATGGCACAGGGAAGAGTTGAGATCTGAGGACACCAAGGTCACAGGACAGAAATCTTCACACAGGCATAGGCATAGAGTTCCTCACTGATGGGAAATGTTGAAGAACAGAAAGTTCCAGAATACAGGATGTGCTGGATTAATGAGCAAACATACTTTCCCCATAAAGACCATCATTCTCCCTCCCATCTATTCTGCTTTACTAAGGGAAGAAACACGTATCATTACACGCTCACTTTCAACTCAAAGAACATTATATAGTAGCACGTACCTGTACTACTTGTTTCTGTGGTTGCGTTGGCTGTGTGGTTGAAATTTGCATTTTGTCCCGAGTGCCCCGGGTACGTTCATTGCCCACCGAAGTCATCATATACAGTATATACAAAACAGTGTATGTACAAAATAGAAAATCTGAAGGGAAACAAAAAGAAGAGCATGATTTAAGGCAGGATACCAAAGCAATACCCAGATTATATACAAGAGCAATAGCTTGAACTCTTCCTGCCTTTACCACGAACTCTACACAGAGACTCCTGAGAAAGCAGCTTTAATACATCATGCTGGATTTATCACAATCTTTACAGCAAAGGGGGAAATGCAGTGGATAAAAAGCATTTTCATCAGCTGATTGGGATTTGTCTAGATCTGTACTTCCTGGTGACATCTAAATTTCAGAGCTCTTTCCAGTAATTTAACATGTAACATTTTCTATTTGCTACTCTGCTGAAATTTCAGCTCCAGCTATATCACTCCTTAAATTTCCATAATACCTGCTGCCTTGTTTTTATGCCTGGAATTTAACCACTCTTATCGACTCAGAATGCTAACACAAAAATCTAATTCACAAACTATGCACTTCCTCTCTTCCGCATCAAACTGTTTTCCTCCACGTGCACCAAAGTTGTGGCCAATGCCCACTCTAGTATTCACTTCTCACTTATAAGAGAAATGACTGTCCTCACCTTTAAATCCAGCCTCTATAGCGAGTACTTTTTCTTTTGTTCTCCCTCAATCTTACAGAAACTACTTAGAAAATTACCTGTTACCTTGGCTTGAAACATACCTTTGTGGTACAACAACAAAGAAACACAAAAGAAAACTCAAATCACAAACACATATTGCCACTATCCCATCTGCGGCAGTCACCTTTCATTCTCTAGCAATCAAATTATTCCACTCTGAAAGAAGAAATTTATTATCCTCCTGTGCTTGTACAGCATTTAGCACAAAACTAACTGATGAGTACGGTTTACAGTCGCTGTGCTAACTGGCAACAGGTGTCTCAACTGGTCAGAACAGCCACAGTCCACTGTTTGGCTTCTGTCCCCATGACACTGGGAAGTAAAACTGCAAATTTAGGGAACTAAGAACAACCTCCAACTGGTGCACCTGGGCAGAAGGAGATGTGCAAACAAGCAGCAAAGTGCTTTTACTGCAGCCTGAGTGTATGACTGTGCCTCAAAACAAAATTTGTCAGGGAAGCATCTTTAGTGCAAGACGGCTAGCACCGAGCTCAATGCACGGTGGTGCTCAGATGAAAACTGAGTGAACTGCTGTGATTGCACGGGCAAGGACGTGTTCAATACCCAGCTGCTCACTAGCATTGACGAGTAATGTGTACTCAACAATTAAAGTTGCGATGAGACACTTCAGTTTAAACAACGATTCACAACACTTGGGAGCCTCATCCAGAATTAAAAAAGACAATTAACCATGTTATGATCTAAGTCTCTTCTTCAGCTTTGAAATACATTTTTGTTGACCAAAACTGAACCCCAACTTTGAACTTCTTTATGTGCTCTAAGCACGTAAAACTTTGAACTTCTTTATTTGCTATAAGCATTCAATAAAGTCTGAGGAGAAAGTATATTTCCATGAACTCTTACACATTTAACAAGAGAAGTCCTGCCTTTCCCAGGAACTGACTCTAGCATGAGCTTAACTGGAACACTGTGTTTCTCCAGCTTTATGCATGTATTCACCAAAGGCAATCTGTTTCCCAACCACTTAAGAAGATCTAACACTGTTGTCTTCTAAGCTCCAGAACATACAGGCCTTCAGAGCTCTGACGCCCTGAACACCAGCCACAGTCAGAACAAGGGTTACTCAAGCTTGTGACATGTTCTATGGAAAGCAAAATGCTCAATGTGGAGATGCTCTGAACATCAAGTTCAACACTTATCACTGCCTATCTGGCCATGGCTATCACTGATAAATTAAGCACATCAGGGACAGCCTTCAGCTTAGTTTGCAGCAAAAAAGTACTTTTGCTCTTTGTGTTTAAATCTGCTTTCATAAGCCTTGCTAATTGCACCACTAATGTCCAAAAACTAACTTAAGTTTATATACACTAATAATGACTATTGGGTTGTGGGTTTTTTTAAGTATCAATCAGTTAATCACTATAACACAACAAGAAATGAGAAAGATGAACAGAAAACACAATGGAGAGCACCAATGTCTCTGAAAGACAAGCTAATAGTTCCAAATAAAATAGCCTGGAATTAGCCCACGTGATTTAAGATAACATTGAGAAATTACAATGCCATTGGGTCTCAATTTGATAATAATTTCTGAATTAACATTATGTTTACACTGATTCTGCTACCTATAAATTCTGATGCGCACTTCACTTGTATTTTCTCCAATTACACCGAAGCTACTCAAAATACTGTGATTCATGTTTTGGACATGACGGCAGCACACACACACATTAAAACAAAGTATTTTCCATTAGTTTGTAAGGAACACACTGAGCCTACAGTTCTGACAGCAGTCTATGGCACCTGAAGATGATGCCTTTTCTCCCTCTCCTAACACGTTTTACAGTGTCTCTCTGCCACCACTTTTTAAGCCAGGTTTGTTATTCAGGATGAAAGGATACTTTAAGGAAAACGGCAGGCACACAAATGCTATAAACACTTCTGGGGGATGAAGCAGCACAGCAAGATCAGCCTCCTGATGGAAACAGAGCCAAACAACCTGCACAGCATAATGGGACCTTAAAAGAAGATCTTCGTCTCACTAACTGTGCAGCCCGTGAGCAGCACAATCTGGCAACAAGTCTGCAGAAGAAAACGAGTGAAGGCAGGAGCCTCTTTCTGGTAATAGTATGGACTTGTACTTGCTTCAAACAAGTGTGGAAACACTCCCTTCATTTGACATTCTCCATCATGCCAACACAGACGTTATAATCCATTTCAGACACAATCCAGTCATCTTAAAAGCACAACTGGCATTTTGACACAAGGACAGTTTTCAAAACAAAGCTTTATTTCCTCTTAGCTAGCTCCCACTACCTCCAGGCAGTGCCCAGACAGAACACGCAGCCCAGCTGAAAGGCTCTGCTCCTCTGCCAACAGTGCACTGGGCAGGGAAACACAGTACCTCCAGGCACGGGCATGCCTTCACCACGCCGGGCTGAGGTCTCACACCCTTCCACACCTACTCTTCAGAGCACCCAAGCAGCAGGCAGAAGGGAGGCAGGTAGCCACTACCTTCAAATTACCACAGTGACTACAGTTTCAAGCATTAAACACAATCTTATTAATTAAAAAGATGGGGCAGAACAAGAACATTTCCTTGCTTGCAAGGCAGTTTCTTATTCTCTTCAATTGCTCATATTAAAGTCTGTTTGGCAGGCTGTTGTCATAGCAATGAGTAGGGTACCACAAATCCATTAATACAATTTTAACTGCAGATCAAATGAGGAAAGAAAACTGAAGGACAATTCAATTAGAATCTGCTTAATAAAGACAAAACAATATTCCGACAGGCCAGTGTTTCAGTTTCTACGTCAAGGCCCAGCTCAGTGGAAAAGTCCCTCAAAAGCTATTAACACTTGACCTCATAGACACATTGCAACTCTAGTAAGCAGCCAAAACATCTGTTATTTTGAAGACACGGACACACATTTAATGAAACAGATCCCCAAAGCACTAGCTAAAAAGGAGAAGAAAGCATTAAAGAGACTGGGCTTCCCCAAACTGTTGTGTACAGAAGGTGGTCATACTTTCTTTCATGACAACAACAAAAAAAAATGAAACACAAGACTGCTGATGTAATCAAGTACCACCAGAGGAAGGTTGTCTGTACGTCTACTTTAAAAACAAAAAAAGGACCCCCAAACAAACCAAAACAAAAAAAGCCTTGATCAGTGCTTAAGAAAATTGCTCACTTCAACTATGTTTAGCTTCAAGTACTAAGGAATTAAAATTTCAACACTTCCTCAAAAAGCAAATAACTAAACTTAAAACTGGAAAGCAACAGAGCCATTTAAGAGGAAAATAATCTCAAATCAGTGTTTTGTTTCTGTAATTGTTTCTGTCTGTACAGCAAGATTAGCCCAAGGACCTACACTGCAACAGCAGATACAGCGTTGTATAATACATAAGTTTTCACCAGACTGGTGATGGAATGGCACTAGTTTCCAAAAGCACTACCTAAGCAGGTGTCTCAACAACCAGTCTCCCTAAAGAGACCAAATCCCACCCTTTCTCAAAGTCTCCGATACCATAAATGATATTCAACACATTTATTTGGTTTTTTGCTTTGGATGTTGAAGGAAAACAGGAAAGCAAAGAAGTGAAGAGTAATTGAACGCGTATCAACACAAAAAAGCAGGTTTTTAAAGCCAGCATAATGGCTATAATGCTTTATTTGATCTTTTGTTCCATTTTCCTTCAGCAAGAAGACTAGCCCTTTTAGACTCAAAGAAGTTAGAAAAGTTAAAGATAAAAAAAATACAAATCAACTTGACAGAGTAAATCCATTGCTGTACTTTCAAGGATGAACCACACATTGCCACACCATCTGACTTCCAAGAATACTTCTAAAGCTAAAAGTCCACTTCCACCAGCTGAACAAAACATTTGCAGTTTCATTCCTTTCCTGAGGCAACCTTAAAGCTATTTTCTCACTCTCTGGACAAGGAGTTGTGATAATGAACACGGTGCAGAAATCTCTGTGAACACCTTAAAAGTGTGATTGTTTTTTTATACTCTAATCACAAACCTACTCAGTCAAGGATTTCTCACAGCTGGGAAAAGGCTGCAGGACACTGCCTCATGATAAGCACAATAGTACTGTGCACATACAATGACTGCAGATCTTACTCCTACAGCAGCAGCATGACACGAGCATGAGGAAAAAGTGGAGGGGAAAAAATAATGGCTGCAAAACATCGAAGCAATGCATTTCCCTCAAGTGCTGTTGCTGAAAGAATCTCTCCACCTTTATTACTGCTTGAAAAAGGAGGAGAGTCTGCAAGAGTCTGATGTTCCTCAGGAGCGGCGCTGATTACTCAGTGTCTGTACCGCCCAAAGCCAACAACACAAAACCTGAGCTGATGGATCCTGGGAGGATTCATGTCTTAACTTACAGTCTTCTACGGTAAATGGGAAAAATACTGATGGACAGGAGTAGACCTGCATCACTGGCAGGATACGACAGGAGAGAGGAATTGTACCACTTGTATGCTCTCATGTTTTACCAAGAAGATTGCTGGGAATGGCCCGAGTACCAGCACAAACATAAAAACTAACATATATGCTGCCAGTAGTGTTAGGAAATTGTACTGAATAAGCAAGTGACTACTCTTGCCTATCTTTCTTAAAATTGATTAAGCTGTCAGCTGAAATTATTTTCTGCCAAGCCAATCCACAACTAGCTAAGACCAAACCTCGAGCTACAGAAATCAGTAATTCCTTATCACCAGCAAAAAAAGTTCATGTCAAGGATTAGTACTCCTAAGAAACATTATACAAAGGAAGACAAAGAAATATACAAGTAAGTCTTAAGGTAAAAGAAAAGACAGCATTGTTTTGAAAAAGAAGTGCGCGTTTTCAAAGGACGGGAGTTAAGCAACAGCTGCAGAGTCCCTCTCAAAAGCATGATGTGGAAGGGAGACTGAACAGCACATGTTTTCCACCACTAGAGAAGGCTTCAATAATGACACTTACACAATATCATTAACATTCTTTTTTAAAAAACTTCTAATCTCATGGTATCTATCTGTGCTATTAACCCAGTGCCTCTGCCTAACAGACATGTTTTACATTTTAGTACGTATTGGTGATTATCCCATCTTTAACGAAAACCTGCCAACTACACCCAATAAACATCCAGCGGCCTTGTCTTCATCATGTCTTTATAAATATTCAAATTTCAGTGGTAACAAGTGCCCTTTTTCATACAGAAATTTCTGCAGGGGGAACTGAAATTTCCCCAAATTCAACTTTTCACTGCTATTAAAAGTACAAAAAGACCACCACAGCAAGAGAAGCCTGATTTCTACTGAGGGCTTCATCTTTCACACAGCAAAAGCAATCTTCAGACTGCTAAAAATCTGAGTAGCACAGCCCACCCAGCTCTGCTGCTGTCAGGAGACAAGACTCCTGAGTGACTCCAGACAATCAAAAGGCAGCAAATGTCCTAGAAGGTTCAGAGGACTTGACCTTACATTTCAGATGTCAGTATCTACACAGCCACTGTTCTCATCTGCTGCTGCCTTCCTCCAAGAATGCCATTTTAGGTAACAACCATCTGGGCTTCCACATGCAAAATGGATGAAGTCCTGCTCCTCCTCCTAACCAATTATAAGCCCCATGTTTCACAAGGACCTGCAAAATGCACTGGTTACCAGCACTTACCAATGACTGTAATGAAACTTCAAGTAAAAGAGGCCCAGCTCAAATAACTGCATGTTATTTTCTATCTAAGCACCACTCCCAAGACTATGAGATCTAGAGGAACTTAGCAGATCATAACACAGTCCAGATCACAGCTCTTTTCAAGAACTAGACAAAAAATAAAGAAAAAAAAAAAGGTACACTGTTTCACACAGAAATAAGTTATATAGAAATCACATACAAAATAGGAATTCTCTTTGAGGAACAGTGTGTGGATCCTGTGAAGAAGGGACAACAGCAAGTTCACTTTGAAGTACATTTCTCTGCTATGGAATACTTGAAGAATAGTTCTGGCCTGTCCTGATGTTCTAACACTTGAAGGAAAAATTAAATACATATTCACATATTCCTGTCACCTTTGATGGAAGGACCTCATTTCCTGCCCTCTGTCACAGAAAAGGCTCTTCTCATGCAAGGCACCTCTAAAAAGTACAGAAGTAAAAGAGTTAAGGTATTCCTGTCACTGACCACACCATATGCTGTCCTGAACCATTAACTGGCTCAGTATCTTGGGTGAGGAAGCACACAGAAACCACAGTGGCTCAGAGGTGGCTCCTGGTGGTGCACAGCCAAGCACATGCTCTACTTCGTGCTGCTGCAGGAAGAAAGGAATGCCTCCATCTCCCATTCCTCTGCCCTTTGATTTTCTAGCCTAAGGAGATAAAAGAAAATACTAGCCAAGTCCCCACACAGCATGCTCACTGTTTATTCCATCACTGCTACATTCAGTGGTGAAGAACCATAAGTATTGCAAATCTTCCCTTACACCTGTTTTTCTGGGTTCATCTCCCTCCAAAAACTCAAGTAATTAACAACACCAAACAGAAAAGGTAAAGCCCTTGGTGTTCTCCCTCCAAACGCTTCCTGAGAGACATCCAGTGAAAGGGCACTACAATGTCCATAACTTCCAACAAAGCAGCAGCTAGCACAACTGCAGCCTCCTAACTCCCTGTGACAAATACTCAGACTGAATTATACATTGCAGTAACTAGGAGGCTTGCAGAAAACATTAACTAGTACTTCACAAAAGGAAAGGTTTATTTCAGTTGAGGAAAAAACTGATCCAGCAGGTGTTTCAGGCTGAAAATCAGTACCTTCTGCAGCCAGAACTAACACAGCGTTCCTGAAGTCACACTCAAGCAGAAGACAGCTGAGCAGAGTTTGGAACAAAAATCACGACTGGAGTTTTACTTCCTTTTTGGGATCTGGTTGTATATTCATTCAAAGTTCAATCCACAGTGCAAGTAGAACTCGGAGTTTATTCTGTCAAAAATAGGTTTCAACTCGCATCTAATACCACACAACTGTGAGCAGCCACCAGGAACGGCATTCCTGCTCCCTTACTCCTTAACCACGTAATATTGCTACTTCCCTTCAATCAGACTAACGATCATGCAGCTGCAGGGGCAGTCACTTCAGCGAGCTGACCCAAGAGCAGACTAAACTCTCTAAAACAAAACAGTGAGTCAGTTGAATAGGCTTATCCAGTGGAAAACTATGTGGCTATACAACTGCTCAATCTGACACAAGGGATAGGGATCAAGTTCATGAGGAAAGGGGGAATTTGCATTTCAGTCGCCACGCACAATTGTAAATCAGGTAAAACGCGAGTTTTCATGCTTTTTCTTCCTGGGATCCAGTATCACACGACCCAATCCTGGTCAGACCCCTCTGCACCAAAAATCAACAACAACAAAAAACATTAAAAACACCTTGTAGGCATTTAAAAATTCCCAGGAAATGACTTTCCCAGCAAAGTGAACCTGAACATGTTGCTGTCTTATGGCATGTAAATTCTTTTGATCATCAGTGGGTAAACAAGAGACTTGCATCACCTTTACCGAACACTCCTTACTGCTCAGTTTCTGGGATACCTGTTAGCATTCACTGTAACTCACAGCAAAGAATGCACTTTTAATAACATGGAGGTGCTTCTACCCAAACAAGAGGAGGCTGTAATCAACCAGCACTATGACAGCCTGACTAACACAGCTTACAGCCATCCAGAACACAGTTCTTTCCCCCTGCCACAGAAGCATCTATCTACACTCAGTTTTGGGCATTCAACTACAGACTCAAACGGTCTTAAAGCAATTCTAGCCCCCAAAAGCAATCTTTGATGACTGTGTACACATGACTGAATAGTCAATGCTTTAACCAGTCATCTCCAAATTTTTCTTTCACAGGAATAATACACCAAAACATCCCCCCTTTCCCTATCCAAAGCCCCACCTTGAGAAGGATTGCTCTCTCTCAGCTCATGAAAACTCACAGCAGTTCCTGTGAAGAGGGGAAATCCAGACAGACTTGTCTGAGAAGACCAGACTGGGTGACTTAAAAGTTCTTCCAGAGGATCCCTCTTCCAAAAAGATTGCAGGCAAAGCCCTTGCAGACTGTGATAATTTGCATAGCCTTCCAGCCTATGTGAGATGAACTCAGGGGTCAGCCAGAAGCCCGGGTCAGGGCACCAACACACACATACATGTGCCTAGGTAAGGAAACAGCTGCAGAGTGCACACTAAACGTATTCCAGATGCTATCTTCAAAGAATACATGAGAAGACATACATACATCTCAGATCGCACTCTGGTTAAGTTATGAATACTACATCAAAGTAGCCAACGCATCTCAGGCAAGGCAGAGCTACAACCACTAAAGCTGCATAGGACTTACGACCTACCTGAATTAAACCAACTTGTGTCAGAACAACTGTTCCCCACATCTCTAGCGCCAATGCCAGTGAGACATTGATGTTGGGACAGTTTAAGCTCAGGCTATTCGAGTACACACAAGAATGTCTAGAAGCATACATTAAGGACACTTTGGGCTTGCAGACTGTCAACAGTACCAATCGTAAGACACTGGTTAAAAGAAAAGCCCTTCCAGTGGGCCACCCCCTATCAATCATTACCATCACAACCAACAGCTGGCTGTACCCACAAGATGAGCAATTCATGAAATAGGAAAAATGGGTGGGAAAAGCTCTTGAATAACAAAACACACTAAAAAAATTTATTAGGAAAGCTAATCCAGATTAAACTGGTATCAGAACAAAAAAAGGATGCTGAATTGTAACAGGAACAGGGAAAAAGACAAGTACTGGGAACTGTCAGCTTTGGCTATTTAACTGTAGAAGCACGCATTTCAGCTATTCACTCTGACCTAACAGCCCATGTCTAAACAACCCAAAAACTTAATTGCTGTTTACACAGAAAACCAAAACAAGTAAGAAGATTGAAACTGACACCCAGGCACTCCAAACAACACAAAGAAGTAGCTAACACAAGCAGAGAGCCATGCAGCCAGGACAAGACAGAGAAGGAGGAACTCGCTTTGACCAGAGATCTGGTAAACAAAGTGGTACACAGGAAGCAGGACTCGATGTCAGACATCTCACTGCCAGATCAGGCTCAGCACTTGTGCTCTCCCTGCCCCCTCTGGTTCCCTCCCACGTCACTGAACCCCACTCTCCTGGAACCGCTTCCAAAGGAGTTCTTTGAATAGAAATAGATACAAGCCATAGGACTAAAAATAGCTGAACTAGTGGAGACATTCGTGATGTTTTCACACCGATGAAAACACACTCAACTGCATTAAAAAAGGGCACCTAGTTAATTCAGACTAAAAAGAACAGCAAGAAACAACATAGAAAGTGCCACTGTAAAAAAGTTTTGGAGGGGAGTATTAATCCAGACTTGCAACACTCATCAGGTCACATTACAACACTCACAACAAAAAGCAATGGTTAAATTACACACCACAAGTTTTGGAAGCAAATGCGCTAAGTAATCAGTAAGGCTATATCTATGAAATGTCCTGAGAAACTCATACCAGACTTGATTCTAGCTTCAGTTTTGGTAGCAACATCAAAGAGCTCAGGTACCATTTCTGCACCAGTAGAGATATCTACTCCTTGAAATAGATACTGGGAAAGATGAGCAGTACAGATGTTTGCTTGTGATACGCTCACATATGCAGAAAACAAAAGAAAACCAGGAATCTTACTGAAAAAAAAACTTTTAAATGAAGTAAGATTTTCTAGAGCCTCTTCCTATAATTGTGCTCTTAGATTATACTGCTCAAGGTTCATCTTAAGCAAAAGGAGAATCTAACAAAATAAAAACCTCATTTTTTTGCAGCAACATTGCAGCCTCACCTGGAGCCCTGCATTCAGTTCTCAGCACAGGAAGGACACAGATCATTGTAGGAAGTCCAGAGGAAGCCACAAAGATGATCCAAGGGCCGGAGCACCTCCCATACGAGGACAGGCTGAGAGAGATATGCTTGTTAAGGCCTGAAGAAGCAAACGCTCCCAGGAGACCTTATAGCAGCCTTCCAGTACTTGAAGGGGCTACAGGAAAGCTGGGGAGGAGCTCTTTGTCAGGGAGTGCAGGGGTAGAACAAGGGGCTTTAAACTTAAAGAGGGCACATTTAGATGAGACACTAGAACAAAATGTTTTCCTGTGAGGGTGGGAGGCACTGGCACAGGTTCCCCAGAGAAGTCATGAAAGCCCCATCCCTGGAGGTGTTCAAGGCCAGGCTGGATGAGGCTTTGAGCACCCAATCTAGTGGAAGGTGGCCCTGCTCATGGCAGAGAGGGTGGAACAAGATGATTGTTAAAGTCTCTTCCAACCCAAACCAGCTGATGACTCTATGAACACATAGAAATCTGGATGTGGAGTTCCAGAAGACAGAAAAGAAACAAAATTTCCTAAAGCAGTATTAAATGTTTCCTTCCTTCACAATGTTATGCTCTTACTGTGCATAAAATCTTCATGAAAACTCGGGACCATTTGGGTCCGCTTAACTTGTGGAAGTGAAACACTGTGAGAAGCTAAGTCCTTTTTCAAACTTACTGTCAGATGCTCAGAGATCAGCAGCCACTGGAAGAGCACTGAGAACTGAAAGCCGTAAGACATAATTTTTGTTTCTCCATCACCACCACTGTTAGCATTTTCTCTAGCTTTAAACCAGTTGAGTTTTACTAGTTTCCTTTGGTAAGTTTACATGATGTCAGGTAGGTCTCTCCATCCTGCATCAAAACAATACGAAATTATCCAAAGAGGAGAAGATAACAGTCTACAAGACTTCAAACATACAAGTATATGCTAGAAAGGAGCAGGTGAATAAAGTGCCCTCCACACAGAATTCAAATTCAAAAGCAAGAATAGTGCCATCTAGACTAGTCTTGCTTGTTTAGTGTTTAAAAAGCATAATGGAATTCACATCCCACTTTCTAGTTAGTTTCCTAACCTTTTTAACGAAAACACCAAAGAGACAAGCTGCTCACACATGATGTCAAATTGCCCAAAGTTCTATTGCACTTAATTCGGTACTCTTCTCTTCAACATAAGTGGGGGGACTACCTACGGGTGTCTTCTAAGACCTACAGTCACCATTCCTGCCCCTCATCTTCACCTTTTTCTGCAAGTCTGGATTGACTTAGATGTTGTTTAGCTGCCACGTATTTTCCGTCTACAGCACTATGTTCTCACTCCCCTACACCAATCCTTTCCAAGGCAGACCAGCTTATAATAAAATTGAAGACAACTAAAAGGAATCTTTTGTTTGTTTCTTTCACAGAAAATTATTCACTTATTTTCTTAAAACCTACATTTCTTTTTAAACATATCTTTGTATTCTGCTGGTTTATTCATCACTGTGCTGCAATAAACTAACAGGCCCTGGTTCCACAAATGAGCACCAAGTCTGTATACAAGGCTATAACAAAATGCCTAGGTAGAAAATCTGATATCTAAAGCATCCCAAGATGATATTAGTCACCTGTCCATTTTACTATCGGCCTGAAAGACCAAGCACTCTGCTGCAAGATGAAGTTACTCACTTCTGAAAGAGAAAGGACTTGCACTCTTCATCTCTTAGTTTCTCAAACAGCCAGCTTATTTATATTAATTGCAGCACTTCACACTCAGTACACTTGTGAATTCTGAGACGGCACCTGGAATATGCATTTTGCTAACTGCAGTGTTCAACTCTAGCAACCGCATTAAAATATTATGCGTATCAGCTTTAGAGATCATCCTGCACCTATAAAAGCTTCATGGAAAAAATGGTTTGGCAATGACAATCTTTAAAACCATTTCAGCAGAAGATGTGTTGTAACTATCAATTTTCTCTAAGTAAACCAAAAAGCTGTACATACACAACAGTCAAGCAAAGGATGAACGAGGAATAACAGAGATAAAATAGTACATTTTGAAAACTGCATTACAAACTTAAGCAATAGCTTTTTAATCACATAATAATTTTCAGCTATTTACAGAACGTTATGCAGAAATTCTAACACAACAGGGGACTGTTAAGCACATGTGCTGTAAAAGCCAAGATGACACTGCAAGTACATTGAGAAACCAATGGTGGTCAGGTTTAAAATGCAAAGCACTATAATGTTTTAAATGTACTCTCAATTTAACACACAAAGCCTACTTTACAAGTTCAGTGAGCATACTGCCTGGAACATGGCTTTTTCAAAACTATCAAGAACCTGATTGACTAGAATAAAGTAAAAAGAAAAGTCGCAAAAGTTAAAAATGCCACTTGTTCTGCACAGTTCCTATGATAAGCATAAAGTCCGGGACGCATACACGGTGGAGATAGCAGCATTTACCTAAAAGCTGCTCAAGGGCTGGTCACTGTCACACCTGCACGACACTGAAACCTGCAGTTCTGAAGGAGTTTAGGGAGTTGTGTTCTTTGTAAAACAGACAAGCCTCACCTAAGTATGTAGAGTCCTTGTGGTCCCTCCATATTTCCACGTCTAACATTTGAAAAATGATACTTGCCAAACTTGTTGCTGTGCTCCAAAACTCTAAGGCAGGTGTTAACGCGACCTCATTTATGATATCCCAAAAGAACACTGACATGAAGTTTGAGGTTTTGAGATCTGCTGTCACTGAAGGGACAGTGAAATCACAACTACATCACAGGCATTTCTCTGCATGATCAAAAGCAAGAGACTGACAGAAAGGGATAAAACAATTCTCAGTACATTGCATTTAAACATCACTGAGTATATTGCTGAGACCAACAACTTGAAGGAGTAGAATTTTTACTTCCACTTGTTCATTGAAGTCCATTTGAAGAGTTACAAATACATCCAAGAAAAACATTCCATGCTCTCTTCAGAATTTTTTGCCAGAGGAAAGAAGAAAGGGAAGGAAAAGGCATGTTTAAATAGATTATCCCATTTCCAAAGCCAGAGAAATAAGTCCCCTTAAAACTGTACTAAGTGGGTTAGATGCATAAACCCCAGAAAATTCCCAGATCAAGGCACCAAAAGTAAGGCCTTCCCTACCAGAGAGGATCAGCAAGACCTTAATTCTAACATGCAAGCACATTTGAGAAAAAAATAATCTTCGTTCAACTGAATTATCACAACTCCCATCAAGGTACAAAAGGAGAAAAACAAAAGGTCATTGTGTTGTTGGACTCTAAGTGAGAAGAAAAACTAACATTAAACCTGGTCACACACAAAAAAAAATAGAAAAAAAATCAACCTCCTACACTAACAAGAATCCACAAAACTTCATAATTTTAGTTCTGGGGCAAGTAAAAATAAATGTACGTTTACATGGAAATCACTTCTCAGTAGAGATCTTAAACAACGTCTTGCATTGCAGTCATGTTAAGAGTCGCACTACACTGATGTCAATTTAAAATTCTTAGACTGTAAACAAGGGCTTCTTTCTCAGAACTCTTCCAGAGCCTTACTGAGGTATCTGTTTTTTGCAAAAGACTCAAAAGCCTAAGTTCCAGAAACACATGGGAATGTTTTGGTTAACCTTGAGATTCTTGGAGCCGTGATGTTTTTGACTTAAATACAATGGGAAAATATTCCAAGCAGCATCTTCAAGACAAGCTTTTGGGAAGCTTTTTTTTTCCAACTGATCTGAAGCCTAATAAAGCCTTAATTTTATACAGTTTTTGGAAAAGTAAATTGAGGGCATCCTTCCACTTTTTCTTTTTTCATTTAATTAGAAATTTGGGTCATTTTAAAAATACATACAACTTCTGAAAAACTGGTGTGGAGGCTAAATCCTGTAGGTCAGGACTTCCAACAAACTTTGATACATCCTACAAGCTGAGCTGCTTGGAAGGTCAATTCACAGCAAGTCCTGGAAGAGCTAGAGCATACCACTTCTGCCAAACTGGTCTCCAATATCGCAAGAAAGCAGAGCTCCAGACCTCTCTTACCATAAATATCATACTAGTATAAAATTCTACAGTCATCATACCCAAAAACACCTTTGGATAAACCAACCTAATGTAAAGCTCAGTTTTCAGTCTCCTATGCGTTGTCTTCAGCTGAGTGCTTCTAGGCTGCAATAAAATACACAGAGTTTCAGATACAGATTTTAGCAAAGTTTAGCACAGTGTTTGAGCCATGCTTATGTGAGGTCACTGCACCTGACAGAGAAATTGCGGGAAACTGACATTTTTTTTCAGGATAAGTAAGAGGTGGTAACAGTCTCATTTTATTCAACAGAAAGACTAATTTCTGAACAAAGCTAACTTTCTCACCACTGGACTGCCAGAAGAGATAGCTTATCCACATGTCCTTCAACATTCTTCCCTTGAAGAAGAACAAAAGTATTACCCTAATAAAAACTTTGGTGATATTTCAAAGCATGTCTGCTCATTTAAAAAATTCTGGGTAAAAAAGGCAACTCACCAATGCTGCGCTACACATCGGAGAACAAAAACGCCACTTACAAGAATATCAGGAGAAAGAAGATCCAGAAACAAACTTTCCAGCTGGCACTGCTGCAGCCCCAGCGCTCTAAGAGAGCAACACCGTTTCAAAAGAGTGAAACACAGTGGCAGGGTCAGATAATTCACCAGTCAGATGCAACACTCAAAAGGGGTTTTTTACAAGGGCGTGGAGTGATTAGATGAGTGGCAATGGCTTTAGATTGGAGAACGGAAGATTGAGATTAGACATTAGGAAGAAATTCTTCACGATAACAGTGGTGAGACACTGGCCCAGGTTGCCCAGGGAAGCTGTGGCTGTCCCAACCCTGGCGGGGTTCAAGGCCAGGTTGGATGGGGCCTTGGGCAGCCTGGGCTGGTGGGAGGTGTCCCTGCCCATGGCAGGGGGGTTGGAACGGGGTGGGCTTTAAGGTCCCTTCCAACCCAACCCATTCTGATTCTATGTCTAAACAGAGATCCCTTCCTCTTTGCTGGGTATTTCACCAGGGCTCATCATTCCCTGCCATCCTTCCTTGCTCACATTCAGTGCAGTTCATCAAAGCAGGAATTTTGTTTGTTTGTTTTCAAAGACACACCTAAGGCTCCCCAGCATTAATGACTTGATTTCTGCTTCTATGAGCCAGACTTGGCATAATTTAAACAAACAAATCAAAGTAGCAGCCCACTATTATCAGTGATCAAGAATACTAAACTCTTCCCTCATTTCCACACCCCCCCCCCCCCCCGCAAATCTGTCTTGTAATCACCTTCCTCTGATTCCTCCAAAGGCAACTCATTCTCTCCCTGTCCCTCTCCCTACTGCATTATCACCCATCTACTGAGTGAAAGCGAACAAGTTAACAACTTTTCTCCAATAATGACAAGCAACTGGAAGTCCAAGGAAGAGCTGAACATCTGCTTTTCAACGAGGGTCTGTCAACAAAGGGAACCTACAACCATAAAAACCCATTCCTGGACACCCATTGCTCCTTAACAAAGTCCTGGTGAAGAAAACAATGCATCAGAGTCTAGTTGGAAGCTTGTAGCTGACAGTGCTCCCCAGGGCTGAATATCGGTCCCAGTCTTGTTCAACATACTCATCCATGACCTGGATGAGGGGACAGAGTGTACCCTCAGCACGTTTGCTGATGACACAGGTGGGAGGAGCAGCTGATACAGAAGGCTGTGCTGCCATTCAGCAAGACCTGGAGAGCTCAGCAGAGAGGAACTTAAAGAAGTTCAACAAAGGCAAACATAGCGTTCTGCACCTCAGGAGAAACAATCCTATGCACCAGTACAGGTGAGGGTCTGACAAGCTGCAAAACAGCTCTACAGAAAAGGACCTGGGAGTCCTGGTGGACAAGTTGACCATGAGCCAGCTGTGTGTTCTCACGGCCAACAGTATCTCAGGGTGCATGAAGAAGAGCGTGGTGAGCAGGTCAAGCAAAATTACCCTACTAAGGCCACATCTGTAGTCCTGTGCCCAGTGCTGGGCTCTCCACCTCAAAAAAGACAATGAACCATTCGAGAGAGTGCAGCAGGAAGCCACTGGGATTATGAGGGGACTGAAGCATCTCTTGTACAAGGAAAGGTTGAGACACTTGAGGTTGTTTAGCCTGGAAAAGAGAAGACTGAGAGGGGGTCTCATCAATGCTTACAAATATCTAAAGGATAGGTGTCAGGAGGATGGGGCGAGACTCTTTGCAATGGTGCTCAGTGATGGGACAAGGGGCACTGGGCACAAACCAGAGCACGGGAATTTCCACCTGACCATGAGGAAAAACTTCTTTACTGTAAGGGTGACAGAGCACTGGAATATGCTGCCCAGAGAGGCTGTGGAGTCTCCTTCTGTAGAGACGTTCAAACCCACCTGTACACATATGTGCAAACTGCTGTCGGTGAACCTGCATTACCAGAGGGGTCTGGACTGGATGATCTCCAGAGGTACCTTCCAATGCCAACCCTTCTGTGACTCTGACGCCAGCTGCTGAACTCTTTCATTTGCTCTCTCCTATATCCATCTCCAATCCAAAAGAGCTACTTGTTTTTTGCTAGGTGGAAAAGGTTTTAGTTACCACAGGCTGACTCAATGTTCAAAACCTGCTTGTTCTGGCCTGCAAGGTAAGATGCGTCACTCAGTATGTTATTGTACTCAATTTTTGCTTAGATATTAAACTGAAAAGGGATGGGTCTGCGGTGTCTTGCCCTACATTTTACTCTATTTTATTATAGGAAGGTCACTTCGAAACTACAGAAAAGCTTAGTAGGCTTTCTGTTTATTAGTTATTTTAATAAATTCGTTTACAGAGAAGAAATATAGAAGTTAAATATTTTCGCTTCCCTCCCTCCCATGACTGAAGTACTTAAATGCATTCCCCTAACAATCAACAGAATCACCAAGAGAGACAAGTCATACAGATATTTGAGGCAGGTTTCCTAGCAAAAACTGAATCTCAATGAAGTTTTATTTCTGAGGACTGCTTTAAAAGAGCTGTCCCAGAACTTCTCAGATTCAATATCCCTAACTATCAAATTGTTTTAACCATCTAACTCTATTTTAACATTTGTGGGAGTTCTGGGGACTAGGAGGGAGAGGGCTGGATTTGCAAGCATAGGAAAAATACTGATTCAGTTCACTTCTCATTTGCCAGGACTCATACAGTTCTGCAAAGTTTTGGCTTTGCTCTCATTAAAACGTACTTTTAAAAATAATTTTGATGCACATAGCTTCAGAAAATGAACAATTCAACAGGCAGAAGTACAATAAGAACTCAGCCTAACCGCTCCCAAACATGTTATGCATATTAAACCATCATATGCAATCTACACAATTCCTAGAGAGAACACATACAGGACTTGGGCAATGTTATTGCTATCAGACAATCAAATGTTTGACCTGTTTCTTCCCTCACAGAACTGTGGAATTATAGTCTTCAGTTCAGCTAGAGCCAAGACAGCCAATTACTCTGTATTTGCAAGCACAGAAATTATTTGGATTTGAAATATGCATCTCGCTGCATTTTCACAGCACTTTCTCTACATATATATCCCAAACCCACCCACCTCTCCACCTATCAAGAATCATAAATTACTGTCACTACCATGCATGCTAAATTCAGTCCCTAATCCACCTCCTTCTCAAGGGCATAGAAGAACGTATGGCCTTGGGTTTGCCTGAAGGTCTACAGGTGTGACTACGTCACGGAGTTTAACCCAGAGAAGAAAAAAGCCTTGGGGAGGGTGCCTCATCATTCCATACAACTACCTGAAGAGAAGGTGCAAAGACAGAGCCAGACTCTTCTCAGTGGTGCCCAGTGACACGACAAGAGGCAGAGAGCTCCTGGAACACAGGAGGTTCTGTCTGAACATGAGGAAATTTGTTCTTCACTGAGCAGATAACCATACACTGGCACAAGTTGTCCACTGAGGTGATGGAGTTTCCATTCTTAAGGGACATTCAGAAGATGTCCATACACAGTCCTAGGCCACCAGCTCCGTGTGACCCTGCATGAGCTGGGGGAGACAATATGAACTCCAGAGGTCCCTGCCACCCTCAGCCAGCCTGTGATTAAGTGAAGTCCTATAGGGACTAAGAAGGGAAGGAAGTCCTAGAGCTGAATAGCTGTTATCAAAAATGCCCCACAAGCTTCAGCAGGGACAACTCTTAAACTGCTGTATTTCTGCTCAGACAGTCACATAAGGAAAATCAAGTGGAAGTCTACCTTCAATAAAACCAGGTAGTACAAAAGTCACTAGGACTTCAAATTCAGCAAGATACACTACCAGGTAAACAGATAGAACGGTAGACAATGAAAACTGCAGTACATGCAAAAAGTTGCAAGGAGTTTTACACTTGCAGATATAACAGAGAACTATTCAGGAAAGACAATAAGCATCTTTTCCTAAGAGGCAAAGAAATGTTCCTGATAGCACGCCTGTTATCTGTACATCAAGAAGAGGAAAACGAACCCAACAGGTTGAGGGCACATATCAAAAGCCACAAGGAATAGGTTGAGGGCACACATCAAAAGCCACAAGGTTTTCTCCAACACTGAAAAAAAATCTTCTGCATAGTCATTAACTTGTCTTCACCAAGCTCAGAATGCTATTTCAATCTTTCTCTAAACTGAGTTTCAGACAGCTATCCCTTCGCACTTACTTCACGTTCAGAACACTCAAACTCATCCACTGGCTAATAAAAGAAAGTGAAGCACAGTACTGCTCCCCCTCATCACATTTAGTCACTCAAAGTTAACATCAGTAACATAGGTCCTTCTTAGTTCAGTCTCAAAACAGATCACAAGTCCGTGATCTGGGGAACGTGTGACTGAAAGCTGAAACAAAAGCCCTGTAACAGAAGACATCTGTCCGTTGAGGTACAATCCACCTCAAGAACGGACCAGAATTTCTCAAATACAATGTATTATGTACACCCCAACAGCAGAGCAGGCTTTGGCACCAGGATTCCCTTCAGATTCATGTTGCTGAAACTGCATCTAAGAAAACACACAAGTTTGAAACACATGGAGGAATGTAAACACGGACGAAATAAAAACCCAGAAATCAGCAATAGCCTTGAAATACAGGAAAGCAGGGACAATGTGACAATACAAGGTATAAGTCAAGTGTTTACCATTAACTAGCCATGATTCAGTTAAGATTTAAAACCAAACATAAAGAGGAAACAAAAAAGCTGTCAGAAGCCATATGCTCTGTTCTATACTATACATACTCAAAAAGCTTAACAAAGCAAATAGAGTAGACAATAATTCATTTTCTTTGCTCAAAAGCAATCTCAGTATGGTCTCTGAAGCATCATCCTATTTCCAGGAACAGGATTTTAGTCATAAGAAATACAACTGAAATGTTCTAGAGGAAACCTACGCCACACACAGTAAAACTGCAACAAGGCTTCCTCTCTCTCCAGCTAAGCATTAAAAATACTTACAAATATCATCATAGCTACTGAACTCAAATTTTACACTTTCAGCCACAGGGCTGCCTAGCAGACGAAGACAGACTTTTTCCTCTTCCTCCCATTAAACCAGGCCAAAAAAGGTGCAACCTGATGATTCAGATCTGGAGGTTAAGGAATAATTTGCTTTTTCTTCATGGAACTCAGATTCAGACTGAGCGGAACCTGCATCTCCTGCAGAGCTGGAATAAACTGTTTCCTGTATTAAGCAAAAAAACCAAAACCGTAAGAATCACCACAGAAGAACTAGTTTAGGCAAACCTTAAGTCTCAAGAAAGATCAAAGATCTGTCAGTATGGGAAATGTTTCACTGTTCTTAATGCAAAACGCTACACTCGGCCAGGTTAAGGACTTCTCCAACCTCAACTGTTGGAAATCTGATCTAAGAGGCTAGGGAGGGAGAGGAGGAAAAAACCTTGAAAAGTTAGTTTACCTTCAAAATGAGCCACAATATTTTGCAGCTTTCACAAAGCCAGATGGACAAAAGAAATCTAAAAAAGATTATTTCAAGAGAATTGAGAGTAAAAACAACTCCACCCAAAGGAACTGTGTGAAGTTGCTCACATAACCTATCTCACAAGTTTTACAATCTAGACAGAAAATAAATAAAACAATATGCTCAGCAAAATACTTATACTGTAGCAAAAGCAAGCTAAGCAAGCCATGAGAACTCAGCCATCAGACCGATTCCACTCTCATCTATCTGTCTTCAGTCACTTTTCATTCTTTGCAGCATGGGAAAGTAGTAGGGAGAAAGGCCAGAAGGTTCCACACCTGTGAAAGAGACGAGAGGAGCCCCTGCTGGGCAGGGTATTCCAAAAAACTGCCCTCTTACACAGCCAAAATTAAAGAGCATGGACTTTCAAGCTAGAGCAAAACTGAGAGAGCCTTTTGTAAAATACCAAAGTTAAGTAATTGCAAAGGAGATACTTCACAAGCTTTCATCCCAGCTCTCACTTCAATGAACGTACCCTGTTTAGGGAAGTTGTATGAAAAACAGTTCAAGTCCAAACTAGGTCTTCTCTGAAAACCAAAGAGGACACAGTGGGGTACAAATGAGCAGACTGTATCACTGAAAAAACAAAACTCAACAAAAAGCTCCAGTGGAATAACATCTCTGAAGTGGACATTCCTTGTATTTCCCCTAGCACCCTCCATTCCGTAGGTCTGAAGTACACAACACTGAGCGTCTTGAATATGTCATCTTATAAAGGGGGCAAGTCACTTAGCTTCTCTTTTACCAAAGTCATATGAAGCTGTTGCAAACTTGACCGCAGAATACAGGTCTTCAGAATCCTGCTTGTGTACTTTAACCAAATATGAGATGAAAATAAACAAAAATAATAATTAATATAATAGAAGTTAGGATTTTTTATTCCTGCTCTTTCACAGAGAACCTATTCTAAGTATTGGTGCTAAATATTACTGAACTTGCAAGCAAGCATTAGCATTACTTGTTAATAATCTGTATTGACAGTATTACTGAGTATTAGCTGTCTATGACACACACATTTCTCCAGCACACTATTCTGCTGTGACCAATACGACTAGGATGCCCCAGCAACAAATACAAAATATAACAAAAAATGGCATTCTATGAGCCAAGTATCACATAAAAGTCCACAGAAGGAATATAAAACATCAAAAATCTGCTTCTAATTTCTAAATATTTGCTTAAAAATTGGAAGAACTAAAGAAAAAGAAAAAACCAGCTTCTGGTAACAGACAAGATCTTTTTGTTGAGTTTTCCCTTGGCTTCCTTAGATTTTAGTGGAAAGTCTAACTCCAAAGTCCTCCCAAATGGTCAAATCCTTTTGCTAGTCATGACACCAGGAGCTTAACTGAGAACTGTCCAAAACAACACAAGTGAAACAGCTTAAATTTCTGAATTTCCATGTCTTAGTTTCAATTACTATGAACACTTTTTAAAATCAATATGGTGATAAAACTGCAACTAGAACAGAGCAGAAGAGACTTTGCTCAATTCTCACTCCTCCCTTAAGTTACCAAGATTGTTGAGGTTATAAACACTAAAACTGGCTCATTTTCCAAAATGCGCATCAGAATTGGTTTACACCAGTTAATCCAGTTTCTCCATGTAACCCTCCAGGAGTCCCAAAACATCATTAATGCTGCAAAGTGATTTATCCTTGCTTGCTTTCAAGTTACCCAGAGTAAGGTTAAAAATAAATTCTTTAAAGAAGTTATGTCAAAAACCACCACAGAGAGATCAGGCCCAGGTATAAATACTGACTCAGTCAGGTAGGAATCCAAACCCAGATTCCACTGAAGAGTGTGATATAACCAAGGGAACTGCTAAAAGGGCCTAGTAAACACTAAAAAAGCAAAGCCTCAGAAGGCCAAATCGCTGCTGTACACTGCAAACAGCTCTGTTTCAACGTCAAGTGCTGTTCCTCCAGGCCTGCACATCCTCCCCGTCTCTTCCCTTCACTTCACTCACATCCAGCTCCAATTTCTCTCCTCGGAAAAAACAGCTGCTCTCACGCCAGGATGGACCCTCCATTTCACAAGCCACCACTGCCCCAGAGGCTGTTGCCTTGATCTGCTGCTGTATCATAAGCACTCAGGTTTTACTGAAATTGGGATGATGAGGGACCAATAGGTGCCTGGAAGCTAGAGACAAGGCGGACTGGTCCCCCTGAGCTTCCTCTTACGCTGCTCCACACCAAACCCAAAGTTTCTGTTCCACAAGACTCTCTGTTCCTTTGAATACAACTCTGCACATCCGTGCTCCTGATAATAGCAGATCTATAAAAGAGAAGCTTCAAACCAGGTTCACCCAGAGCAGCTCCTAGGCAGCACTGCAGACGTTTCAACACACATTTTTAAACCTATTTCACATCGTAGAGTTCAGATCCTTGCTGTCAGGCTCAAAGGAGCACCAGGTCCCTTTCCACAACCAGTTCTCTGCAGAAGGGTTTCTATCAGCTCACTTCCCTGCTGTAATTTTCTTCACCAGCAACAACAGAGAAGAGCTTTCTTTTTTGTTTTTAAACTCCATATAAGCCAGGCCAAGAGCAAAGCCCTGCCCTGTTTCTCGATTCTCAGTAAGGACATATAACCAGGGTAAGGAAGGACTAGGTAGAGAAGGTTAACAGACAGAATGGTTCATTCATCACCATGTCCTCAAGTAACCTACTGTTGCTGCTAAGATGTTGTTGTCAGTGAATTCTGTAGCTGTGACCGTGACACGGCAGCCCTAGCTCCCCCTCCAGCAAGGGAGCACCCAAGGAGGAGATGGGGAAAGACAGCATGGAACTGAAGCCCTACACAAGGCACTGATCAATAGTTACTCACCCGCTTGTTTCCTTTCCACTGCTGCCAGTCCTTCTCTGGCCTGAATCAAGATTAGGAAGAAGCCCAAAGGCACGGCTCCCTCCACCAGCCCCGCTTCTCCTCCAAGTGGTCCACCTGCACCAGCCCTGCTTCTGGCTGAAAGGAGTCCAGATCCACCAGCCCCGCTTTTCCTCCAAGGGGTTTACCTGCACCAGCCTGGCTTCACCTCCAAGAGATCTAACTGCACTAGCCCTGCTTCTTCCTCTCAGAGGTCCAACCGCACTAGCCACATTTCTCCAAAGTGTCCAACTGCACCACCTCTGCTTCTCCCTCTGAGGGGTCCACCTGCACGACCTCTGCCTCTCCTCCAACCGATCCACCTGCAACACCCCTGCCTCTCCTCCAACCAATCCACCTGCAACACCCCTGCCTCTCCTCCAAAGGATCCACCTGCACCAGACCTGTCTCTTCTCCAAAGGGTCCACCTGCACCACCCCTGCCTCTCCTCTGAAAGGTCCAACAGCACCAGACCTGCCTCTCCTCCAAAGTGCTCAACCACATCAACTTCACTTCTTCCCCAAGAGGTCCACCTGCACCACCCTTGCTTCCCTCTCTGAGGTGTCCACCTACACCACCCCTGCCTTTCTTCTGCGGGATCCAGCTCCACCAACTCAAATTCTCCACCTACATCCCTCTTTCCTCACCAGCCCCAAGCCCTCACAGGCAGGAGCAGCAGGAACCCATCCCTGGAGACCTCTTCCGAGCTACGAGGAACTGCAAAACAAGGAAGATGGGATGCAACAACACCCCCACTACCACCACAGAAGGATAGAAACCCATCCTTCTGGAGCGGGAGCTGCCCACAGCCGCGGCCTAACGTAGGGCAAGGAAAAGTAGGGCAGGGTGGACAAAAGCAACCGGCCCCAAGGCGGGCACGGCGACCCCCGACGCCGGTTCGGCGCCGGGGGTCGCCGTGCCCGCCCTGGGGCCCTAAAGGAGGAACGGTGCGTTGTGCATTGGAAGGGTTTACAAGGCTCTCCACCGCCTCGTATTCCCGGTGTGCCCGTTTTGTTCCCCCCCCGGTACCTGCCCAGCGTGTTCACAAAGCGGCAGCAGCAGCAGCGGCGGCAGCAGCAGCGGCGGCGCCCACCACCGTCACGTGACCGCCCCGCGCCCGGGTTCGCACCGCCCCGCGCGCGCTCTCCCGCGTCACGTGACCGCGCCCCCCCCGTACGGCGTCCGAAGTGGACACCACTGTTCACGTGACCGAATCCGCGAGGTCCACGCCCCCTCCCTCCCCACGTGACGCGGCGCGCGCGCTCTCGCTTACCGGCTCCCCCCACCTTTCTCTTCTCTGCTTCCCCCCGCCTTCTCCCTCCATCACGTGATCGGACGTGGCCGCGGGCACCCTTAACGCTCCCCCTTCACTCACCCCACCTCACGTGACACCGGCCACGCCCCCTCGCCCCCACGTGACGCGGAGCGCGTCCTTACCGTTCCCCCTTCCTTCAAGCCCCTCTGCTCACGTGACCACGGCCACGCCCTCTCCCTCGCGCGCCCCGACGGCGTGACCCGGCGCGCGCCCCCCCGCCCTCACCGGTTGCCCCCCCCCCCCAACACTCCTCTTTTCTCCCCCCACGACCATGTGACCGGGGCCTCGCGCACTCGTGGCGGAAGCGGAAGTAGTAGGGTGGCGGGGCGGCTCATGGCGGCGTTGTGAGAGGAGGCCGGTCGGCAGAGAGCCCGGGACGGGTCTTGGTGGGGCTGCAGTCCTTCCGTGCAGCGGGGGCTCCGTGACCCCCGGCATCCAGCTCCCCCAGGGCCCTATCAGCCCCCTCAGGGCGCTGGCAGCCGTCCCCTCAAGTTTCTGCCACTCCTCCAGGCCTCTGTCACTCCCCCCTCCATTGCCCTATCAGCCCGCCGCCCTTACAGGCCCATGTCACACCCTGTTCAGAGCCCTGTAAGGCCCCCACCTCAGGGCTGTGCCACCGTGCCCTTCAGGGCCTTATCAGCGTCCCCGCTTCGGAGCTCTGTCGTGTCTCCCTGGAGAGCTGTGTAACCTTCCCCCTTCCCTGCTCTGTCAGTGTCCCCGTCAGAGCTGTCACACATCCCCTTCAGGTCTCTGTCATCTTCCTCACTTAAGGGCTGTGTCGTTTCACCCCTTCCCCCCTCCCCCCGGGTCTCGGTTGGCTGCCTCCGGGCTCTGTCACCCCTGCCTTAGGTCTCTATCACACACACACACACACACACCCCGTCTGCCCTCTCCCCAGGGCTCTGTCACCCCCCCTCAGGGCTTTATCAGCGCCCCTTCCATCCCAGATCTCTGTAACCGGCCCCCCCACACCCCCAGGGCTCTGTCACCCTCCTCCCCTCAAGGGCTGTCAGCTCCCTCACTTTCTGTCGTTTGTCCTCTCAGGCTCTGTCGTGTCCCTCTAGGCTCTGTCATCCTTCCCCCAGGGCTCTTAAGCCCCAAACTCGGGCTCTGTCAGCCCCCTACTCAGGGGCCTACCAGCACCCGCCCCTCAGGGCTCTGTCACCCCCTCTCAGAGCTCTTGTCACCCCTCTCCCTTCAGGGCTCTGTTGTGGGTGTCCCCTCCAGAATCTGTCACCCTGTCCACCTCAGGGCTCTGCCAGGCCATGAGGAGCCAGAGCTCAGCACTTCTGAGTGCAGCCCAGGCCACGGCCAGATGGGCTTAAGGACAGGGTGGATCTGAGAATCACAGATCAGTGCCTCTGTCGCTGCTTGAAGGAGAGGTTTGGACCTCTGAGCTCTATTAACAGAGCTCTGTTATTTTTAGATTTTACTTGTTATTTTATGGTGGCTTTTCTTTATGCCCTACAGGGGTTTGGCTGCACCAATTATGAGAGTTTTACGTTGCCTTAAAGCCTGCTCAGGTTGCTAGGTTATGTTCTTTACATTTGGTGTCTCAGTCCCAGACAGGGTTCACGCGGGGCCGACACAGATTCTGGGCTTTCTAGAGCTCACTCATTGCTTTTCTGATTATTGTTCTCCTGAGGCCTTCATTGCAGACCTATTTGCTGTCCCAAACAACCTGCATCCCTATAGAATCAAAAGGCTCCTTCACGTTCTGTCTCCACAGTTGCTGAGACGGATGCCTGAGCAGTCAAAAATTTGGAACCAATTCAGTTCTTTTACGAGTTGCACACCTTTGCCAGGCTGGATGCAGGGAGGGACCCCACAGACATAGAGGAATCCCAGGTCAAAGGAGAGCTGTACCACAGGAGGAAAAGGACAAGGCAAGTGTGCTAGAGGCAACAGAGGATGGAAAGGGGTGGCACAGCAGAAGTATGTCAGAGCTCTTTGTGCAACCCAGGCTGAACAGTGACCAGACAGGTGGCAAGAAAAGAAGGTTGCTTGACTTCCCAAGGAAAGGAGCTTCAGACTTTAAGCCCCAAAGGAAAAATAACCTTTTCCCTTTAGGCTTTTTCCTGCTGTGTGTTTTTCCTATTCTGTACACTACATTTGGTTGCCCACAATGTAGCTGGTTTATCCTTCTGTCATCACCTCTTTGTAAGGCTGGCATTTTAAGGCAGAGTTCATTTTGCCCGTGTGGAAGTTGGTTGCTGCTCCGTGCTCTGCTGAGAAGGCAGAGCTAGTGAAGGTGATGGGAGTAGTGGGTAGCAGACTGTTCTGCCCCTGGTGACTCCAATGCTACGACCCCTTGCTTCTGGTGTTCTCTGTATTCTTATTTCCTTCACTGCTGTTTGCTCACCCTCTGTCCCTTGGCCCCATGCTCTCCACCTAAGTACACAGGGCATCAAATCTCCTTTAATCCTAAGCAATACCTGAAAATTAATCACAATTGTTTATGCTTCTGCCTTCTCTGCTTAGGCAGACTAGGCAGATTTCAGTGGCCTGTGTCCTGGATGAACCTTGGTGTTCCTAACAGAGCTACTACAGTTCCTACTGCTTGGAAGCAGCAAGATCTGCCTATTCCCATCTTTTCCCAATAAGATAGAGGGTCCTTTAGAGCAATATTGGAATTCAGACCAAATGATGCAAATGTAATGTTGATTTTTCTGGAGGCAGCTGTTGATATTTTGTTTTACTATTGGGGGGGGAAGAATTAATTATATCTTTAAACAAAGTTTCACAAGCTTTGTGACAAACATGTCAGTGGGTCCATAATCTGTGCAGATTTAATCAGTATTATTAGCATTCTTTCATCATGACTTGGCAATCCTTTGCTAATTAAGATGGGTATTTGATGTGCGGTGCACAACAAAGGTGGAAAGCTCTTGGGATGCTGTAGTCATATGGTGTGGTGCCAGCTAGAGCATGTCTCTGAATATCACACAGGATCCGTCTCAGGAACATTTGGAATAGGAGAAAATTAAACAAGGATACCAGGACAAATGCATTGTAGGCTCCTCTCTGCTGTACATGGAGCAAATATTAGTGACAAAATGGCACATTTCATTGCCAGAGCTTCCAGAGGAGAGCTGAAGTAATGAAATGATGAAGGCTTGAGGACAATGCAGGCCTTCTCTCCAAATACTCAGTACATCGTACTTGGAGAGGAGACCTTGCCCTAAATGCAGCAAAGCCTTGACCAGGCCTGGCAGGCCAGTTCTGCCCCTTGCCGGTGTCAGGGCTTTATCTGCTGTTATGAGGTTTTGCAACGTTTTCAGCTTTCCAACTACTAAAGAACAACCCAGCGCAGGTGCACATCCCTCTGCACTGTGTGTTTTACGTCACTTCAGCATTGCTTTTCTCAATTGCCTACGGCAGATTTCTGAAGCAGCCTGCATTCCATGTACTGCAGGCTGGGAACCACCATCCTGGTGCTGTGGCATTCTGTGTGCTGGTCACATTTGGGAGTTGGGGGAGGCCACTTGTGTTAAGAATATCCCCCTGTTCCTGGTTCAGAGGTCTGCTGCACTGCTGCGCTACAGACATGGAATAAAACCCATCAATTCTTCACAGATGTGGGCTGCAGTCTGTCTTCCCCCTTGCTGATGCTCTCTTCTACTTTCCACACTACCAGCCTTTGCCCCTCAGACTCATTGAACCATTAATCCAACTCCGCTGATGTTTTTAGAGCGGTTTTTCACGATTTAATCTGAGGCTTGTATTATCTTTCTGCCTTTTTTCCCCCACAGTTAGATCATTCAGCCTAATAAAAACACTGCTGCTCTTCTCTTCGAAGTGTTCTTACAGCTGTAACCCATGACACCTGCATCCACATCACTGCCTTCCTCCATTATTTACACCAGTAGCCTCAGACAGAGCATATAACCCAGTCAGACCCAGACTCTGAAAGGAAGAGGCTCTGCATGAAGAAAACAAGCTTGACTTTCAGGTGTGAGTTGAGTTTGCAGGGAATTAAGAATTCTCTCTGGTTAGTTACAGGGGAACTTCGGATGCAAACTGAGGTTGTCTTAGGAGAGGTTACCCTTGGATCTAGCAGGGATTGATTGCTGCTGCATTTAAACCTGGAATGAAACTCATAAAGGTGCTGCCTAGAAATGGGATCCAATACCTAGAACTGTGTTCATATGCATGCAGAAGCAAGGTTCAGCAACAGATGTACTTGAAAAGGTCGCCGTTTCGGTTGTGGAATCAAGCCCTTCTGGTACAGCCACCATTCATTGATGCATGGCATTGAAGGCAGGAAAGGTAATATCTGTGTTTAGTCTTCATAAGCCATTAAAATTCATTACTTCCATGGGCTGCATTAGTCTCTCATGTCTGGGCATCGTCCTGGGAATTCACATTGGGCTGCTTTACCGTCCTTCAGAGTCAGTGCATGCCTGGAGACAGACCCTGTCCCGCTGCAGCCCTTGGCCCGAGTTTTCTCACCTTGTAATTTGGCTGGGTGAAAAAGGTGATGCATTTTCCTGTGACCAGAATCTGAAATTGCTCTGTACAGACACTGTAATCCCATCATTATTTAACATTCCTCCAACCTTTGTCACAAAATATTTTATCAGTGCTGACTTTCTCCTTATTTCCAAAGAACTAAGGGAGTTCAACACATCTGAGCCTGTTACCCTGCAAACCACGCTGTAAACACCTCTCTCATAGAGGATGCTGTTAATCTCTGTTGTGTGTGCTCTGCTGATGTCAAGTGCTGAGTTTGTCTGCTGTACTCCCCAGCTTAATTCTGTGACATGCCCACTGTTACCTTTATCAGCTAAACAATCTTTGAGAATTAAATAGGCTTCTGTTAAACAAACTTATTTTCCACACAACTCCATTGCCTGGCATTAACCTAGCCTTGAATTCTCTGTTAATCATGTCCCTTATCAGTTTTCCATTATTTTGCCTGTGACATCAAGGAAACTAGCCCACAAGTATCTGGTAACCCCTCTGTGCCCTGCTCAAACGGTGGCATACTTCCAGCCTCTTAAAACTGCCAAAAGATTAAAATTATCTTCATGAAGCCAGAACTTTCCTTGGCCAGCTCTTAAAGATCTTGGGGAGGGCAGTGGCAGGTACCTTAGGTGATCACTGAAGGTCCTTCTGACCCAAACTACTCTATGCTTCTGTGAATTCATGGGTGTAGACACTTCAGGGTGGTGATAGAAAACCGTTTCTGACTGTCAAACACTACTTCATGCTAGTCAGCCCATCAGCTAACAACCAGCTATTTCTTCTGTGCTGCTGTGACACCACCGGAGTGTCCTGCCTCTTAATGGAACATGAAGCAGGTATTTTTTGAACACATCTATAAAGTTAGTGCTTTTAAACCTGTTTACAAGGGAGCCAATACAATCGCTAGGAATCGTTCTGTAAGAGGTTGAGAGCTCTTGGAAGGAGAAAAATCCTTTTGTTGGTATGGCTTATAGCAGAATAAATGCAGGTGTTATGTGTTCCTTTTCTAATTTAAGTTACAGACAACTCAGAGTTTATCAGCCAGAGACACCAGTTGTTTACATGCATGGCTGTTTCACTCTGGGGTGGCTGATTAGGTCAGCTGCAGTGCCCTGTAAATGCAAAGTTAATTTAGTTACTGGGCCGCATTGATGTCCTCGTGCTCTGCTGGAGACTTGTAAAGACGCTTGCACCATGTTGCAGTGGCTCTAGCAGTGCTTACAGAGCATCTGCTTCTATCAGCTGGATTTTAATTGGCCAGGTGGGATCCCAGTGCTCCCTTACTCCACATAATGTAAATGTTCCTGTAATTGATTGGTAATAAACTAGCAGTGCTGTAAAGTGAAAGCTGGATGTTGGGCCATTTGCTGTCTTCCCCGAAACTTCATCTTAGGATGAATTACAAGCATTTTAGTCCTGTGATGTGTTCTAGGAGAATGTTTTTAATAGTTTGTCCAAGGACATTTGGCAGCCCTGGTTAAATTTCAGTCATCTGCTTTAAATTATAAACAGGAGGGTCGTAGATGCAGGAATGAATCCGTGGGCTTGAGAGACCAGGGGAACTGCAGACTGGTCATCCTCACCTCAGTTCCTGCCAAGGTGATAGGGCAAACAATACTGAAAGCCCTTTCCAAGTGTAGTGAGGGCAAGAAGTTGTAGTCAGCATGAAGTTACATTGGGGAAGTCACGCATGACCAGCCTCACCACCATCTGTGATGAAATTCCTGCCATGGTAGAGAAGGGGAGAGGAGAGGGCGTTGTTCATTTTGGCTTCAGCAGAGCTTTCAGCAGTGTGTGCTGTAACAGCCTCCCCAGACAAAATGATGAAGTAAGTACGAGGTATATAAATGGTGGGTCAGGCAGAGAACCGGCTGAACTGGTGGACTGTGATCACTGGCACAGCATCCAGCCGACGGCCAGCCACTGGCAGCATTCCCTAGTGTTCTCCTGGGACCAGTGCTGCTGAGTATCTCTATTAATAACTTGGACAGTGGGGCAGAGAGCTGCCTTAGGGAGTTCACAGGTGGCACAAACCCGGGAGGAGCAGCTGATGCACCAGCTGCTCATGGGGCCATTCAGAAGGGCCTCAGCAGCCTGGAGAAATGGGCCAACAGGAATCTCAAGAGGTTCAACAAAGGGAACTGTGAAGTTTTGCACCTGGGAAGTAATAACCCCATCTGGCAGCATGGGCTGGGGCCAACCACCTGGAAAGCAGCTTGGCAGAGAAGGACCTGGAAGTTCTGGTGGACAAACGGAACATGAGCCAGCCACGTGCCCTGCCAGCGAAGGCCAACAGCAACCTGGGCTACATCAGGAGAAGTGCTGCCAGCAGACTAAGGGAGCTGATCCTTCCCCTCCACTCACCAGTTCAGCACTGGTGAGACATGCCCAGGGTACCGTCTCCACTGCTGGTCTCCACAAGACAAGAAAGATGTGGCATACTGGAGGGAGTCCAGGGAAGGTAATTAAGGGACTGAAGTACCCGATGTACAGGTATGGGCTGAGAGAGCTGGGCTTGTTTAGCCTGGAGAAGTGAAGGCTCAGGGGGATTTTATCAGACCTTCACTTCATGGGTGTCACTAAGGAAGATGAAGCCAGACTTTGCAGTCGTACCTGGTGTGACAATGCACAAATTGTAAAATAGAAAAGTTCATTTAAACATTAAACTTTTTTTATTGTGCAGTTGGTCAAACACAGGCACAGGTTGCCCAGAGAGGTGGTGGCATCTCCATTCTTGGAGATATTCAAAACCCACCTGGAACTGGTCCTGGTCAGCTTCACACTGCTTTGAGCAGTGGGTGGGTGTAGGTGATCTCTGAAGATCCCTTTCAACCACAACTCTTCAGAGAGAACAGGAAGACAGCATTTGGGGATATGCCTTGACCTTTCTGACCACATCTTATTTCGAGACTGTGTTAGTAAGTTGAGAAAGAAATGTGACAGGGAAATCCTTGTCAGATAAGCCAGGCCTTTCCCCTGTAGTCACTTCCTATCACTCTGTGCAGAATGTTCAAGTGCTGGATGTTTCCTTTCCCCTAACCAGAGCTGAGCAGCCCAGAACACAGAACTAAAAGCTTTCCTCAAAACCAAAGGCATTCCAAGTACAACATCAGCAGCCTACTGGATATATACCAAGATAATAAATTTTTTTTGAGTCAAAGTCTGTTTGTACAGCTAACCTGTCTCTCTGCAATGAACAGGAAAGAGATGTTCCTATAAATGCAAATCATCATTACTTCTAAAATTTCTTTCATAGAAGGGAAAAAAGTCTCTCTGAAGTGTTTTTATTGGAGAGCAAGGTTATACCTTAATAGCTCTCTACTGGCATCCTCTCTGGCCAGCTGCTGCATGGTTTCCAGCAGCCCTTAGCAGCAAGAAGCAGGCTGACACCGCAGCAAGTGAGGAAATGGATCCTGCTTTCCCAGGTGTTTTTCTTAGTGCTGACGAACCATTCCTCACGTTCTTGACTCCGAGACCACTTTTAGGGCTCATATACTCAGAGAAATTAGCCAGCATTTCTCCCTAGGTGAATACTTACCTCAATATTGCAGCTACACAGGGAGGAGTTTTACAGCAACAGTCTGTGTCTCCCCAAACACAACCCTAGATCTGGTCACATCTTTTCCAGTTATATAGAATCTGTCCTATGGTAGACAAGTCTGTGTGTTTAACATCCAACAAGCACCAGATGCTGCATTGGGTCTGTGGAGAGGAAACCCTTGGAACCGTGGGAGAGGAAAAAAAGCACAGGTGGCGATTACAGGGGCTACAAACGTTCCTGCTGAAAGTTCAGCATCCCTGGAACTCAACCGTTGCTCTGTCTGCGTCTTTGGCTCACACGGTCCAAGCACTTCCCTGGCTGACCTTGTGACCACAGCTCTGCACTTACCATGCATGGCTTCTGTCTTACCTCTCCAGCTCATGGAACACTGTAAGGAGGAGGGAAAGGTAAGACCCTCCGTGCGGTGGTTACTGTGGAGCAGCTGATCAGTAGCTCCCAAATGCCGTATTGGCTGTGTGGTCCCTCGAGACTTGCAGGGATCTGGAGCCATCCTGACATTTGTTCTTCCAGATAAGGAGGCTTTGTAGGCACCGAGAAAGTTGGGAGACAAAGCACAGAGGTTCTTGTTTTCTAATACAGTGACCTCACTCACCTCTATCTCTGAAAAATGCCCAAAGAACAGTTCAAGCACAGCATTCCTGTCATATCTTAATTTATGAATCCATTTACTGCACCTTGAAAGCACCTTGCACTGGAAAAGACAATCCTGATCCTCCATTCAGAAGCAGAGAGGATGAATAGAGCTACGACTACTAAGATCTAACAGAACCAGTACGAAACTATTCCCACAGTATTGTCTGGGTTGGGCTTTCTTGTTCTGCTCCAGTGGAGCCACCAGCTGGCAAGCGCTGAGATCCCAAGACACCAAGATCAGTAACAAGCAGGGGAGCGATGGCGGCCAAGTAAACCTGCAGCAGCTGGGCTAGGAGGTACAGGCAGGCGGCTTGAGCGTTGAAACGGATGATGTGCTCCACAGGCATGTGTGCAGTGCCCGGTAAAAGCACAGTTGATAGCAGCACATACTTGCTGTGGGCTCCGGGACAAGGAGTGCAATGGATCTCACCTTGGTTCTGCAGACAGAAATGACAATGGCCACACGCACACACGTGCTGGGTGCATCCAGTGAGAAAGCACTGATAGAACCAGGCTGTTCAGTATAAGGACTGAAGACTTCATGGCCATGAAGCAGCTAAAAATCCCTTCCAACAGACAAGAGATGAGCTGCCCCATGGAAGGGAACAAACTGCTTCATCTGCACAGCGAGTAGGAAAGCAAGGGGACCCGCAAGACAGAAGATGGGGCAAAACAGGTGAATGCTAGAATTAGTTGCTGGGGATTCTGTGTTGCTGAGATTTAAGCTGGACACACACCCAGGAGGAGCTCAATGAGCACTGGTTGTCTTGGTACTTCCTGAGGTCCTCAGCCATCCCCATTCCTATTTGGTCCCGCATAGCAGCTCACAGGTCCCACGCCACCTCAGCCAATGAAACATTCACAAGTCTATGGGGTTGGATAGGATCCACCTGAGGGTGGAGGTGCTCTCCAAACCCCTTCCCATCATCTGCCAGCAGTCCTGTCTGACTAGGGAAGTTCCATTGGTCTGGAGGCTGGCTGATGTGACACCCATTTCCTGTAAGGGCCAGAGGGAGGATCCAGGGAACTCCAGGCCTGTCAGTCTGACCTCAGTGCCAGGGAAGGTCATGGAGCAAGTCATCATGGGTACCATCTCACAGCACACACAGGACAACCAAGTAATCAGTCCCAGTCACCAATGAGTTTGTGAAAGGCAGATCCTGCCAAGCTAAAACGATTGCCTTCTATGAGAAGCTGACCTTATGGATGAGGGAAAGGCTGTGGGTGTGGTGTACCTGGACTTGAGTAAGGCCTTTGACACCCTTTCTCACAGTATTCTGCTTGAGAAACTGGCTGCCTCTGGCCTGGACAGGCGCACCCTCTGCTGGGTTAAAAACTGGCTGTATGTCCGGGCCCAAGGAGTGATGGTAAATGGAGCTAAATCCAGCTGGAGCCTGGTCACAGGTAGCGTCCCCAGGGCTCTGTGTTGGGTCCAGTCCGGTTCAATGACCTGGATGAGGGGATCAAATGTACCCTTAACTGGTTTGCAGATGACACTAAGCTGGGAGGGAGTGTTGATCTGCTTGAGGGTAGGGAGGGTCTACAAAGGGATCTGAACAGGCTGGACCGCTGGGCTGAGGCCAATGGGATGAGGTTTAACAAGGCCAAATGCCGTTCCTGCACTTGGGGCACAACAGCCCTGTGCAGCTACAGACTAGGCAAAGAGTGGCTGGAAAGCTGCCTGGCAGAGAAGGACCTGGGGGTGTTGGCTGACAGCCGGCTGAACATGAGCCAGCAGTGTGCTCAGGTGGCCAAGAGAGCCAACAGCATCCTGGCTGGTATCAGAAATGGCGTGGCCAGCAGGACCTGGGAAGTGATTGTGGCCCTGTACTCAGCACTGCTGAGGCTGCACCTCGAATCCTGTGTTCACTTTTGGGCCCCTTATTACAAGAAAGACATTGAGGCTCTGGAGCGTGTCCAGAGAAAGGCAACAAAGCTGGTGAGGGGGCTGGAGAACAAGTCTTACGAGGAGCGGCTGAGGGAGCTGGGGTTGTTTAGCCTGGAGAAAAGCAGGCTGAAGGGAGACCTTATCGCTACCTACAGCTCTCTGAAAGGTGTTGTAGGAAGGTGGGTGTTGGTCTCTTCTCCCAAGTGTCAGGTGATAGGACAAGAGGAACAGCCTCAAGTTGTACCAGAGGAAGTTCAGATTGGACATCAGGAATAATTTCTTCACCAAAAGGGTTCTCGGGAACAGCTGCCCAGGAAGGTGGTGGAGTCCCCATCCGTAGAGGGATTTAAAAGACAGGTAGATGAAGTGCTCAGGGATCTCAAAGGTCTTGTCCAACTAAGCGATTTTATGATTATATGATCTGGATACTGTACTCGATGGAGCATCCGATGCAGGGAGGGAGCGAGTAACTCTCATTGCCAGACCCCTTTCTATAGCTTACAGTAACTGTACACCCTTTTTTCACTTTCTTATGAGGCTTAGGAGCAGAAACAAAAGCATCAGCCTGGCAGGGGAACACATTCTGTGTTACAGAGATGCAGCAGCAAACGTGACCATCTAGGAATAGAGCACAGCTCATGAGCAGTTCAGCTCCATCTCACACACCAAAAGGCTGGCACAAGCTCATCCAAATCCATGGCTGTGACAGGAGGCAGGGCAGGAGCCTCAGGCTGTGCTGCTACTGATGCCTTCTAGCTCCATCTCACTGCACATCTAATCCATCATCTCCTGTGTCTCTCTGGGGCCAGAGATATTTCGGTTTTCCCATTTCAGCTCTCAAATGTGTACAGCTTAGCAGGAAGACAGTATTCATATGCCTCTCAGCCTCTCTTCTTCCAGCATCCACAACCATCACTAATGCCTGCGACAGTACTCCAGGGAGCAGAGATGGCACAGCCGGAGCCGTGATCATGCATATCTTGCATATAAAGCTGCAGTTTGTTTGTGACCATGGAAAATAGTACCTCAGGGTGAGGCCAAGTGTGAAGATGATGGGGATGCAGGAGCTGGTTTTAAGCACATAGATGTACAGCATAAAGCTTCGATCTCTTAAGGACATTCCTCCTCTCCAAAAATAACCTTCCAGTTCTGGGCAGAGAAGAGGAGGCAGGGAAATAGGACAGATGGACAGAGGCGTCACACTCCTGTGCAAAAAAATACAGTGCGACAGGTGCAGGTTTGGTACCTATAAACGGTCCTGTACCTAACTGTCCTCTTATTGGTGTCTGTGCTGTCCAGTGCTTCTGAGAGGCATTTCATAGAATCACAGAATGGTTTGGGTTGGAAAGGACCTTAAAGACCATTCAGTTCCACCCCCCACCATGGGCAGGGACACCTCCCACCAGTCCAGGCTGCCCAAGGCCCCATCCAACCTGGCCTTGAACCCCTCCAGGGATGCAGCAGCCACAGCTTCCCTGGGCAACCTGTGCCAGTGTCTCACCGTTGTCATCATGAAGAGTTTCTTCCCAATGTACAACCTAAATCTTCCCCCCCCCCCAATTTAAAGCCATTCTCCGTCACTCCATGCCTTTGTAAAAGTCATAGAATCAGAATATTTTGGGTTGAAAGGGACTCAATTCCACCCATTGCCATGGACAGGGACACATCCCACTAGACGAGGCTGCTCAAGGACTCATCCAACCTGGCCTTGAACACCTTCAGGGGTGGGGCAGAAGTCTCTCCCCAGCTTTCCTGTAGCCTCTTCAGGTACTGGAAGGCCATTCTAAGGTCTCATGGGAGCCTTCTCTTCTCCAGGCTGAATAACCCCACCCTCTGAGCCTGTCAGGGTAGAGGTGCTCCAGCCACCCAAACCACATCATGGCCTCCTCTGTACCCGTTCCAACAGTTCCATATCCTTCTTATATTGGGGATTCCAGAACTGGACGCATGACTACAGATGGAATTTCCATCTTAGAAAAATAAAGTGGTTCAACAAAAACTCTTGCCTCAGAAAAAACGAGGCAACAAAAAAAAAGAAGAGGAAGGAGATGCCTCCCAGCTGTGCCTTTAGATACATTTCCTATGGAAGCGAGGATGGTTACTGCAACTGTACAGGAACAGGACTGATATTTCAGCTACAAAAACCAGGAACAAGATGAGAATCCAATCATTAGTGAAAGGAAGAAAACAGTTTACTTGATTTCTCTAGAATCAGTTGTGTCAACACAGAGGCTGGACTGTTACAGGGAGAAACCCGAGCACCTTTGCTCTCAAAGTGCCTTGGATTTACTTGCGCTAGGATCACATGCAAATAAAGGAAATTGTCAGCCAAGCCAACACCCTATACAAATACATTTTATTTAGAGATACCCATAGTAAGATGCACAAATACTTTTTGTTCACCAATTTTCAGATCACACAACTTCAAGTAGTGGAAAAAACAAACTGCAGTTAATTACAAGTATCTATATAACAGGGCAGTAGTAAAAGATTGATTTGTCAGACTACAGCATGGTTAACGATACTCAGGTGAGAATGTACAGATTTAGGTATTTAAAAAGTGTATGGTTCATTGCCACATACACTAACATGCTTTTCCAAAGAGCAACATCTTTCTGGCATGTGAACACGGTGACCTAGTTAATGCAAGATGGAAAATCAGGCTCTTAATTTGATCCAGAAATGTATCTATTAGCAGTTTTCCTCCAAACGGCAAATTAAGAGTTATTTGTGACTGACATAGGTAAAGCAATCCGTAAAAAAACCACCTGTAACATTGTCCATGTAGTCAAGCAACACACAGATGACCTAAAATTATCAGTTCCAGTCTACACCTTCACAGCAGTTCTACCAGAGTCTTCTTTGGAATGATCCAGAGTTCTTGATTGCATTTAGCAAGCTGGCAGAAGAGCTGTAATCCAAAATCCAAGTTCTTGCACCCACACAGAGTTCTTCCATAAGAGATATATCAATCCTTGAATTTCAAAACCACTATGTTCCACCTGCAAGCATGTCAACTGGATCACGTATTGCTGGGTTTACTTTTACATTCCCATCTGAATGGAGGGAAAGGTAGGAAGTGGTGCTGATCAGATAGAGTAGCTGTATTGGTTTGAAGTTGTGTTTAAAACACATGGAACCTGGATTCTTCTCTCCAGTGTCTCTCAAACCAAGGAAGTTCAGCAGGTTCCATTGCTCAATGCAATCCCCGTTTTGCTTTTAAATAGGAATGGTGTCATATGGTGCTTGTGAAAGACCAGCAAGGGCTGTTTTGTGGATGATTACACAAAGAGCAAGAAACAACATTAAATCTTCAGTTTAACTTCTCCCATTGCAGAGAACAGAGACTGAATTTTGCATTATAGTTGAGAGGCACATTTCGTATTGATTAACAGAAAACTCCAGTTTACATGGCAACTTCCCATGGATCAGGATACAGAACCATTTCCTCTTGACACAGTTTTTTTAAAAAAGAAACCAAGAAACTCAGTTACTGTTCTTCTATTTAAAGTTCTTGGGCTTCTCCCTCACCTATTCTTCCCAGAGATACCTTTCCACTTGTGTGTATGCAGCTGCTTCTCCTCCCTAAAACTTGTTTGTGAGAGACCTTTGTTCCTGCGCACCTTGGAAATAGAGAAATAATTCTGATGCCTCACAGATGGGCCCTTGTACCACATTCAGGAGAACTGAGAAAGTCAGTAGGATTTTATACACATGCAGCGAATTGCAGAATAAACAGATAGAAAATAAAAGCCACCAAACTGAAAGAGACAGCAGTAGAGGGATCAGCTCCTTCATGGAGCAGGAATGAATTTGGAGCAAAGCCCTTCAGATTGAAAGGGGGATACCAGTCCAGGGAGATACCCAGGGCTGAATCTAATGAACAGGGAGACTTGTGAGCAGATCCAATTCAGCAAGCGACTGCCGAAGCCAGTGAAGGGCACTAGGGCTTAATCACGGGCCCCCAGGCTTTGCTGAACTGGTATCTGACCCAGTGCCTGACAGCAGGCAGGGAATTCACTCAAGTCCCAGGGAGTGGAGGGTTGCAAGACAGGAGCGAGGCTGGGACAAGAAGCTGAGAATGGAGACACAGCATTTTGAAAAAGAGTGGCAGAGCCCATTAGTTAGAACTTACTTATCCAGACCTTGCCATGATAGTCCCATAGTCACACCTCCACTGCAAGAGAAGCCCAGGGCAGAGAGCTGGAACTGGCAATCCCAGCTTGCCTGTTAACACCCTTGCACATACAGCCTCCGCTGATTCACCAACCAGCCAGGTGGAGGGCGCTGCAGACAGGGCCCTTTTACTCCATCATCACATCAGGAAGCACATGGAGGGGGCTGATGGCAGCTGAGTTGAGTGCACTGGTAACCTTGAGTGATGAGAGGGAGAGTGTGTGATCACTGAGGAAACTGGCTCTTCCTCATGCCAACTTCACATCTCATCTGAAGAGGGATGGACGACCAGCAGTTGTGAAAGTTCTGACAGCAACCGATCTGCAGTCGCATAAGCATAAGGCATGATGGAGCAAACCCTCAAGGCTTCCACTGCTTGAACGCTCCATTCCCAGCTCATCTCTGAGCACTGCCAGCCTGTGGCATCACTGCTGGCCAAAGCTCATGGTAACAACTAACTTTTGCCTTTTGAGCACAGGGTTACAGCTTAGCTCAGAGCACTTCAATAGCACATCTTTTTCATAATCCAGCAAATAAGCAGAAGACAAAAATCTATGGAGAAAGCCTTTAGATGGGATCAAGTCAGCAAAGCAAACAATGCACCCTTGTGGCTCTGCTCCCAATGAAATCTTTAGTTATGACATTGATTAGCAGCCAAAGACACCAGTTCTCTGGTTGACTAAACCACAACCGATCAGTTTAACAAATACACTGGGTGCTGATGCAGGGCACGTCCACTTCCCCATCTGCTGACATCGACTGCAACATACAAGTAAGACAATTACAGCTTCTGCAGACTGCACAGGAGCAGAGTCTCCACTCTGAGGCAGCCAGCCAGCCACTGAAATTCATGGCAAGAGCACAGAGCGATCTTTCTGCAGTGGGCTACAGGTTTTGGTTTTTTTATTATGATATGTGTTTTTCAGACTAGGCAAGTGGCTTTGAACTGATTGTTAAAGGTCAACTAGGGAAAAATGGGAGAAAATGAAGATGCTAAAGATTAAAAAACAAACTTAAACTTATCTGTTCTGCTCTGAGAAGTGACTGTGATAAAAACAGGACCTCACTGAATTAATTGAAACACTGAAGTTGTAAAGAACTAAAAACAGAACTCCAGGTTCAGGCTGCACTGAGTTACAAAGAGAACAGGCAGCGTTAGCACATGGAGCACATGTATGTTAAAGCTCCTTGAGCATCTATGATTGCCAGCACACTGATAACTCATTATGCTGCACTAGAAATGAAAGTAGCCTCCTGGATCAACAGAACGCAGAACTGTGTGTCAATTAATTACAGACATACATGCCCAATGAAGGCCACAGCATGTGTGGAAGTGTTCCTGTTCCCACACTCTCATTATCAAATTAAACTTACAGCCGGGAAAGGACATCTTGTATCAATCACACTACCCTCTGCTACCTGCAGAACAGACAGAAACTCAGCCCAAATTCCAGATGTCAGCTTAAGAACAGATATCCTTTGCCAATTCAGAAATGAAGCCCAACATGTAATGTCTTTCTATTAAAAAAAAAATGATCGTGTTTCAGAGAGGAGAAACAATTTACAAGGTAACTCTGAGCACTGAGCCCCATGTGCAGAAAGGCAGGTTTCACATACGATCTGCAGTTTTCCGCTGTTCCATCCGCAAACTGCATTGATAGTTGGACTAACAGTTTTACCTTACAGTTAAAGGCGTGTTCTATAACATGGAAAGAAAGCTGCTACTTCATTTGACAGCTTCTGTAATAGTTCAGGATCCAGCGCTGTTTCTGACACAGCTTGTGACAGAAACAAGCTGAGAAAGGCTCTTTTAAGTGGATGGAATTGCAAGAGTTGTCAATGAACATTAGCCCTGGATTCACAACAAAAGACAGTAAATATCAGTTCCGTTTCTCCCGCTTCCCCCAGGGCTTTGGATCTTATTAAACATATTTGGAAAAAAGCATTAAAAAGAGTTCACTGTAGGACATATTACCCTCCAGCAACAAGCTGTGATCACCATGGATTTTAAAATACCTTGTGTAGTTTGTGCATCATATAAAAGTACATCACAGGCAACAGGGAAGATCCAGCATTTGTGTACACATTAACATACAAGCACGTACTAATGGATGTCACAGGTAAAAGACTGATCCCAGGACAAACCAGAGCACTGATTTGTGTCTGCACCACATCCTAAAACAAATGGAATGAGTCACAAATAACAGTACAAAACTGTTGCAACTCCAATGCGTGCATCTCAGAAAAAGACACAGCACGCACCCAGCCCTAAGACAGTGATGACTTTGTGAGATAACTTTACAAAGATCAAGGTACCAGAAGAGGAAGGCACGTTAACCTCTGGTTGGTCCATTTCAGTATTATTTGGATGAGTCATAGTGATTTATATACCCTGAGACTGTGGGAGGCCTTGGAAAGGAAAGGAGACCAGGTGAACGGGCAAATAAAAAGCACAAGTTTAACGGGATTTTAAGATTCAGCACCTGAATTTTCCCTTTTAATCAGAGAACCTAGAAAAGCAGTTCCTAAGAAAACAACACACGGACTCCTAGACTTTTTTTCTGAGGTCAAAGAATCAATACCTAGGACTACAAAGACGACACGCTACATTGCAAGGGTTTTTTATACACCCTCTCAGTTTCAGTCTGATGACCAGAACTTGTATGCAAGTGTTTTACTTGGTCTTATTTTGAGTACAGAAACGGTCAGGCAGCCCACATTTTCTCAACCCTGGCACCCTGTTTTTAGATATATGCGCACTTTCTTAGACCATATCAGCAACTCCCAGCAGGATACTAGAGGGAAAGATTGCTAGAAAATGGCACTCAGTTTTTAATTGGGAAGATTCCTTTCTCTCAAGAGCATTCTTCTCATTAGCCAGTACCACATGGTTTTGATAAAGAAACCCAGCACCACAAGCAAAAAAAGACAATTCCTAATTTATATCCTTGAAAATTAAATGTGGAGAAATGAGCATGACAGGGATACCCACTCAATCTCTCTGAGTGTGTTCCTGATTAAGCCCTGCCACAAGTACCTCCTGAGCAATGAATATCTCCTCTATGCTTTTAAATTCCTCAGGAGTCCTGAGAGCAATGCCAAACACTGCTGGGCAGTGGAAATCTTTTCCCTTGAGCCTCCTTGCCCATCCTCACCACATACCAAAGCACCTGCTTGCAGAACCAAGGGAGAGCACACACAGGAGATCCCTTCAGACTGATGTTGCTGTATTTTCTTTTCCACTCTCCTTGACTACAACACAGACAAATTCACGGGGTCAGTGCTTCAGAGACTTTAAAATAAATTACTGAAGACACTGCAACACTCAGAAATGCATCTTATTTTGAGGTCACACCACAGACCTTCGCTGTGTGGTGGCCAGCACTGCCCACGGGGATTTTCACCAGGCTTTAAGGTAGAGAGGGCATTCCTGGCTAACGTGGGAGTCAGGGCTCAGCATGGGCTGGCCAGAGGATCAGCTCTGCCTGCACCTCGCACAGCTCTGCAGCAGTGTTCCTAGGAACATGCCCTACCCAAGTTCAGCAATTTAGTCAGAGCAGCAACTGCAACAGAAGCTACTTAAGAACTTCTCGGACACTCTAGAAAAGTGAGTTCATGGAAAACAAGGGGATCAGGCCCCCAGATATAGACCTCAGCTCCCACCCAGCCACTGAAAGATGCTGCTGCATTGCTGAGATGCAGCAGTTGATGGTTGATCTGTTCTTGGTTTCTTGCAAACAAAGTAAACAGGTGACCAGCGAGAAGGGTCTAGACAAGCCTGCTTTATTTCACATCTGTATCAGGCAAGCGACACCAGTTCACAAGGTGCCTCTCAGCCAAGGGTTGGAAATTAAAGACACCAAACCACCAGTGGACATCTCTGGATCATAATTTTAATGTTAACTCTGCAGCTGCAAGTTACATACAAAACAAGTGCTCAGGTGAAGGAAGAGCATGAAACTCTAGAGAATAACTGGTACATAAAAAAGCAAGCTGCCAAAGACTTCAAATGGAGGCAGCAAATATATCCCCATAACAAAGTTCAGGAGTCTCCCTCATTAAGGGAGCTACAAGAGTCACCCACAATGTGAATGTAACCTCTGTGGACAAACAATATCTAGAAAATCACTGGGCACTCCTGCAATCAGTGTTAATGATGCATCTATGTGGAAAATCAACAACTGAGACTAGGAACAAACACCTATTAACGACTCTTTGGTAAATTACTCACCCTGGGCTAACACTAGCAGCAATGATGAGCAAACTAAACAAAGGGACTCATTTCTTGATTCCCATCCCAGAAAGCACCCAAGGAGAGCACTAACAATTCTCCCTGTCCGACTTGTCTATGCAAGGGAGAAATCTGGAGGAATAACCACGGACAAAGTGTTTGATGAAGAGGGTGAGCACCACACTCATTGCTATGCTCCAGACAACACAGCGAAGTAGCTTCTGTTTCCTTGGGAACATCCATCAGGTAACACCCAGCTGCTGCTGAGGGGTTGGTACCCAGAGTTACAAGCTGGGTACTACCAAACCCATAATTAAGTCACTAGTTTGATTACATGTGATTATGAATAATGAAAATGTAATAGCCAAAGATACCCAAATTAACATGTCAGTCTACTGAAAAGAGCTGAGCTGTAAAATTAACTGCTTCCTACACTCACCAGCGACACAAAGGATCCCACATAACTGAAAAGTTAATAGCAGGAGGGAAGGTTGGAAGGTCTGTTATGATTAGAGTTCTTTTCTCTTTCAAGTGCCTAATCTGATGTAAACCAGAGACTGTCCGCCCCCAGGAATGGACTGTTACTGGGTAATCCTCCCATCAGTCAAACTGTGCAAAGGCAACCGCCCCGTTTCACAGTCAGAGCCAGCCTCAAAGGTTCACCTGGATCAAAATGAAGCAAATTGAAGGTCTCAAGCAAGGCTTGACAAAATGCCAGCAAGCACATTTCTGCTCGACAGAGGTCACCTCTGCAAGTACAATATTGCTCCAGTAAAGACTGGGATGACTTGTGGTGGAGGAAGCAACCACAAGCAGACCATTCAGGAGGGCAGAAAAGAGCAAGGAGGGGAAATCATTAGGAAACACTGGAAAAGATAAGACTGTCTGAAAACGCTAATGTCAGGTGGTCTGAGCAGAGCCCAGAGAGCCATTCAAGAATGCACTTTTTTCACTACTTAATGAGTACTCAAGCACCCAACTGAATTCAATCTATTGCAGGGGTGTATCTACCAGGTGAACAATAGGTTGCACCCAGCTCCCTTCCATGTGGAGCCTGGAAATTCCCTATTGTACAGGCATTCCTGCACTTTGATGGTAAACCCCTGCATTTGTCACCCTGATCCTGGATTTTAGTTCTGATCTCTAACCCACTGCAGCAACAAAATAAACACAAGTAAGAAAACATGGCTTTTTCTAATGTTTCTCCCATTACTTATCTTGGGAGGACAGCTGGCATATCATTAACTTCTTCCACCTCGATTTCTAACACAGTGTTTTGGGGGGACTTTCATACAGCAGAAAGGATGGCTCCCTCCCCTTGAGAGGTTTTCTTAGCAAGAAAGCACACTGAAAGCAGAACACACAGAAGCACGCAAGAATGAGCACATGAGGAACTTTACATCATTGTCCAGATTCTTCTGAGACTTGTCAAAGTTTCCTAAGGGAAAAATAAAAAGGAGCAGGAAAAGGGCACTCGTACCGCCAGACTTTGGGACCACAGACTGAGGTACTCTAGGAGTGAATAGTCAGCAGAGGGGGACACTTCCCAGGGGTGCCTCTTCAGTAACCTGGAGGCTGCTGACTCAGAAGACCAGCCTCTGTGTTTGGAGGCTGAAGCTCAGATCACACAAACACCCTTTTTGCTCCCTCACCCAGACCTGGAATTAATTAAATTAAATTAACTCAATTAATTACTTCAATTAATAGTTCAATATCAAGTCTAGGATTCACAAATTGGGAATTTCCCTTTGGCACTTGTGACACTAAGCACCTAACTAGTAGCTGCTGTTTCAGCAGGACACTCAGACTCACGTGTCTCATTTCTTCAAAAAAAAAAAAAAGCAGCACCTCAAACCAAGCCCAAATAAAAACAAATTAAGCAGAACATGTTCCCTGTAACAGAGTGGTCTTACACAGCAGCTGAAAGAGTCATCCTAGAAATACACATCCTGCCACACTTCACAAAGACTTGTTTTTCTCCATGTACTTCCAATGTTCAAAATCCCCAATATAACCAGAGCAGTAAGGTGCCATCACAGAACAACATAGGCACCATTACAACATCTTTAACAATAATCAACTCTAAAGAGAATTTGAGAGCTCCCCTTTTACCCCACAGTTTATAATTTGCCCTATTTCAGAGAAAAGCCTGCATAGCCACACACAGAGTGCCATGAACTGATTCAGTTTAAGCAATCAGCCCAAGTGGGAAGCTGAATTATGAAACACCATGAGATCTGTTTGTGGAGCACCCGTTACACTGCTGGGACAGGTGCACATCTGGGGAAGGATAAATCCTTCCCAGGATTTCCACCCGGATGAGAGAGAACTGCATTCCTCGCAGGATTTCCATCCAAGTCTCCACTACCCACTGGAAATCAAGCCTGAGGCTCACTGCTTGGCCTTACTGATGAAGAAGACAAGTACAAAGATGAGTGGGACCGCAAGGACACAGGCAGATGAGCTTTAGGCAGCCTGGCAGGGACTGTGTAAGGGCCTAAAGCTGCTCCGCAGTGGTGGCAGTCATCTCCAGCAGAGACAGTAGAACAGAGTATGTCCCAGCCTTGTCTTTCTTCTCAGCTTCCACCAGCTGCCCATTTGGTGCTAAAGCAGTGAGGTACGGGCACACTCTGCTCTGCTGGGGCAGGGGCAAGGTATTCATCCCACCAGAAGGCAGAGGCATAAGTCACAAGCCAAGAGTTTGTTGCCTGCCAAAAGGCTGGACACCCTTGAGTCCTGCATTTTAGCTAAGTATTAGGTAAGACCATCACCCTCTTCGCAGCTAGATCTGAAGGACATTGGATCTATTCTCCCCATCTAGTCCCACATAAAGTGAGGGAGTCTGAACGCAGAAGGCAGCAGAGGATTTGAGGAATAACTGAGCCTCCCCTGTAGCAATCAAGATGACAGCAAATGCTAGAGCAACATGAGCTAGCAGCAAGTTATCTTGCTACATGGAAGGCTGCTGGAATTAACTCCAAGATACACACTTTAACCTTGGAGAAAACCACAGTTCATCTCATGCATTAGGTTATTAGAAGAAATGGGCAATCATAACATCAAAAATGGGAAACGTTTCCACAACTTAGGACTAAAAAGGTCCTGGGGTTTAGGCAGTTTATGAAGAACCCATGAGCTACTGCAACAGCAGACACAGGAACCTTGGCTCATACGGAAAAAGGATAGATTCAATTCATTTTGAATGACAAGGACACTCTGTCCCTGGCCCCCATCTCCTCTCAGCACCTCTGCAGGCCATCAATGTCATCTCACTCTGCAACAGCCATGCTGCAGAACAGCCAACACAAACTCCATTTGTGCAAGCTGATACCTGGGACAGGCAAAGAAGGAACAGAAGAGCAATTTTTGCTCCTGGCACTGCTGAAAACTACAATTCAAATACAAACGCACTTTCGAGAACTCTTGCACTTCTGCAGTTTGGGCTTGGTGAGCATCACCCCTGGGGAATCTGTCACTGGGCTTCAATGAGTACAGCTGAAAATTATCATATCCCCAACATACAAACAGTGCCATTAGACTTGTACTTTTAAAAAATAAGATCAACCCAGGCCAGGGCCAGGCTCTGCAGATAAAGTAATAGCTTATCTCTTATAAATATCTTTTTTTTTTTTTAATATTTTTTTAATTACAAGTAGTTCTCGCTCCAGGTAAAGTAACTGACACAAAGTATCTGCACACAGACAGCCCCCTGACTTTCACAGAAAGCCCAGGAGCAACCACTCTATAAGAAAGGAATCCTACCTCACAGCAGAGTAGGGGAGGGGGCACATGGCCAAGACAGCCTAGATGTGGGGGAAAGAGTCACTTGGAGTAAATACAATAGAAAGGGATTTCAAAACCCCTCCATATAAAGGATCAAGGAGGTTAAAGCAAAAAAACTGATTCAAAAAGATGTACAAAACTGTTGGAGACCAACAGAAAACTCTGCCAAAAAGTAACTTGCATTAAAATCAGAAATCAATGGCATCACACAATTTTATCATTAAGAAAAGAAAAGTGGAAATCTGTGTGAGGATCAGCATTTATAAAGAATTATTAGCTCCAGAGACCAGCGTAATTCCCATGAAGTCCTGATGGAAGGGGGCCTCCTGCCACAAAGAGTTTCGTTCCAGACGAGTCGTAGCAGTGGGTGTAAACAGCATTTGGGAAGAAATTTATGTCAGAAAAATAATTCCTCCAGGTTTCATCATGATTCTGTTGAAGAGAAGTTTAGAATGTTATTGTTGCCAAACAAATCAAAACCTTATTTCACAAAAGCAGAAGGTAGCTTCCAGAACCTAAAAAGGGATCTTCCCTTAACTCCCTGAAGCTTCAGACAAATCCACTTGAAGATACCAGGGCTATCCTGAAGCCTCTTCTGAGGCCACTTGGGCCAAAAGTTGGAGCAGAGAACATGAAGGGCAGGGAAGATATCACGTTTCATTAGTTTTTGAAGTTATATCACAATGATACAAGAAATAATGGAGAGAAGCTGGGCAAAGGCATTAGCTGCCTTATAACAGGAAATGGAACTCAAGTGCCTGCTGTGGCGCTGCCTCAGGAAGCCACAGCCATTTCTAAAACCACCCCTAATTACATTAAATCTCTTATTTTGATTACTATGCTAGGGTAGCACACTTCTGAAGGAAGACAATTATTTTGAATACTACATTAGGTTAGCACATTTCTGAAAGAAGACAACTGTTCTGTGTTTGAGACTCTCAAACCAGGAAGTTCGGTTACATTAAAAAACCAAGATATAATATGTAGTTCATCTGTGAATCAGCACATAAGAAAAGTTTGTCAGTATGGCTTATAATTACAGTTATCAGTTATATTATCACCATTTTGCTGAGGTGCATTTCATCCAGTAGCTCTCCTCTCTACAAAAAGAACTGCTTTCCCGTCCCTAAGGCACTCCCGTGGAAAGGGTCACCCGTATCTACAAGCTACTCACCAGCCAGCCTTTCCCAGTAGTCAGCTTCAAAATTTCACTGCCTCCTATTTTCTGCTTCAGTCCGCAGCAAGCATGTAGGGGCTTTTCATCCAGGAACCTCTGGGCTCTGATATCATAAAACAGTAAGGAACCCTGCCCTGTTCCCACTGTGATGATGTGCTCGTAGAAGCTCACCGATCGAATACCTGTCAAACAGAGAAAGGACACAAAAAGCAGTAAGGAAGACTGATGGTTTTACTCTCCAGTGCTGCTGGTGTCCGTTTTCTTCCAAGTGATAGGACAAGAGGAAATGGCCTCAAGTTGTACCAGGGGAGGTTCAGGTTGGACATTTAAGATAAAATTCTCCACTAAAAGGGTTCTTGGGCACTGGAACAGCTGCCCAGGGAGGTGATGGAGTCACTGCCCCTGGAGGAATTTAAAAGATGGGAAGATGAGGTGCTCAGGGATATGATTTAGTAGTGGACAGGCACAGCTATGTTTGATTATCTCAAAAGTCTTTTCCAAGCTAATGATTCTATGATCTCAGCAGGCCCCAGTGCTGCCAGTTAAGGGAGTTCATAAGCCTTTTAGAATCAAAAGCAGCTTTGTTCTGTCTGCCACAAGCCTAAGCGAACACACCATGAGTGAGTACGTGGCAGCAGACAGAAGAAAGGATATCACATGGGTTTCCTCCATGAGCTCACAACCAGTCTAGCTACCTGTAGTGCTGCAATAAGTGACCATGTGATAGAAATTACTGTCCCAGCTGCCAACAACTGCATTTTGCTGATCAGCAGATGACCTGTAAGCAAGTGTAACCATATCAATAACCAGCCACTTTGCTGCTAAGATAGATCAGGATCTTTCGATACAAAACTGTTGGAATGGATCCAGAGGAGGCCAACAAAGATGATCAGAGGGCTGGAGCACCTCTGCTATGAGGACAGGCTGAGAGAGTTGGGGTTGTTCACCCTGGAGAAATGAAGGCTTTAAGGGATATCTTAGAGTGGCCTTACAGTACCTGAAGGAACTACAGGAAACTTTGTTGGGGAGGGACTTGTTACAAGGGCATGGAGTGATGGGGACAAGGGGGAATGACTAAGGAGGAAGGCGGAAGATTTGGACAAAGGGGAATGACTAAGTAGGAAGGCAGAAGATTCAGATTACATATTGAGAAGCAATTCTTCACTATGAGGGTTGCCCAGGGAAGCTGTGGCTGCCCCATCCCTGGAGGTGTTCAAGGACAGGTTGGATGGGCCCATGAACAGCCTGGTCTGGTGGGATGTGTCCCTGCCCATGGCAGAAGGGTGGAACTCAATGATCTTTAAGGCCCTTTCCAACCCAAACCATTCTATGATTCTATAGCCTCAAAATAGTTTATCTCCACACAGCATAAGCACACTTCTCTCTTCATATCTGGCCCTTTTTAGGAAACACACTAGGAATCCTAAAACCATATTAAGCCAGCATATAGGAAGCCACAGCAAGTTTCCAAGCACAAACAAAATACCCAAACTTTCTAGCACAATTCAGTTATGCCTCTAGATTCAATAAAAGGAGCACATTGTTTTCACAAAACCTAAATCCGAACCTTCAGCTAAAAAAGAATTTCTTGGCAACAGTCTTGGGAAGATCCTGTACACGGAAATTTGCAATTAGCAATAAGTCCTGTCATCTCATCTCATCTCTATTTATTGTGCAATAGGTTTGTTCTGTGTAAGCACTCTACCCCAAGCAACTCTTCTATGCAGATTAAACCCCGCTACATCAATGATTTTCTTTCCTGTACAACACGATGCCAGGTTATAAACTCTAAGGCTTTTAAGCCCTCTTCAAAGTACCACTGAATTGCAGCCAAAACAAGCATTCAAACAGAAGGGGAAAAGAAGCGAGTAATGCCAGCTACGTCCACATGCCAGCTGCTGTCATCATACCAAGCAGGACCCAACATCAAACCTGTAATGTGCTGGAATGCACCCCGCAGGACACATGACAGCAACACCTGGGAGGTGTGGAGGCAGCCAGGGAGTTTCCCCTTCCTTTTTGTCCTAGCTAGTAATAACTCCTCATCCTTCCACCCCCACAACCTGATGTCACATCCACAGCCAATAGCACTTGTGACACACACTTACAACAGGCACGGCCACACTGTTGTGCTCCAGATGCGAAGTGAAGTCTTGCCTGCAGGCTCAGTAGGCAGGAAATCACTGTGCATGCCTTACACCACTGAATTGGATTTACTACATTCATATACCAATGACAACTCTCCCCACCAAATCACCAGGGCCTGGCTCTGGCAAATGCACGCAGAAGGCTTTAACCCCTCTGCAAGCAAGAGCAGTCATTTGGATAAGAGGAGAAAGGTGCAAGAGGGGACTCTCTTACTTTTGCTCCAAAACTGATCTTCACAAGAAACTCAGCAGAACATTACTCAACAGAAAGAGGTGGAGAGTGAAAGCAGACAGCATATACTTTTCAATGCAATTTATTAATAAAAAGCTATAAAAAGCAGAGCAACCGTGGCTCTTTTTCTAATAAAAAGAAATTAACTAGAGCAATATGCAATGCAACCACTGCTAAGAGGATGTTCAGAACAGGCTTTCAAGAACAGCACTTCAAATTGGCTCCTAAGAGGCTGAAGTACGTCAGATTAATCATCCCCATCAAACAAAAAGCACAACCTGTTCCTAGAATCGATCATGGTAAGCTGTTGGCACATGCCCATCTCCAGCACTCTGCTACCTGTGGACCTGGACTATTGAGGTCAAGAAATTGAGTTTTACTCCTAAGAGGCAGGGAAGCCCTGCATACCCCAGAAGGTTGCACAAGGAGCAACCACACAGTCCCTGCCGCATAAGCTCTGCCCATTAACACTGCTGCCTTCAGGATGCAAAGTCAAGTGCCATCTGAACAAAAAGCAGATGGTCTTGCAGATCGAGAAGTAGAGATCAGGGCCTGCACTTCCCTGTACAGCTGCTAAGAAAAGCAACTCTTACAAGATGCACTAAAATGCCTTGACTGTCATCTCACATAGAGCAGACAGGGTTACACACTGGGTAAAAACCAGTCCGAGTTCCAGTCTCACTAAGCGACAGCCATTCTTTGACCTGCTTTTGCATGCAGCACTAGTGATCTGAAGTTAATGTGGCCTTTCCAGGTTCAGCAGGTGCATTCAGAAGCTGAAAGTACATTCAGGTAACACTTCAAAGTACTTAAAAGCCAACCCAGACCTCAGTCAGCAAATCAATAAACAACCTATGTTCTAGAGGCGCTTCACTGCTCCAAGTCTCAACAAGAGCAACAGAAAGTTGAAACACTTAGTATCTTGGGAATTGATGTTACTTAAGTGCCTTTGCCATCATGCCAAAAAAAACCCATCCACTTACTACACCAAATCGAAAAGAGCATCAAACAAAGGCTTTCTCCAGACACAAGATAGAGATGCTCCAGAGATATCATCTACACATAAATCACCCCTCAAGCAGGGACAATCTCAAGGCAGAAGCTTTCAGCCACCACCAGGCACCGCACTCCAGCATCTTAGTATTGCTTCCCAGTTATACTGAAGGGTGACAGCGTCAAGGACCTCCACAAAGTGTCAGGACAAGGGCTGTTCATTACTGGTACGATGTTCAGGTGGAAACATGAGCTGGTGAAGCACCTTTTCTCATATTATAGCAATTTTCCTTCATCTGAAAGAAACAGACCCTGAAAGTCATCTAACAGCACCACGTAAACTCCAGTAACCTCATAAATAAAACTTCTCTAATACTTGCCTACATGCCTTTGATAACTTGACCAATGAAGAGATGAAGCCTATAGACAAGGTGAGCAAGGACAATTTATTAGTCTGGGATTAACAGCGTTTAAAAAGGGAATCACAGCACAGCGCCTTGAAAACAAAGGACACAGAAAGTAGCTCTTAGGGAACCGTGCATCCTGCAAGACCTCACACTTGGCCCTGGGGTAAGGAGGTTTAGTTGGACGAACTGCATCCACATCAGAAAAGGATACTCAAAAAGCACTCAAACCTGGATTTTTTTTTTTCTCGGAATGAGTTTTTGTAAAAGTAAATACACATTGAAAATTAGGAGTCTCACTCATGGCTTTAAAATTAGAAATCAAGCATTGACTCGCAGCACGGACTGCCAATACAACTGCACAGAGCAGATAACCCACCTTTTTTCTGTTCCCAAAGGAAAAAGCAAGGATACAGGATTAATAATGGTACAGAGACTGGATTTGCTTTGAGATGAAGTAAAACAGAGTAAGACACAGTAAAAAATAAGCAGAAGTAAAATGCACACTTTAAGTTTCAGTAATAGTTAATGCACAATTTACTTGAACAGAAAAGCACTAATGTTGTCTATCATTAGATTTCAGAGTTGCTTGTAAGTTTGGTTTATTGGTTGCTTAACACTCACTGTCATAAAATAAAACCTACATATACTGTCAATGATTTAGTCTATCACATGACAAAAACTTCCTATTAATTAGAAGCTTATCTTACTGTACTCTTAATTGCTACTTCTGCAAGCCAACCATTTGAAGCATCTTTTCACGTTTCTTACCACTGCCTCGTTCTTTGGAACAGACGGATTTAACGTTGTGAGAAGGCTGCCTGGGATCCAGAAAGGAGACGTGTGCCTGTGATCCTACTGCGTACACTGACCATTCCTGACCGTAAGCCAAACACACGTTCTCCCTGCAGTATGGCAATTTGGTGGAAAGTAACTGCAAACAGAAGAAATAAAAATCAATACACTATGGGAAAACAGTAACGTTAACAGAACAATTTTGTAAGCTACATTCAAGGAAATTGCAGTGAAAGGACCAAAACACAGTTGAAAAATAAGTTCACCACAAAAATAGAATTTCAAGAGAAGAACAACCACCTGACCCAGAGAAAAAACCTGAAGGAGATGGGGTGTTGGATCTGAACCGAACAGATTTATAAAGGCTAAGGCCAAGTATTACGCAAAGAACAATGAACATTTTGGCAACTTGTTTTAAACATCTCTAAGCTGGCATTATTTTCTCGGCACGTGTACAGAGACATCAGCTCTCAGCTGAATAAGCTTACCTCATACACTACCACAGATGTGTCTGGGTTTGGTCTGCAATTACACTTGAATAGGCGCAGCTTCCTTTATGAACACTGCTAATCAGGCATCCATTATATGCTAAGCAACAGTTCAGGTCAGTCCACCCAGAACTGGCAAACCATTAAGAGCACCTCTCATCCTCCAAAGCAAGAGGAGTGCAAAGTTGTCTTCCTCATGTTCTAATTTCTGGGACATTTCATTTTATGTAAAACTTGAAAGCTTTCTTACAAACACTACTGCTCTTTCTTCAAGCATTTAAAGGAGATGAAGAATAGTGAACAGCCTTAATGGCCCGACAATTGTTGAAACTTCACACCAACAAACAGAAAAGCACCTTTGACAGCGTGTACTCTGCCTTCCAAAGATGAAAATACCCATCAAGGGACACAGCCCCCAGCTCCTATAAAAAAAACCAAAACACAAACAAGAGTTAGTTTCCGTACTACTGATGTCCTCTCAAACTCACCCTCTCCAACAGACAGGCTGCGTGCCTTCGAGGCTGAACTCATCCACAACCCTGTACAGACCTACCAAGATAAATTTTCATTTTATACTGGTCTTGACAGAATGCACTACAGCACAAAGATGCCAGGTAGAATAAGAACTAATTAGACAGCAAATAACCAAAAGTAACTTTCAAAAGTACAGATCTTGTTAGACAATCAAATAATGAATTATTAGACAGTGCAAGCTAGAGTTGGCAATTCGCTTCAGCAGTTCCCATACCAATTCTGACCCTAACGCAAGTATTTCTTTCCAGGTACTAATCTACTGAAAAAGCTATCTGAAGTCTCCAACATAGAGAAGTATTTAACAACTATAGCTAAAAATCAAATCCACAGGATCACCGTGCTTCTGAGCGCACGTTCACTTCAGACGTTCTCTGTTCTTTAAGGGTGCAAAGAATAGTGGAGGATGAATTGCTATTCCCACTGGTAATAACAAAGAGATCAGCATTTACTGCTTGTCAAACACCCACAAAATAACACCAAAGCAAGCACTAGGTGCCTGCCCTGCGTGTCAGCCACCTCACTTGCTAAGCAATCCCATAATGATCCAGTCATGAAAACAGGAACTGCATGAATGTTAGCTGGTCTTCACAAAAGAGGAAGAAAGCAGCAAGAGCACTCAAGAGCGAAATTCAAGCTGCAAGAAGTTTTCTGGTGCATTATCTGCTCCTTGTAAACACTCTCCCACTTTCCTTCGGGTGCAAGCTTAAAATTGAAGCCACAGGAAAACTTTTCCTTATGAAAACATTGGATTTCTTTTCCTACTGGACTTCTCCATTCATTTGGGGCAGAAGCAGACAGCACAGATGAAGATGACCATCCCGTACAAGAAAGATGCAAAAGGATCAGGGAAAAAATACTAGGTTGCTTCTTCAGCATTTCTGATCCAGATTACTTTTTTTCCTTGTTCTGAACAACTGACAGAACAACTGACCTTGTTCTTATTGTTGAAAGCCAATGCTCGAACTTTGCAGTTGTCAGGATTGGTGTTTTCCTTGGGAATATCCTTCAGAGCCCTGTGTGTTATGTGAGCATAGACAGGAACTTGAGAGAGATTATGCCTGGCATCACTTTTGGACAATACATCTTCTGTGACTTCCCAGAGACCCATCGAACCATCCCGGGAACCTGAATAAACAGATCATAAATAAATAGTCCAGTTTACACATATATAGCTCCCTCTTCAAAAGAAAGGAATGAAGAACAGGGTCTAGAAAAAGGAAGGACGCTACTAATTTAATTTAACTGAACGCACTGTTAGCGCTTCTATATTATTATTACTAAAACCTTCATTCTACTGTGCTGTAAAGCTCACAACATTGTGAACTCATTGTCAACTGGTTTGTCCACACGGTTCCCAAGCAGATAGATCACCTCCTCTGTCTTCAAACTCATTGGTCATTACTGTTGTACAGGATTGCGGGTTTTGATGCATCCTAGAGTCACATGTACAATAAACTCATGAGGTGACTGAACAGCCTGCACGTTCAGCCTGGCTTACCACGGCCGAGACCAAGTCTGTTAAGACAATACAAACACCTAGAAAACTCAGCTGTTTCTGCACCAGTTTAGGTTCACATGATTTCTTCCAGTACATATTTATAGATATGTTCATTTGTGAACTGAACAGAAATGTCTATTTCACACCACAATCTGTACCAATTTGTATCAAATCTATCTTTTAAATAATTTTGCTTAAACTCATGCAACCTTTTGTTTAAAGATTCTAACACAGGAACTGAGGCTGAAAAAGCAAGAACTCATTTTGTTTTTCTACTGAATTTGAAGATATCAATCCAAACATGAATCAGTAAGAGTAGCAACTCTGGATGAAGAAAGCTGAATGTCTTTGATTTGTAGATAAACAAGGCATTAACTGAAGGCCCTGTACCCATCTCTTCTGGCGTTTAGGCAGCTCTTCCACTAAGTCAGCTCTGGAAATTTTGACATGCACCTCAATTTCCATTCCCTACACAATGCAAAAAGCACAACCCTTCTTCTCTTACAAGTAACACATAAGAAATATTTCATGTCTTGAAGATGCTGAAACACCTAAATATTTACATCAGATTGTAGAAGAAGGAAATATTGAAGGTCAGAAGCTGCAGCTGGGAAACAACTGAGGGTGTACATGAAACAACCCTGAACTGAAAACATGAAAGAGAAATGGGATGAACTAATCAGGAACTTGCAAGCAACAACACTGCTGAGGTAAGAGACTGGAACAGACAGAACCTGGAAGGATCTAGCCTCACTTAGTACTCATTACTCATACCTTACTCATTAACATAGTAAAACACCTGCCATGTAGAAAAACAGACCCTGAATTTTAAAGCCCCTTACTCTGAGCACATGCAGAAAAATTCTAGGACTCTAAACTCCACAGGATTGAGATAAAAAAAATTGTTAGTGTTTCTTTTTACCTCAATTGTATAAAACAAAAGAGAACTTAGGAAAAGATGTGCTAGCTTTTCACAGTTACCACCCAGCACCCAGCTTTGTGCAGATGTGAAATAAACAAGTATCTCTACTCTGTGTGTGGATTGGCTCTTTGGGCACTGGGCGAAGGACCCAGATTTAGGACAACGAGACTATTAAGTTTATCAACTCTGGTACTTCACAGAAAATGAGCTGCAAAGACAGTTGAGCAAAACATCATCTTGCAATACAGGTGGTCCAGCACGGCAGAGATGGCTTCGCCTCTCACAGATGGATTCAACCACCTGCCTCCATCACTGACTACAGCCTTTAAATATAAACGGAGCTTCCCAACACACTGCAGAGCAGTAGACAGTACAACACTACATCCTGCCAGTTAACTTACATGCTGATGATTTTTAATGGCACCTAATCTTGTTTGTTATGGAGGATGAAAATTCAGCACTAGAATTTCCAAACATCTTGACACACTTTATGAGGAAGATGCCCCTTTTAATAGCCCTAGCAAGGGAAAAAGTCCATGTATGCTGTTCAACTGGTTAGCCCTGAAGACAAGGACAGTATCCTTCATTTACAGGCACATGCCATCCTGGGAATTATTTATTCCATCTGAAGATTTTTGACATGGAAATCTCTTTGTCCAACCAGTGCAACTGAGTGCACTGATGCATTCTCCATCAGGATGAGGGAAGTGATTGTGCCCCTACACTCAGCATTGCTGAGGCCACACTTTGAATCCTGTGTTCAGCTTTGGGCTCCTCACTACAAGGACATTGAGGGGCTGGAGCATGTCCAGAGAAGGACAATGAAGCTGGTGAAGGAGAGAGAACAAGTCTTATGAGAGGCAGCTGAGCGAATTGGGCTTGTTCAGACTGGAGAAAAGGAGGCCAAGGGGAGACCTTATCACTCTCTACAACTTCCTGAAAGGAGATTGTAACAGAGTGTTTGCTTCTTCTCTCAAGTGACAGGCAATAGAATGAGAGGAAATGGCCTCAAGTTGTGCCAAGGCAGGTTCAGATTGGACATCAGGAAAAAATCCTTCACTGAAAGGGTTCTTGCCCACTGGAACAGCTGCCCAGGGAGGTGGTGGAGTCCCCATCCCTCGAAGTATTTAAAAGACGGGTAGATGAGGTGGTCACGGATATGATTTAGTCGTGGACAGGTACAGCTGGACTTGATCTTAAAGGTCTTTTCCAACCAAGCAAATTCTACAATCCTACCTCAGCTCAGTCAAGGGTTTAATTTTATGCTTATAGAAGAGCAAAATACACTGCTGAAGGTTTTACAAGAGGAGCCCTATCTTGTTCCTGTTGAAATGAACGCAAGCAAGATTAATATAGTCTCTGGGTCCTCTTTGTTTTCTCTCAGTTTTGACAGCAGTGAGAAAACACACTGACAAATCTTGAACCTCAAGCTGTATGATTGGTATGATCTGTCACAAGACCAAATACTCTTTTTAAGTCCTGTGGAATTTAACCCACCCTAAGAAAACAAAAAAAATTGCATTTAGTTTCTTAATCCAGATAAAGTTATTTTCTAGATCATCAATGTTTGGAGTTAAAACATTTCTGCTCCACACTTTCAGACACACATGCAACTGAAATCTGTAAGATTAAAGCATTGTCAGAACAGGTCTCCAAGAAAGGGCAACAAAGCTGGTGAATGGAATTAGGATTGTTTAGTCTAGAGAACAGGAGGCTAAGGGGAGACCTTATTGTTCACTACAACTTCCTAAGACGAGGTTCACTACAACTCCCTAAACCAAAGTTATAGCGAGGTGGGGGTTGGTCTCTTCCCCCAAGTAACAAACGTAAAGACAACAGAAAATGGTCCTAAGTTCCAGAGGAGGTTTAGACTGGATATTGGGAAATACTACTTCACTGAAAGGGTTGCAAGCCACTGGAACAGCTGCCCAGGGAAGTGGTGGAGCCTCCACCCCTTGGAACATGTACATGTAGCACCCCAGGACATGGCCTAGTGGTGGACGGGCAGTGTGAGGTTAATGGTTGGACTCAAATGTCTTTTCTAACCTAAATGATTCTGTGATTCCAATTTAGTTGTCTTTGTTTTCTCCTGATTCAGGCTACACAAGACGAAGACATTTTGTACCAGGAGGGTCGTGAGGCATTGCAGAGGTAATGGATGCCCCACCCCTGGAAACATTCAAGGATTTAATGAAACAGATCTTGCTCTGCTGTATTTAAATGTTATTAACTGATAACCAAATCTGCTCTTGAAATTATTCCTCTTGAGTGAAATCCTTCCCTGTCACACACTGTGTTTAGAAATACTTTCATGGGAACACCTACTGGACAGACAATAATATTCCTTCCAATACTAGAAAAATCAAATGTAGACCAGAACCCTACAAACAAAAAGAAGCGAAGCTCTGCGCTAGACTAAGAAGGGTCTAAATAGCTGATATTGTTCCAAGCAATTTCAAATCCTCTGATAAAGGTGCTTCCCTAAGACCTACGGAGTGCTGTGCATCAGTATAAAATTCTGGAAAGGAAGAAGAAGAGACAAAACCCCAACTTTACCAGAAACAGCCATAGTATCACTGATCCATGCAATTGAAAATATCCAGTCCTTATGTCCATCCTAAAAGAAAGAAAGACAGATTATGTGCTATTAAACACTAAAGCAGTGCCAAAGCAGTATTCTTTAGTATTTCATCTTTAGTATTAGACTCAGAATGGCAGACATATTAAAACCACATAGGTACGGTTCCAGTATCAAGCTGGAGCAGTTCAAGTACCAAAAACCTTATGTTTTAAGTTTAAGATTTTGAAGCATATGATTAACACAGAGCAATTAGGTGAAGGAAAAAAAACATCTCTGACCAAGGACAAACTGATCTCAATTCTAAGGTCTCAGATTTTCCATTTTGAAAGCAGCATTCTTTACTCTTGTAAAGTACCTACATACTTTTATTTCCTCAAATACATGACCCTACCATCAGGAATAACCAAAGCCTTATGTTTACAATATATGGCCTACAGATTAATTTTTCAAAACTATTACTTCAAGAAACTTTTCTTTAGCAGGTGAGAAACCTGGCAAGACAAAATAGACTGCAAGGCTCTAGTTCTCTTTGAAAATTTGCAAAGTCACAGCATGACGCAAATTAATAGCAAGTCAAACAAATCTTCAGAGCTGAGCCTTTCTGCAGCTGGTTATCTGCTACTGCAGAAACTCTGACCTGACCTCTGCTGTGGTAGTTAACATCCATGTGAAGTCTTGAATAGAAATGAGAAAAGCGCCTACAGGATACCACTAGACTAATTTCAGCCTTTTTTCCCCTTTTTGAGTCTGTCTGTTTTAAAAAAGGGCATCATGATGTTTCAGAAACATAAGCAGTACAAGAGTCTCCCACGCTGCCATGAGCCACTGAGGTAGAACTAACAGTTAAAGCCTAGTTCCACCTCAGGAATAAAACATACACTGGAAAAGAGGAACATCTGAACAGCCTGTATCACCTTTAGGATTTCTCAAAAAGCTTTCCCACTAAAATTAGTTTCAGCGGTCATCACCACAATTAGACCTTAACATTTAAGATTTTGTTACATTTTCAGTGCTTAAAGGTAATCTGAAGTAGACCTGAATGAGGGTGAGGAAGAAGAAATCTGACTGACAACCCTGAGAATTGTCTCACATCTCACTCACTCACATTTCAGATGTATTGTCAAAAAAAACTTAATTTGGAATGTTTTCAAGTTTTCAGAATTCATTGGCCACTTCCAAATCTTAACCTCACTCTGTCATTAGGCACTTCAAAGCAGTAATTCTTGTAAGCGACAATAAACTTCCCCCTGATACTCCCACTTACATCTCCCACGCAGACAGGATCAAGTGTAGGCAGACGATAAATTGCGAGACTGTTGGGGTTGTCTCCACCTGTGGCCAGAAGGGTCCTTGAGGGGTTGAGCTCAATGGCATGAATACCACATCCCTGCTGGTTCACCCCACCAGGTTCACGATCTTTCAGAATAGGAATCTTGGTAATTTGACCGGTCTGGACATCTACTACAAATAACTGGGGAGAAAACAGAAGATGTAAGTTATCATCGAGAAGATGAGAAAAACAACATGGTTAAATATCCTCCCTTGACATTCTCTTCAGATCAGAATCCACAAAGGCTGGATTTTGGAATGAAATGCTGGAAGTATGGCTGAAAAATGCACCAATTCCTACTTGAAACAAGTAAACTAACTTAATTACAATGGGTCTTATTTCAATCATCTCATTTGGTTCTTAAAGCAATGGAAAAAGAGAGAAGAGAGATCTGTCACAGGAGGCTTTCTGTTTAACAAAACCCTTGAATCAAACTTTTCCCTGTTCAATACAGCGACAAAACGTCATTTTCCCGTTTCCCTGTACAACAGAAACCCACCTCAAAACAGCCAGCAAGCCCCACAGTGCTTAGCACAAAGCTTCTGCCTTCCAGATAAAATACTTAACGCGAATTTTTGACTTTGACAAATCGGCATTTTATAGATTTACATAACTGGAGATTGTTTTCTGGTGATACACAGAACACTAATTAAATATAGTACTGCCAGTGCAAACACCTAAAAACAATGTTTAGCCACATCCTCGTCTTGCAGAACAACTATAAGTTTCAACACTACGTCACTGTGCCCTTGGCAGAAAACTCCATTACAAAGATGTACAGCTCTTCAAACAGGCATGACTATACCCAGTTAAGTCAGTTCAAACATACACAGCCATAGAGTTACTACCCAAACCAGAACAAAGGTTTACATCGCCTGCCAAACTGCACTTTCATTCGGGAGGCTCTTGAGCTGCATTCACTTCACAGGTTTTCAGAGAGCAGTCACATTAACAAGTAGGTGTAACAGAGGAGACACAGGCCTGCGAAGGAACACAGGTGAGAAGTGAAGAAATAAAGGATCTGAAGCTGACCTGGTGCCAAGCAAATTGGTGCAGAATTACAGCCCAGGATTATGTTATAATGTCATTCCCCTCTCCACCCTCTTAAGTTTGTCACTTCTATAAACAAAGAATGTTCTTTACACAAAGGCTCTGGAACTGAACTGAAGATGGAGAAAAAAACAACAAAAGACACCAAGAAAAGTCAATGCAATTTAAAAAATATATGCCTGAAGGAAACTGTTCTGAAATACTTTGTGAGGCATTTCTAGAAGGACAGAAGCGAGACCTTGAGGTTCTCAGAGCCGATTTACACATAGAAGCAGATTTGGTGAACTCTCTCAGATGTAAAGCTGTTCCTTAAAAACGACCAAAGCCCCCAAGAAAATGCAGCAGCCTCTCTGTTATTCTTCATATACTTAACTAGCAGAATATTAATGTGAAATCAAAACCTGATGAAGTACAGTATGTTAAGTTCACTCTGCAGAGAAAGGTGGAATCCTTTAATCACTATTTGTACATTGTGTCTAGAATTATTCACTATCTTCAGCTTGCAGCTGATGCTCCCCTGTGGGCAGCAGTCTAACACTTACAGATAACTGTTCCTCCAAGGACTGAATTTTCCTGTTCAGTTCCTCATTTTGCACGCAGGTGTGGGGTCAGGCCACAGCTGAAATGCAGCTGAGCAGGAGGAAGGCACTCCTTGCTTCTCCCAAGTCTTACTGTGCAGTTTGCTGCCTCAGACAGCTGGTAAAAACACAGCATACACAGCAGCCCTTTTGCCCTAACTACATCCCTGACAGCTGAACCCTGAATTGCAGCATCAGGGCCAGTAATTCCCTTTCCTCTCATCTTCCCTTGTCCTTCCTCTATGAGTGAATATCGAAGAATAAATAAGTGCTGATGCTTTATAAGAGAGCATCCAAGGCAACGTACAAGTCCACCAAAGAGAGAGAAGGTATCAGCTAACACTCAGAAAGCAACTCATTCATGCCTCGGAAAAGCCCCCTGAGAAACCAGAAGAGAGCACTCAGTAAGGAAGGTTTTAAACACAAGTATACCAATAAGGCCTGCCTAGAGGCAAAAAAAGCAGTAAACAAAAAATATTAGATTTGAGGTAATTATATTTGCAAGTAACTGGGAACTCAATAAGCTGCTTGTATTTAGGGAATGATTTACAGATCTCGTATTTTCTCATCCTTAACTTCACAATTAGCAAAAGAAATATGCCCTGAACACATATACGGAACTAAGGGAACAAAAGCAGCTGAAGAATGGTTATTGGCACTTATTTTCAGAAGATGCTTTATTCGTTGTCACTTCCTGAAATAGTATAAAGAAAATAATAAAAAGAAAACTTCAGCAATCTCATGTTCAGAGTTTTCATTTGCCATACACTTGTCTCCTACGTAGGTCTCAGCTTCTCTAGGAAGCCTGGACAGAAGACACTGATAACAGACAGTATTTTCTTCAGAGCTTCTCGTATCAGCCTTTGGTAATTTGCAGTGATACGCTCTAAACTGAGAGGTCTGTCTGCTCATTCAGCTGAATTTGAATTGCATACAAGATCAAGGAGATTCTTGCAAAGAAGACTCCTGCCCCAGAGAAGCCCTCGTTATCGTGTTTGAATTTTCAGACACTTGAATGCTTGCATAGGTTCCATCATTCTACACCTATCAGAAAAAGCACGTACCTTTAAGAAGCCCAAATATTTGATTTACAGATGACCAACCGTGAACACTGTGGAAAAATCAACTTACTTCATACCAGGGATATTTTTAAAGATTAAAAGTTACTCCAAACAATGAAAGAAGTTACAACCCTCACGAAAAATGAGCAACTGACAGAGAGCTCCATATTCTAGATGGAACTGATGGTCTTTAAGATCCCTTCCAACTCAGAACACTCTACGATTCTGTGATTCTCTTCAGCGTTTATACTGACCAGTACTGTCAAGTGACTAAAAGCAAGCCCACTCCTCTATGATAGGAGCAGGTGTTTTTTTGTTGTTATTAAAAAACAGTGAATCCTTCTGGTACAGCATAGCTAAGGGCAATTTACAAACTAAATGCTGAAAGCTCTCAGTGCCACATTCAGGCTTTGATTAAAATAACTGCTACAGTTTCTATTTTCCTGTTGCATTAACTTTAATTAAGTGCAACTCCAACGCAGGAAACCCCATTAAAGTCAACCAAGTTGTTTTACCTCTACTTCCAACTTAAATGCCACAACCTCAGCGTATGAGAACAGGCAAAGGAGTTCTTCTTTGTTAGGCTGCTTACTCAGGACATGAGAAAGAAAATCTTGTAATTAGAGTGTTGAGTTTAACACTCTACTTGTTAAAAAGTGAACACAAAGCAACCAAGTCAAAGCTATTGCAGTATTCATAACTTGTATACAAAAATCTTTCACCATGCTGAAGTGACTTCCTTTGTAATCACTATATTTCGCCTAACAAAAGATGAGGTTTACCCGTAACATTAAGTCCAGCTGCAGAAGCTCACACACACTTCATTACAGCACATGCAGAGGGAACAACAACATGGCTGAATCCCTCTTCAGTTCCGCAATTGTTCAGTCCCAAATCATTTTCTGCAAGGTTGTGTTAACAGTGCATTTGCCTATTTATTTTTGCTGCAGCAGCACTGGAATGCGGGGTTGGGGGGAGTGGGTACCGGGATGGGACACAGAAGCTACAGAACGCGGCAAAACTGTTGCAGCTCTATAAAACACACCATCGTGTTGCCAGGGTAAGCAAGATTTTCAAGAGGCTGTGTTTCAGTAGGACTTTGTCTCCTGTAAGCTGTTCCATGAACAGCACTGGCTTCTGCCTGGCCAAGGTGAGGAACACATGGAGAAAAGGCAGAGAGATTCTATTTCAGGCTTATTCCTGTTAAAGACTGTTTTATTAAGTTAAGCTCTTCCTAAGAGCCATTGCGCAAAAGCCCCCTGCTGTGTGACTACAAATAATAACAGAATACATGAAAATAAAATGCCACTGCCCGTTGCAAGTCAGACCACTGAGCGCAGCTTCTGCGCAAAGAAACAATCACAACTGATACACTTTGAGGTTTAAGAGTGCCCGATCCATACATTCCTTACAATGCTCGACTCATTTCAGCAGCTCCAACCAGATCAGCAAGAACAGCTTTGAGACTTCACTAATTCAATCAGAACTTCACATATGAAACTGCAGCCTCAGCCAATGAAATTGGGCTGTGAACTCCAGCGGAGAGAACACTACCCCACAACTACAATCCCCTCCATTTATTAATCACATGAGACAACTTTAATATTCCCCTTTACTGCTCCAAATCTAATGCATCGCTTTAAGAGTCTGAAAAAGTTTTAGGTTTTGGCAAAGCACACAAAGGTACCTAAACAACAGTAGTTTTCTGAACACTGAAAACTGATGCAGGGTGAAACAAATAACAAAGCCAACAAGGAAAGGATAATCCTAAAGATCTGAAATTAATTTTTTAAGCTTGGAACATTTCTAGCTACTTTGACAAGTACCTGGGGTTTAACTGCAGCTTTTAGCTTTGCGGTAGCACAGAACATAACCACATATCAACAAACCAAGTAAAACCGAGCATAACAAAAAACGTCTTACTAGCAACTTCTGCCAGGCATGTTAGCTACCATTTAGCAAAGCTAATGTTGTTCATTAACTTTCCATTTGCAGGATAAAAAGGAAAAAAAAAACCAAAAACCAATGCTAGTGCTGCTTCCCATCTCGCACACAGATCTAAATCGCTCTGTGCGGATTAGACAGATCTGCATCCAGAAGAGTGTTCCGGTTCACGGCCATCTATACAGTGCCATATTTTTGGATGAGAATGGGTCATCGTTAAGCATTCCCTTCATTCAAAATTAATTGTGGGCGATTTTGACTCCACTCCTAATTACTTCATAATATTTTCCTTGGCAGTCTGCACACTTTGATTACAGTAAGCATCGTCTAGGGGAATAATTAGCAGAGGAAAGAGACAGAGAGGTAGCACTTACTGTGTTGCATTTTGTCCCACACACCACTTGCCGGTGGTTCAGCCACTGTGAGGCAAACACTTTGTTGAGGGTTCCGAGGTGGAATTCTCTCTCCTTCAGGAGACTGGGAAGCTGCTGGGCTGCGTATCCTTGCAGCACGCGACGATAACTGGACTCATTCTGCACTCTGACCTCTCTGCCTTTCAAGTAGCACACCAGGGACCTTTTTACTGGGGGCAGCCTTTTCCGTTTGTGAACCGGGTGATCCCATCCATACTGTAGAAAAGAAGGATTGGAACTTAGATAAAGCAACCTAAACAAAAACTGGAGACACAAGATACTGAAGTCTCACAAAAAATCCGTGGAACACCATGCACGAAGATGAACTCAGAAATGTTGCTGCAGCCTTCAGAAGAGTAAAATTAAACACAAATATTTGCTAAATGAGCAACATGGCGACAGTGCCTGAGCCGGTCATGGGGATGGAGGTGAACAGTGGAGTGTGGGGCAGTGCGGGGAGACCTCACAGAGCCACCCTGACTCACCGTGTCCTCCGCTGGCCTCCGGCGGCCCGGCCCGGGACTGCCCCACTGCATAGCTAGGCCCGGGCGCCGCGAGGAGCAGCTGTTACCGGTCCGAACGGCCGGTGGGGGGCGTGACCGGGGGGTTGGCAGCGGGACGGGGCTGTCGGGGGGCAGCGGCTAGGAAGGGCGGCGAGGGGGGTGACAAAGGGGTGACACCCCGGGGGCGAGGCACCGGGATGGGGAGCTGGAACAAGGGGCTGACACTCCGGGGTCGGACACTGGGAGGGAGGACAAGGAGGGGACACCCCGGGAGCGAGCAGTGAGATGGGGGACAAGAGGGGGCAGACAGTGCTGGAGGGTACAAGAGGGTGACACCGGGGGAGTGGGCACTGTTGGGGCACAAGGGGTTGACACCTGGGGAGTGGGCACTAGGGGGGGGGACAAGGGGGTGATGAGAGGGAGGTTAGTGGTGGGGGACACGGGGTGTCACCCAGGGGTTGAGCAGTGGGATGGGGAGCAAGCGGGAGGACAGTGAAGGGGGACAGCACCGGGGGACAATGGGGTGACACCTGAGGGACGGGCACTGGGAGAAGGAGAGGGACAGGGGGGTAAAAGCCCAGAGTCGGGCAGTGGGGAGGACGGGGGGGAGAACCCAGAGGAAGAAGGATGGGGAGTGGGGTGGGGAGGGCACTAGGACGGGGGAGACCGCGGGGGGAAGGGGGCACCAGAACAGGGATGGGGGAGACCTGAAGGAGGGCACCAGGACGGGGCACTCTGGGGAAGTGATCCCGACAGTGGGATAGAAGGGAAGGATACCGGGATGGCCCACCGGGACTGGGGACCTGGGACAGAAAGGGCACCCAGACCGGGAGTGAGGGAGACCCGGAGGAAGACACCTGGACGTGGCACCCATGGGGCGGGAGAGCACCAAGACAGGGAGCCCGGGAGGGGAGGACCCCGGGGAGGGCACTGGGACGAGAACCCACGGTGGGAGGCACCGGGATGGAGGGCAGCGGGACGGGGGACACTTGGAAGGGGGAGGGTTGTCCTGCGACGGGACACTGAGACAGGGAACACCGGGGAGGGAGGAACGGGCAGGGGAGCCTAGGAGAGACCGAAAGTGAGGGAGATATGGGGGAGGGCACCGGGACAGGGCGGTGCCGGGACAGGGCACCCAGGGGAAGGGACCTGGGGGGAGGGACCGGGACGGGGAACATGGAGATGGGGGGAGCGGACACCGAGAATGGGACACGGGGTTGGGGGGAGTGGGTACCGGGATGGGACACGGGGATGGGACACAGGGATAACAGACACCCGGGAAGGAGAGCAAGGGCACGGGGTACCTGGGGGTGTAGGGAACCGGGACGAGGAGGACCCAGGGGAAGGCACTAGGACGGAGATCCACGGGGGGAGGCACAGAGATGGGGACACCGGTGCGGGGACTGGGGATGAGAAGGCACCGGGACGGGGGACACTGGCTTGGGGGGAGGCAAAAAGGGAAGAATCGAGAGACACCCGGCAGGGAAACCCGCGGGGGGACCTGTGAGGGAGGTACCCAGAGCGAAGGAGACGGGGGACACTGGGAGAGTACCGGGATGGAACACTGGGACAGCGGACACCCGCGAGAGAGGGCACCGGGACGGGGAGTCCCTGCCGCACGGCGCCGAGAGACCGGGGCTGCTCGGGCACACTGACAAACGGACACACACACAGACAGACCGAAAGGCGGACACACACACAGACAGACCGAAAGGCGGACACACACACACAGACAGAACGCCCCTCTTCTCGACTGATGGACAGACGGAAACACACAGATCGACAGGCGGACCGACCCCCCCCTCTCTCAGACCGACGGACGGACAAACACGCAGAAGCAGGAGGACACAAAAAAGACCGGCAGACAGACGGACACACACAAACCGACAGACACATGCGCACACAGGAGCAGACAGACGGACACAGACACACACAGACCGACCTCCCCGCGACCGACCGACAGACAGACAGACAGACGGCCCACCCCGTACCTGCTCCCCGTGCGGCCCACCAGCCGCCGCCGCCGCCGCTTTCCGCTTCCTGCTGGCTGCTTTCCGGGACATGGCGGCGGGCGGCGCGGGCGCGGCCCGGGCCCCTCATGGGGAGACGGCGGCGGGGCGCGGGCCGAGACGGGACGGGCGCGCCGGTCCGCGCCTCACGGCAGCCGCCTCTTTACGACAGTCGCCTCGCACCTTTACGGCACCTCCCGCCGCCACGCCCCGCGACCGCGTTTCCTAGCAACCTCGGCGGGCGGGCCGCAAAGGCGCCCCTCCCGGCCCCGCAGTTGCCACGACAACGAGCGCCTCTCTCCCCCTCCCGCCCCCCCACACCCCGGCCCCGCCCGATCATCCAAGAGAGACGGAGCGGGATGGGGGATAAGGGATAAGGGATAAGGGATAAGGGATAAGGGATAAGGGATAAGGGATAAGGGATAAGGGATAAGGATCGATGATGCGGGATGTGGGATGGATGGTGCGGGATAAGAGATTGATGATAGGGGATAGGGGATCGATGACGAGGGATAAGGATCGATGATGCAGGATGTAGGATGGATGATAAGGGATTGATGATGCGGCATGGGGGATGCGGGATAGATGATAAGGGATCAATGATGCGGGATGGAGGATGAGAGATGCGGGATGTCAGGTGCGGGACAGTGGGCCTCTGAGAACCTCATGAGGTTCAACAAGGCCAAGTGTAAGGTCCTGCACCTGGGTCGGGGCAATCCCCGTTTTCAGTACACGATGGGGGATGACGTGATCGAGAGCAGCCCTGCAGAGAAGGACTCGGGGGTGCTGATGGATGAGAAGCTCAACATGAGCCGGCAGTGTGCTCTCATAGCCCAGAAGGCCAACTGTGTCCTGGGCTGCATCAAAAGAAGCGTGGCCAGCAGGGCAAGGGAGGGGATTCTGCCCCTTTGTTCCTCTCTTGTGAGACCTCATCTGGAATACTGTGTCCAGTTCTGGAATCCTCAATGTAAGGATATGGAGCTGTTGGAATGGGTCCAGAGGAGGGGTACAAAGATGATGGGAGGGCTGGAGCACCTTCCCTACGAGGACAGGCTGAGAGAGTTGGGCCTGTTCAGCCTGGAGAAGAGAAGGCTCAGAGGAGATCTTATAGTGACCTTAGAGTACTTGAAGGGGCTACGGGAAAGCTGGAGAGGGGCTATTCGTAAAGGCTTGTGGGGGTACGACCAGGGGGAATGGTTATAAACTGGAGAGGGGCAGATTTAGACTGGACATTAGGAAGAATTTCTTCACCATGAGAGTAGTGAGGCACTGGCATAGGTTGCCCAGGAAAGCTGTGGGTGCTCCATCCCTGGAGGTGTTGGAGGCCAGATTGGATGGGGCCTTGGGCAGCCTGATTTAGTGGGATGTTGGAACTAGATGATCTTTAAGGTCCCTTCCAACCCTGACTCTTCTATGATTCTGTGTGCAATGTGGGGTGCAGGATGGGGATGAGAGGTGGGAGATGGGGGATCGAGGATGAGGGATGGAGGATGCAGGATGAAGGATGCAGGATGGGGGATGGGAGATGGGGGATGGGAGATGGGGGATGGAAGGTGTCGGGTGCAGGATGCAGGACGTGGGAGGTGGAATTCGGGATGAGGGGTGCGGGACATGGAATGAGAGATGCGAGGTGAGTGGTGTGGGATGAGGGATGCAGGGTATGGAATGGGGGATGGGGATGAGGGATGTGGAGTGCAGCATGCGGGATGAGGGATGCATAATGAGGGATGTTGGATGAGGGGTGCTAGTTGTGGGGTGTGAGATACAGGATGCAGGCTGGGTGATGTGGGATAAGGGATATGGGATGAGGGATGGGAGATGGGAGGTGGGAGTTATGAGATTTGGGATGAGGGATTTGGGATGGGGATTGGAGATGGGGGATGAAGGGCGTTGGGTGCATGATATGGGATGCAGGGTATGGGAGGTGGGATCTGGGATGAGGGATGTGGGGTGCAGGATATGGGATGCAGGATGCAGGGTGCAGGACATGGGATATGGGATACCGTGTGCAGGGTATAGGATGAGGGATGAGAGATGTGAGGTGCAGGGTGCGGGATGTGGGATATGAGATGCAGGATGCCAAGTATGGGATGTAGGGTGTGAGATATGGAGTGCAGGGTATGGGATGTGAGATGCCAGGTGCAGGGTGCATGATGAGGCATATGGGATGAAGGGTGTGGGATGTGGAATTTGGGATGTAGGGTGTAAAGTGTGGGATACAGGGTGCAGCATCCACTGTGTGGGCTGCAGGATGTGGGTTATGGGATGCGGGATGTGGGATGTGGAATATGGGATGAAGGATGCGGGATGCGGGATGCAAGGTGTGGGATGAGGAATGTGGGGCATGGGATGTGTGATATGGGATGCGAGATGCCAGGTGTGGGGTGCTGTACAAGGGATGCGGGATGAGGGCTGCAAGAAGTGGGATATAGGATGCACTGTCCCAGTTAATCTATGCATGGTTCTCAGTGCTCATGGAGCACCTGATTGGAGGAACTGAAAACAGCCGGCTTCTGGCACGCAGTGGTGCCTCCAGCCGAGTGAAATGTGAGGCCAACAGGAGTAGGGAATTAATCATCCCCTGTACCCAACACCAGTGAGGCTGCATCTTGATTCCTGTGTTCGTTTTTGGGCCCCTCACTACAAGAAGGACATTGAGGAGCTGGAGCGTGTCCAGAAGAGGGCAGTGGAGCTGGAGAATAGCCTGGAGCACAGGGGTTATGAGAGGTGGCTGAGGCAACTGGGGTTGTTTAGTCTGGAAGAGGAGGCTGAGGGGAAACCTTATCACTGTCTACAGCTCCCTGAAAGGAGGTTGTGTGAGATGTTGGTCTCTTCTCCCAAGTGGTAAGTGATAGGATGAAAGGAAATGGCCTCAAGTTGCACCAAGGGAGACTTATATTGTGTATTAGGAAGAATTTCTTCACCAGAAGAGTTCTCAAGCACTGGAACAGCTGCCCAGGGAAGTGGTGGTCTCCATCCCTAGAAGGGTTAAAAAGTGTGTAGGGATGGCACTGCAGTTAGCAGGCAGGGTGGCATTGGGCTGATAATTGGACTAGACGAGCTTAGAGGTCTTTACCCACCTTTAAGATTCTGTGATTCTATGAAATCAGTAAATGGGCTGTTTTCCTGACAAACTTCTTTTTTTGTGTTTTCATCCAACAGTTGAAAAGACAATGGTGCTGTGAAAGCCAAACTGAAAAAAACACAACAGTATAAAAGAGCCTCAGAGGCTGTCTGACTTACCTGGAGGGGAAAAAAGCCCACTGGTTAGCTCTTGTTTTGGCTGTTTTCAGACCTGGTTTGCCTCTCTCCACATCCACCCTCACAACACCTCTCCCTGCATTTTGGACAAAACCCCTACATTTTGGAACAAGGTCCTCTCCAAGGTCAGAAATGCTGCTGCCAAAGCTGCTTTTGGAGGCAAGCGCTGGGCTCTGGAACATGCCAGCAGGAGAGCCCTCTCTGCTGCTCTCCGGCCCCTCTGGAGGGGACAAGGGCAGGTATTGAGGTTGCTGCTCAGGGAATGGGTCAGAGCTCCTGGGGCCGATCTGCTGCCCTCAGCCAGCGCAGCCCTGGGCTGTGTCCAGCCAAGAAAGGGGTAGGAGGTGCTGGCGTCTCAGATATGGGTCTGTTGCCTGACACGCTGAGTGAAGGTGGCTGGGTTGGGTTCTGCACCCAACACAACCAGTACATGCGGTCCACCTGGCAGCAGGGCACTCATGGCCAAATGGAGAGCTGAGGCATAGGCAGTTCTGCTGCTGGCAAACTGTGATTTCATTGCAAAGACCTTTGTTCACATGCTTACCTTCTTCTTGAAAACCTAGTATGCAGGAGGTGTCTCCTGCGCATCTGAAATCTCCTCCTGCAGGCATGCTTTTGGGTATTGAAACACCCTAAGGTTAGTTAAAGACATGCGTTTTTGTGCCTTTACTCCAGTCCGTTTGTTCAAGCTGACATGGGATTAACCTCTTCCTTTACTGAAATTTTGCAGGTTATCCCTAAAGACCCTGGTTTGTGTGCACATGCCCAATGTCTCATTAGTATTTACTAATGTCTCATTAGTATTTGTTCTTCTGGCCGTGATCACTCCATCACCTGCAGGGCTGGAGCCAGGGATGGACCCACAGCCAGGACAGGGATAGGAGGAAGATCAGGGGCAGGGGACTGGGGCAGGGACAGGAAAAGAAACATGGACTGGAAAAGGGACAGGAACAGGACAGGGCAGAGGCTGGGACAGGAGTGGGGATATAGACAGGGGCAGGGAAAGGAGTAGGGACAGGGACTGGAAGGATGGGGTGGACACAGGGAAAGGGGCAGCACTAGGGATAGCAACAGGGACAGGGATAGGAATGGGCAGAGAAAGGGACAAGGGCTGTGACAGAGGCAGAGATAGGGACACAGGCATGGGCAGGAGGAGGGATAGGAACAGAGAGGAAAAAGGACAAGGGCTGTGACAGAGGCAGGGATAGGGACAGGCACAGGCATAAAGGCAGGGGCAGAGCAGGGATTTGAACAGGGGCAGGGACAAGGGTTGTGACAGAGGCAGCAACAGGGACAGGAGCAGGGATAAAGGCAGGGACAGAAGGAGCGATAGAAAGAGGGACAAGGGCTGTGACAGGAGCAGGGATAGGGAGAGGGACAGCAGCATGGCTAGGAGCACGGACACGAACAGGGGCACGGATACCGCCTGCGACACGAGCAGGCACCCGGCAACGCCTCCAGCCCCGCCCCACGCTCGCCACGTCACCCGTCGCCCCGCCTACTGCAGGTGACGTCACCGTTCGCAGGCCACGGTTGGCCGGACGGAGCACGCCCTTGACGGTCACGTGACGGGCGGTGACAGGAGAGATCACGTGACAGGAGGCGGGGCGCAGCGCGACTCCGCGTGCTCAGATGACGTAGACTGGGCGGGGCTGGGGGCGGTCACGTGACGCGGCGCACAGCGGGCGCTCAAGATGGCGGCGCCGGGCAGTGGCGGGGTGGGTGCGGCTGCACTGGTCGCGTAAGGAGTGGTGGGGGCCGCGGAGACCGACCGGGGCTGCCAGCTGGGGGCCGCCGCGCAGGTAACCAGCGGGACGGGACCCCAGGGGCGGGGTCTCCCTGGTCGGGGTGCAGCTGAGCGCTCTGCTGGACTGGGCCTCGGCCTCAGCGCTGTCTCCGCTCGCCCGGGGCCCGGCCGGTGTGAGGGACGGCTGCGGGGCTTGGGGCTCCGCGCGGGCTTTTTTGGTAAGGGGGCGAGTCTGGGGCACCGTCTTGCCTGTGGGTTCGTGTTGGTGATGGGGAGGCCCTGGGGAACCGGAGGGAGCGGGGAAGGTGAGGAGGAGGGTCCGGCGGGACCGGCTCTGGTGGGGGCGCGGTTGCGCGGAGGGACCGGGTCCGGGGAGCACGGCTGGGGGTTGGGAAGGACCGGATCTCCTTCCGAGGGGAGGGCGGGCCTGGGGGGCCGGTTCTGAGGGGCCGAAAGGACGGCTGTTTCGGAGGAGCCGGGTCTAGATTGGGACGGCAGAGGTCTTCTTCTTTCCAACGGCTTCCTGGAGTCAGAGAGTGCTTTTCTGCTTTGTAACACCTGGTGAAACTGCGTTCTGAGGGCTGTTTGCTGCTGAGGTCAGAGCGAGGATTCGTGCCTATGATATTTGGGAGCAAGTCCCACCAACATGGTAACCACATCTTCTCTGAAGAATTAGAACCCCTTTTGTCTGGGACTGTGTTTTTTTTCTCAAGTCTCTCTGCAGGTAACTTGTTAGTTTCTGGCTGCTGTGTTACAAAAAACATAGTATTTGTCTTCCCTATACCACTCATGACTTTAGATTTCTGCTGTGTTCACTGTTGGGTTGCATCTTCTTATAGGCTGAAAAGCCAAATCACAGAATGCCAGGTTGGAAGAGACCTCAGGGATCATCTGGTCCAGCGTTTTAGATGATGTATAGTTTAAATTAGATGGCCCAGGACACTGTTAAGTTGAGCCTGAAAAGTGTCCAGTGTAGAGGAATCGGCCACTTCCCTGGGGAGATTGTTCCAGTGTTTAACTCGTCTTATAGGGAAAAATTTTGTTCTGGAATCCAGCCAGAATCTTCCCAGAAACAATTTATGCCCATTACCCTTTGTCTTGCCCATGTAAAAAGGGAGTCTCCATCATCTTGGCAGACAGCCTTTATACCCTGGGTCGTGGTAATAAGGTCTGCCTTAAGCTTTCTCCTTTGAAGGCTGAACAGATCCAGTTCTCTGAGCCTTACCTTGCCAGGAAGGTTTCCCGGCCCTCAGATAATCTTGGTGGCCCTTTTCTGGACCCTCTCCAGCTATCCGCATCATTTCTCTATAGCGAGGACCAAAACAGAACTGCAGGCGTGGCCTGGGAAGCATTGAGTCCTGTTTACCTCATCGGCTGTGGCCCTCCACATCTATGTTTATGCTCATTACCTGTTTCTGGATCTTTCCAAGCTAGCTTTTTTGGTTTTGAATGGTGAAAAGGATCATAGAGATGCAGGCATACCATGGGTGTATGCACTGGTGTGAGAATGCTTCAGTGTCATAATTCCCAAATTCCTGATAATACCTTGTTTGTTTTAGCTCAGTGCTTGCTAGAAGTTAAACATGCTTTTATGAAGCTATTTACTGTAATTCAGAAATGGTCTTCCTGAGTTTTGATAACTCAGAACATATAATGTTAAAGAGCAAGTTAGGATTGCTGTGTTTTCGATTAGTAAAGGAAATGACAATAGATGGAAACAGGGAATTATAGAATGGTTTGGTTTGGAAAAGACCTTAAAGATCATCCAATTCCAACCCTCCTGCTTTGGGCAGGGACACCTTATCAAGTGATTTTATTCCCTGTGTTATTTAAAAATTCCACATAGGCCAAATAAATAAAAAAAAAAGTAGTCTTGCTGAAATCTTACGACATTTATTCTGCCTCATTACAGTAGCAATAAGCAGGTGGACTGTGGCACTTGGCTGTATGACTAATGTAGCTGCTGTCATGGACTTACTAAGATGTACTCATGTCCAGTCTGAGCACTTTAAGGTGGATTTTCCTAAGTGACAAGGGAGTATGGCTAAATTAAGGAGGAATTGAGTTGCAACTGGTGATGTGACTTCACAGTGACTGTGCTACTGATGGAAGGAATGCTGCATGTCACAGCCTGCTACAGGGTTAAGAGGCTTTTGTTGGACCTTGGTGGTGGGAATCTTGCCTCACCTGAGTTCTAGGATGTTCAGGATAAAAGAGGGAAAGTCTTAAGAGTGATAAAATAAGAGTGGTAAGCAGCCAGACCTTTCATTGCCTTCCTTTTCATCCCTGAAGCGTGGGACTTCCTGCCCCTGTGCAGGCTCTCCTGCAATTGCTAGCTTCTTTGGGCTGACCCTGTGTACTCGGCATCTCTGCTTTCAACAGCATTTTCAGGGGAGAGGGGAAAAAGCTGTTTTAGTCACCTCCTCTCCTTTTATCCATGTGGAGCAGAGCTGTGTGTGTCGCGTTGTACCAGCCATGGGGAGGAGAGTAGGGTGAGATGGTACCTGTGGCTGCAGTGCAGCAATGGGATTGATGTATTCGAGGCTGTGTGCAGGATGGTGTTAGGTAGCAGAACTTTGTTAGCCCTGCTGCATAACGACTTCAGTTTTCTGTATGTGCAGAGTGGTGGTTCAAAAGTGATGGTGATGCTGTAGTTTACAGCAGTGGGTGTCTTAAACCTTTTAGACAAAACCTTAATTCTGATGGTAAGGGGGAGCGAAAACATGGTCTTTAAACTTTGTGTTTGTGAGCTTGTGGTTTTAGTCTCAAAACTGAAAGTGGCAGCACTTTTCTTGTCTCATCAGCTGTATCTGGCCCACAAGTTTGATAGTTTGTTTTTTTTTTTCCCCGTGACTGTACAAAGGAGTGAGGGAAGAAGTTGCTTCTGCTAAGATCAGACACTCTGCATAAGCTGAAACAAAGGTAACCTGAAACCTTGAAGGGGAACCCAAGGCAATCTCAAGTATAAGATGTGTGAAGTAACACAATCTGAAAATTGAAGTTCAATTCATTAAGGAGAACGTAACATTTATTAAGAGTATATTGATCAACATAGAGAATATAGTGATCAGCTGGGAGACTTGCTGTACAGTTTGTTGATGAATAGATAAATCTAAGTGATGAAAAATAATCAAAAACATGGAAGAGCGCTACCACCATTGTTCACGTCAGTTTTGCAGTGCCCAATATGTGTTATCCTAGAGACAAAAATCTCCCACAGCCAGTGTAGGAGTTGGATTTCTGGACCAATCTAGTAGGCCACCTCATCCGATTCTGCCATGCTGCGAGCCAGAGCAGTTCTGCCTGGTGCTCATGGCAGAAGCGCTGTAAGGCCATAGAAGGCATTACCTTACTCATCCTTCTCCTTTTTAATTGTATGAGCTTATGGTTTCCTGCTGTTTCAACAAATTTAAGGGATTAAAGATTGGGGCCATTCAGTATTGCTGTCCATGTCCAGTCTCTATATCATAAGTTTTTGACATCAGCTTGTTCCTGTGTTTTGCAATTGGTGCTGGCTGCAATATTGTGATAAATGATGTATGAGAAATCTAGTTTTACTTATTATACAGGACATTTATCCAGCCTTTGCTGTCTGCTTTGTTTCTACCCTTATCACTCCATCTTTTCAGTCATAAATTCCAGAGCTTCTGATGTTGTTTCACAAGGATCTCTCATCTGTTACCATCTATTTAAAATTGATTCAGACCAATGTCAGTGTAATGAAGGTCTGGTGGAGCTGTAACCTAAAAGCTGTGGAAGATGTTTTTGAAAACTATTGTTTGAAGGAAAGCAGGGAAGGGTTGCTTACGGGTTATAAATAGCTTTCTTTGAAAAAGTAGGTCTTCCAGGATATATGAAAGGTTGGCTTCTTCTCTTCCCTCTGTTGTGCCTGCTTGCTCTGATAACTGGGAAGGCAATGCTATTGATTTTACAGCACATACTACTCTACAGTGGATTACTAGGATTGCATTTAATGGATACAAGCCTGAGCTCACAGTTTTTCTGTGTTAACTACTTAGGTGGGTAATGCTCTGGTATGCAAGTGCATTGCTTAATGCTTTGACCCTCCGACTTGTTTTGAATAAGCTCATATTCTTTGTCCCTAATGACCTTTTGTAGTCAGTGCAGTCTTGTGTTGAGCTGTCCCAAGAGGAACTGGACATCAGTGTTTTTTCCTTGCTTAAGTGATCAGAGATCTCCCGGATTCTTGTTTGCATGGGGAAGGCATTTTCTGGAATGTTAAGATATGCTGTCTTTCCTGGACTTGGGGAATTTTGAAAGAATAGCTTCGATGTCCAGTCTAGATCTGGACTTTTTTCCTCTTTGGAAGGCTACGGGGCCTTTTCAGAAGGCTTTATGCTTGTGATATACTTGAAACACAGAAGGATATCAAAGAGGGAAAAGAATGTCACTGCTCTGACTTAGGTTTAAATCTTCTTTCATAAAAGAAAGCAGATGAATTCAAAGTGCCATGTTGCATTAGTAACATTACAGCTTCTTACTAACTGACGGGGCTCAAATGGAAATCCTGAGCATGTCTTTCCTCAGCTGTGTTTTGTGTCAGTAACTGTTACATGGTCACATTTGTGATGGGGAAACCAGAAGAAGGTGAGTCCTATCCAGGAAGAAGTCAGTTCCTCATCTGGGAGGTGGTCTGAATAGGAACGTAGTTTTGCTGCTAAGGTCTTGGTAGTTGGTGTCGTGGAAACTGGTAATAAAGTTGTGAGCTCCCAGTTGGTCTGGTCTGTGTTGCTGGAGATAAGCATTTCTAGTAGGTTATCAGAAAGATTTGATTTAAGCTCTCTCTTAGTGTGTGTGTTTGTCCTTGCACCGTGTGACATTGCTGGGTTAGCAGCTGATGAAGCCATGACTGAAATGACTAAGATGTATTCCCAGAGTCTGGGAGGCTGGATTTCTAAGAGTATGCCTGTTACCACTTGTACTGTCGAGTGTTAGCACTGGGCTTGATCTGGAGCTGTGCTTCCGTGTTCAACTTGATTTGCCCCATCAGTTCTGAACTCCAAAATAAAACTAGATCCCTAGTTTATAAACACTCTGCAAGTAATTGTTAAGGCATCTATATTTCCTATTCTGACACAGCGAAGCTGTTCTGGATTCCACTCGACTGACTAATGCTGTCACGTGGTATCCTTGCACAGTAATGTACAGTAATTTCCAATGGGAATATAGGAGCCACATGTAGCAGGGAAAGGAGTTTAAATGAATAAAATCACTATTAATAATTTAGACTAAAATTGTGCGTGGTGAAAAAGGACATAAGATCTTTATGCTGCATACCCTCTGAAAAAAGAATGTGTTCTTAATCTTTTAACTAGGTATTACATCACCACAAGCAGTTTGTTGCCAAGCTGTTTGACAACTTGGTAGAAATAAGCTGGAAGATTGAGTTTCATTTTGCTTGCTGTGTTTGTAACAGTACAAAAAGGAGGGGTTTTATTGTGCTTTTCTGAAAGTCCTTTTGGGCCCTTTATTGGGAGGAAGGGGGACAGATAATTGTGTCCCCTAAATCAGGTGTTAATTGAGGTTTTCGTAATAAAAATGGGTATTTAAATTATGGTGCTGTAACATAATTGCCATCAAGGTGGATAATGAGCCATAAAGATTTAGAGGGGACAGATTTCTATATTACATGCCTCTTAGATTTGTAATCTCCTTATAAACGTAGATTTATTATTAATCAAGCTGTAATTCTATCTCTGGTTACTGGCTGGTAGGGCCTGTGCCGGCAACTACCTTTACCACTAAGTGTGTAACTATCTGAGGTAGTCTTCTAGATATTGATTTGAGAAGTAATTTAAAGAAAATCTTTGGGTAAGAAGATTGTTTATCAAGTTTTAGTCAGCCAACTGTTTGTATTACCATGATAATCTGAAATCTCAGATTTGCAAGGTAAAGGGGGAGGTGCATTCCAGGACTCCCATTCCTCCATTACATGAAGGTCTTCAACTGGAAAATCTTTAGTTAATACAGTGTAAAGAATCCACAAGTATATAGTGAGATGCTAGTTAAATGAGGATAGACCAAGTTGAATGTGGCTGGAGTGGCTGGGTGGCCTCAGCTGCGTTTGGAGCTGGGGATGAACTCTGGAAACACACGTGGTTGACAATGGCTGTCAAATCTGTGTATGTGACATGATTGTATCCTCTTCATACTGGAGCTTCCATTTTGCATATGCAGGTAATAGGCGGTTCTGAAGATCTGCCTGTCTCCTGAGGTTTCTGTATGTGCTAGGCTATTGCACTGATGAAGTTCTGCGAAGTTCTGCCTTCTACCTCTCTGGCTTTTCTCCCCTCTCCCAAGAAGGTGAAGGCTTGAAATAGACCAGTTTTTGGTTCAGGGGTCCTGTTGTACTCTGAATAAATTGATTCTGGTAACATAAAGGTCTTCTCTCCCAGCCTGAAGGGGTAGAAGTTATGTATCTATTGTTCTACAAATCTTCTTCAAGGTGTACTTCTCCTGTAATTTGATGTTACTGCAGGAATGTAAATGTGATGTTCCTGTTCAGTCGATAGGCAACACTGGATTTATCTGCTGAAGGAAGCTGGATTGAATCAGATGTGGGTTATAGAAGAGGCAGGCTGGGTCTGATTCTTAAGTTACAGCAGAAAATCTGGTATCTCAGCTGAGGAATGGCCAACCCATCATCTTTCCACTTTCCTGCTTTAAAAACAAAGTAATCTTCCTGCCTTTTTCCTTTGTCACAGCAGTGATGGCCCACTGAGACCAGTGTCTGTACTGATAGTGGTCTCACGTTTTTGCTAGTCTGTGACGTGTTTGGAAAAGAGAAGCTGGGGGTGTAACTACATGTGTGGCCATGGGGCAAACTCATCCGGCAACCTACTCAGGTCTAGTTATCAAATAGAAGGAAGACTAGACTGATGAAGCTGAGTCAGATTTATCAATGTCCTGAGAAAATGAAGCTAATGCATCTCTGAAGACTGCTTTTACTCATAAAATGAGCTGCTTCTGTTTAGTTATTCATTGCTTTTAAGTGTTTCAGGGGTTGCATTCGTTACTGTATCTGCAGAAAAAATTTCTAATGTGTGGCAAAAAGGTAGATGCCATTGAGCGGGACAGGAGATGCAGTGTGTAACAGAACTGTGTGTTTAAGTCTGTTTGAAGCTGTAACTTAGAAATCAAGTTTGTAGTAAATTCAGTTTTGTATTATCAGTCCAAAACAATGTCCTTAAGGCTTTTGTAGTAAGGTGAAAAGCAGAACAGGAGTGATTTGATAGGGAAAACTGTGGGGGACAAAGATATTGACTTGACAGAATGCAGTGAGATTCCTGGGGTAGCTGTGGATTTGGGGATTCTGGAAATACAAGTTCTGTTCTGGCTGCTTTGCTGGCTGAGCTGGCTGGCTGTGGGCAGACTGCTTCAGCTTTGTGTGCTGTTCCCACACCTGCAAAAGAGGCATAGTTTCACTGCCTCTTAAGAGCCTCAATAGCTATTTTGCAGTCTCATGCAAGAATGAGGTGGTGCTGAGAGTAGAGGGATATTTGGCAAATCTACTTTCCACTCAGGGAAAAGGCGATGAAAGACAAGTTTGTGTGTGTGAGGGTGTTCAGTTCTTGGCTGTGTGAATATCCTGTACCCTTTAATAGGCAGTTTCATCAAGGAGTGGTGTCTTTCTGTGGCTGTGGTCGATTTCCACTCCACTCCACTCCAGCGCAGAACTCTAGTTCAGTCTTCCTATGCCCCTTATCATTGGCAGGCATGTAATTGTGTGTCTGTCCCTCCCAGAACCCCGTGAGGTTCTGGACTTTGCTCTCTGCATTCGTGACAGATCATTTGTGTTTGTGGGGAAGTGCAGCTGCATGTCTACACGGGTCCTTAAACTCCAAACATTAACTACAGGTGTGGGATTGCAGTGTACAGAGGGCAACCTGAGTTGTTGCCTTATGTAGAGGGAAAGTGGGCCTTTTCAGGTTTTTGCAAGTGTGGAAATTGAAATCTTGAAACTCATTTTATATGGAAACAATTATTAAGGTAGGTGGGGGCAAATATTGTAGGGATCTGCTGAGTATCTTGTCTGAATGTAGCTGCACAGGAGGGAGGGAGGAATGGGAAGCCTTTCTGCAGCAGTTTGTAAATGCGGGTGCAGCAACTGGAGCAGCCTTGAAAGTTACATTTTGGCATTGGGTAGTTGCTTTGCTTCCCTTCTGGGAGGATCGGGATTGTGTGTTTATGTATCTTACCTGCTAGCAACCTTAGCTGTGGAAGCTGCACATGTAGAATTCACTTCTTTTAACAGATCTACTAATTCTCTCTCTGTTTTTTTCCGTGTTACTTTATTCCTGACTTTAGGCGGAACCATATTTCCATTTAAGCAACCCTAAGTAGACGAGCCACTTTGCTGAGCTGGCTTAGGTGTCTGCTGCTTTCATATGTCAGGTATATGCTTTTTGGTAGCTGGTAATGGTACTTATGTTCCTGTTTGTCTCTAAAGAGCAAAACTGAATCTTTGCTACCAGCTTTAGTCTCTAAAGCTAAATGGCCTTTCCAAGAAATAATTAAGGTCTTTAGAAGTTTTTTAAACTATTTGAAGTTTTAAATTTTAAAACTGTTTTCTGCTTTTTATGTTCTGTTATGAACCAGTTATGTTTAATTAAAATTAATGGATCTTGCTTATTTAAAAGATGGCTTCTGGTAGTGGAATTTAATTCAGTGTTGGCTACTGATAGTATTTCCCATCTAGGTAGCCTTTTAAATGCAGTCTTGCAGTCCTGTTTGGATGGGGTGGAAAAACATGAAAGGAGTTTTAACTCGTACTCCATTTGAAAATGAGACAAGATCGTTTCTTGTGTAGGCTTTACTGCAATGGGACTATATGTTTATTAGCTTAATTCACATTTTTATTTCAGTTTGATTTCTTTGTTCTGAGTTAGACTGGGAAGTCATGTTTCCCTACTGAGACCTCAGCACTGAGCTTATGATAATAGCTGAAGTGACTGTTAACCTTCAGCAGTCATGATGTTAGCGTTTTCCTTGAATGCAAGTTTTGTCTGTCAGTGCAGCAAAACCTGGGATCTTTCCAGACGTGTGTTTCTATATACACTTATTTTCTTCTGTTAGCCTTGATGGGAAGGATTGGATGAAGACGGGTACCTCTTGGCTTATTTGGAGCAACATGTGAATTAAGGACAAAATGAGCTAGCATTGAAAGCTGAAACTGTACCAGTGAGTTGTTGATGGGTGGAAGAAAGTCCATAAACCCCCCAAAAAATTCAAGTAAGTGTGTGCAGGGTATCACAGCTGTAGTACCTGAGATAGAATTCACATTTCTCACGTTAGTGCTGTAAAGACAAAGGCAAACCAGGCTCATGAGGTCTGTTTTGAATACTTGAGGTGGTATGAGTTTGTTTTTGCTTGACACAAAAGCATTTTGGCGGGCATGCTTTTTCAGGTAGTCCATGATCACCTCTTAGGTGCTTCAGTAGTAGGGAGTTTTTAGAACTTCTGCTTTCATCTATCTCAATGCATGTATTTGGTGAAGAAGTAAACTATGGTAAATAGGGATGTTTCCTGGAACACAGGCAACACTGAGAGATTAAAGTGAAAGACGATAGGTTTAGCTTTGACATAAAGATGAAAATTTTTTGTGATGAGGGTGGTGAAGCACTGGCACAGGTTGTGAAGAGAAATTGCAGATGCCCCATTGCTGGAAAGCAAGATTGAATGGAGTTTTAAGCAACCTGATCCAGTGCAAGATGTCCCTGCCATGGGGGGGGTGGGGGTGGGGGTGAGGTGGGGGGGGGCTGTGGGGTGTTGTACTAGGTGGTCTCTGAAGGTCCCTTCCAACCCAAACCATTCTATGACTTCTAAATTAAGGGAATTTGCAGGGAACTTGCATTTTCATGAATGTGGCTCTTTTAGTTCAGAGAGATGAGGTATGTTAGTGGAAACACAGGATGTGACATGGCTGGAAGAGTTCAGCAGTTTACACCTCATTGTGGGAGAGATCCTGTAGGAGCGGGAGAAGGCTGGTGGTGGCCTTACTTGCATTTAAACTGCTTGGACTGAGGATGCAATCTGGATTTGAGGCAATGGCTCCCATGCAGAGTTCAAGATTTTAGCCTGCTTGCTGCAGGGCAGAGAGAGTTGTTTGTAGGTGGAATAGTTAATCTAACAGGCTGTAATTTCTCTCAGTACCATACTGAGTTTTGCTTGGAAAATATTAAATGCGTGGTGAGAGTGGGTGGTGCGCGTGACCCTCATGTAAGAGGAAAAATTGATGAATCTGTAGTAGTCTGACAGTGGTCCCATTATTTTCATACAGTGCAGTAGGCAGGTGATTTGGCTGAGTTCAAATATGTGACATGGTAAGTCATGTTTGACCTGCTGACAGGTCTTATTTTTCTATTTAAAAAGTTCTAGCCAAGTTTATTTCTTACTAGGTGTTTTTTGTCTTTTGTTAAAGTAATTCCATTAACACCTGTATTTCACCAAATTTCTAACCAAAATCATAACTCTGGATAAATAGTACCGTGGTGAGCTTTGACAGGGGAAAGGTGACAGTTCTATAGCTTTCTTTGAAATGTGTTTTAAGTAGAGTCAGTAGTTGCTATATTATGTTAAAATGCATTATGTTCTGGTTAATTAATTTTTATCAAAAGAATGCAATTTGCTTTCTGCAATATAGTAGTTGGAGTTCTTGTGGCGGTATTGAGAGTAGGTCCTGCTATGGTCAACAAAGCTGAACTTCTTACTAGGTAATACAAGATCAGGCACCTGTGCACCCCTGTTGGTCAAAGACCATAAGAAGAAAAAGCTTGAAACATTATCAGTGCAGTTATTTTTTGATTAAAAAAGGGTGCATTTTGATGGCAAAAGCTGGCTTACTCTGTTATGCTGGCAACATTTTGGGAATGTTTGTCTAGCTCTCCTCATCTGTAACTGGGGCAACTCTAAAGCATTACTAATAGTCAGACTCTTCCAATTCAGCTTGTTATGTACTGAAGTGTCACTGCAACAAATAGAGGAGCATTTTATTTAGCTTATGCTGCTTTGGGTTCCAGGCTACATTTTAAATATGCTGGATATTCCACTTTTTATTCATGCATCTTTACCAAAATGAGAAAATAAGTGGCCTGTTTTGTTGCTGGAGCTCACAGATTTCTCTAGCCAGCAGTCTCTCATTCTGGAAAAAAATGGACTAATTCATAGTAGCATGAAGTCTTGTGCTAATTAAGCTGAAGTAGCTGTACTTGTTAATGGTTAATAGATGTGTTCTATCTGACCGTTTTTTAAGCTCGTAGAAGTGATAGGAATTTGCTATCCAAATTTTGATTGTAGGCAAGTAGTAGTTAAAAAGCAGTTGCTCTGCTCAACAAATGTGGCGTTTGTTTGCTGAAGGATCTAACGGTTGTAAGCCCTCATTGATGGTATGAGTGCTGGTCGTTTTTTCTCACTTTTCCCCTAGAATGTAGGAATGGCACAGCAAATTTCTATTTTCTGCTGTGTTTTATCATGCAAAAATGCCTATCTTGTTTGTGTTGGGTCTCGAGGGGAAGGCAATCCTTCTTTTTCTAATATCCTTTCTTGGTGATGGTATGGCTTTCAGATCAGTGAAGCTGAACCGAGGAAGCAAAGAGAAATGTAAACCCATCTTTTTTTTTTTTCCGCTCTTCTTTTTAGATGGTCTTTAAATAACTGTGGTAACAGGCACTAATAGCTACTACTTTCTAAAATCCCCATCTCATCGTTGACAGAACCTGGGCTGTCCCCTTGTTTGAGTTTGGAAGTCAGGCCAGCCTTAGGTGTTAGTTGCAAATGGTTTTCTCTTGTGACAAGGCTCTCTTTTTGTGAAGAGTCCATTTTAAATAGGTCACCTGTTTGCTGCAACAGTTGAATGTGTATTTAGAGTAGGTGCGTCTGCCTTCCCTGTGTTTGAAACGTTGGTCTCTGACCAAGAGAAAAGCTTGCACGGATCTGCTTGACTACAAGACTGTCTATATAAATAACTTTCAATCTTCCTGTGCTCTTGCCTGTGAAATGTGTAGTTCTAGAGCCTTGTGTTTAAGTTTCACTGTCGTTCAAAACATGTGGCTGCTTAGTGATTGAAAAACTCATGTGTTATTGTGCTGCAATTCCTCAGCTGCTGCAGGATCTTCCCTTCTTTCTGGGTGCAATGTATGGTAAATTACCTAATGTTCCCCATGCGCAGTTAGGATCTTAAAGGAGGGATAGAGCTGTCTGTTACCAGTCGGGAGCCTAACATCCTTAACCAGCTCAAATAGTAGATGCTTTTGTGTCTTTAATGAGTGAAATGGGATGTGACATGGGAATAGCTATGTAACTACAGTTATGTAATATTAAGGCAGTGAATCTATACAGGACAGCAGGTGCCGTGTTTCTCAGTGTGTGGAAGAGCAGTCTTCTGCTTTAATGTCCTGTTCATTGATGTGTTACTGGAGCAGAAGGTCTAATTGCCCACTGTGTTGCATTAAGCAACAGCACAATGTGAATAATTGATTTTTTTCTAGTGTTTGTCACTGCTATGAAGATGCCATCCAGCATCTGCATGTAAAGTCCCATAATGAATATGACTGCCATCACTAAAACGTGTTGTCTCTTACTCCAGATCTGCACACAGGCCTACTCTTCAGGGGCTGTTTTCTCCCTGTTCTCCCTTCTTGTGTATTCTGGAAATGTTAACTAAAAGTGCGATTTTTTTGGTTTATGTCCGTTTGCCCCACTGTCATTCCACTGGAAATAACAAATGGGATTTACAAGATAGCATCCAAAATTGTGATCTCTCATCACAGTTGCTTTAACGGATGTTAAACCGTGGGGTGCGTATGCAGCAGAGGAATCGCATCCTGCCCTCCCTCTGCCCCTGCTATCAGTGCAAACCCTGCGCTGTGCTTGGTTAAATGTAGGGTGGCTACTTGTTCGTGTATCCTGCGAGATGAAATCAGGAAGGACATTAGATTTGTTTTAACCAGCAGCCATTGAGAATTAACTGGAGACTCCATACCTGTATTTACTTCAACGAGGGTCTGGTTTCTTCTTGGCTGTCTTAAGAGACTCAGAATCTTAGTGTACCTTATCTCCTGGATAACTGTAGCACTTAAAAAGAATTGCTGTAGATATACTTAGAACTTTTTTTTCTGTTAAGACTAGTGAAAGGTATGGTTTTTCTTTTTTACTTTATTTTCTCCCAGCAGGCAGTGCATTTGCAGCACGTCAAATCTGGTTTTACAATGACTTTATCCAAAAGGCTGCTAAAGTGGCTCAACATGACCCTGCTTTGAGTGGGGAGCACCATGCAACTGACTGTGCTCATTGTTTGCAGAACTGTTAGAGGTACAGAAGCATTTCCTGCAGATTTTGGGGTGATGCCATCTATTTGGAGAGTGCAGTAAATGAAAACAGAAGCTGTTTTGTGCTGTAGTTTTTTTCTGTGATCAGCTTTTTACTGTCAGTCAACCTAAGAGGCCTCAGTTGCATAGCAATGATTGAACACTTAGGTGGGAAGCTTTGCTATGAGAACCTTAACTTTTGTTTTATCTTGGCAACAAGCACTGTCTACTTTTATTGTTTTATGAGGCTGTGTACAGAGTCCCAATTTTTGTTATAGTCTTTCACTTTCACTGAAACAAGTAGTTACAGTGAAAACTTAGAATGCTGTCTAAATCTGGAATACCTGTCACACACTAGAAATCAATCACTTGAATCAAACTGCTTTTCACTGTTTCTCAATGTAAAATCAGTAGTAGCTCATAAATGTAATACAGGCAGCAAAAAAGTGATCTTCTCTTTGAAGTTTTTTTGTCGTTTTTGTCGTTTCCAGAATGAGTGGATGCAACCTCAGTTCTGTGTACTTAAACTACACAATGTATGTTAGCAGCCAAAATGGAAGCTGCCAGATCAGGTCTCCTACCTGTATATTATAGATGTGCTGAGTTGATTATGGCATTTTGATTTCCTCTGACCCATAAGTACCTTTATCATTTAGCCGATTCTTACGTAGGAGTTACTACAGAGTTTTTGTGATCTGGAAGCAAAGCATGTGTGCACCTTGGAATGAAGGAAATAGGAACAAAAGACCTATTCTTGACAAGTAATTAAATGGCCTTGTGTTATCAGAGAAAGCTGTTCCAAGTACCGTTAGTGGTAGGATACTTCCAGCTTGGCCAGTTAGAACTCTGAGAAGAAACTTCAGGGAAAACAGTGATGGAAGCAACATGGAAATAATTATGAACCATCCTAACTTTGCAGCAGCTCCCTCTGAGTCACTCCTAGTTACAACTAGGAGTTATTTTCTCATCTTCTGATGTGACTGGCCCTTTGATATGGTTTGGCTGCACCAAGCTGTGCTTCTCGGGGTTCTCCTTGTTGTCTAGCAGAACACCTAATTAGTCTTTCAGGTTTTGGCGGTAACATGGCAGGTGGACTGTTTTGGTCATCCCTATGTTCTCCCTGCAAGCTTTTCCAGCTTGTCATCTGTCTCTTTGTGTTTGTCATCAGCTTTGTTCTGTCACTTCTCTGGTTCTGCCTCTTTGTATTGCTTTTGTTGTGGTGGTGATTTCCCTGTGCCCCCCTCCTCTCCTGTGATCACTCTGAGCTCCTCTGCTCTTTCCTGGGGCTCTGTTGTGCTGTGTTCCCCTGGATGGCTGGGTTTAACAGTGTTGCCCCGTTGCCTTGGTGTCATTAAGTAGAAATGAGCATACAGACAGGAAGGGAAGAGGTTGCTTCAGTGACAACTGACCTTAGAGTTGCTTAACTTCTAGGTTCTTGTAGCCCTGATCTCTTCAGGGGCGACCATTAGTGGCAAAGTGTGTTCCAGTTTTACTAGTGAGAACTCTTTTGGAAGAAACTTCTGAGAAAACAGAGATGGAAGGAACATAGAAATAATAATTATCTGCAACTTCACAGCAGAACCGAAAAAGAGGGAAAGTGGCTAGCGACATCTGTGCTTACAGAAGAGGGTGTGTGGGTGACTGTAAGCAAACCTTGTAATACTGTGCAATTTGCTTGTTTCCCTCACCCAGGAAAGGTGTTGAAAAATTTTACATGCAGCGGAGTGTTTTATTTGTCAATGTAAAATGCAGGAAAGCATCAGAACAAAATTGGTACTGTCATGTGCTGTTCCCACAGCTGCCCTCCAGCATCCTGTTCTGGACTGTGGAGATGAAGGGAACAACAATGGGGCTGCAGTTGTCCATTAGGTAGCTTGGAGTCAGGCTTTGGAAGCAAGTCCTTTAAATGTCTAAAAAGGCATTGACTAAGGTAAGCGTACATGTACTACACAGTGATGTGGCTTTGAGTAAACAAATACAGCTCAGGCCCAGAAGTGTAGCAGCAACCGCAGTCCCCTTCTGACTGGCTGCAGTTATTTTTTTCCAGCTGGTAGGACAGAGCAAAAGCAAGATTCTTGTTACAGTGGTACCTGAATAGCCTAACAAATCTGATTAGTCAGAAGACACTACTTTCATTAAACCCCCTTTGCAACAGAGGTGATGAAATGTGCCTGGCAGCCTGTGTTACTGTGTGTGGTGCTTAACTGTTCTGTTTGCTGACATTGCCTTCTGCAGTAACGGCATCTGAGTAAGTGCACGTTTACAGTGCATTGAGGGGAGCTTGCGTGCTGTAAGCTCAACTGCTGCCTGACTCTAAACTGTGACTGTCTCTCTGGAAATGGTCTGTTTTGCATTTGGCTTGCTATTGGTGTGCCTTAGCAAGTTCTGTAGTTCAAGTGTTGCATATGGCAGAGGGATCATTTTTCCCACTGCATCTGGAAGTTAACGTAGGTCCATGATCTATGCTGGGATTTTACTACAGGAGTGCCAGCAAAAAACAGATGCTTATTGCTTACATGGGGTATTTTGACACTGAGGATGCATCCAAGGCTTTATGCAGCTCCAAACACACTACTGCAAAACTCCTTCAGTGCCATGTGTGCTCATCTTTGATTCTGTGGGATTTTTACACATTGCTGCTTATGTCCCTGGAGCAAATGGAAAGTGTCATGGTAACTTAGTGCTCAGTTAACTGAAATCAGTGTGCGAGACTGTAAGCATAGTGCGTCCTTGCAGTTGATCCCCAGAAAAGTTACCAATCTGAGAATGATCTCTTTGAGTTTTCCATGTCTTTTATGGAGGTACAGTCTGGAGTAACTTCCCTCTGGTAAGTTAGTTGGATGGCATAAACTATATTGCCTGTTGATGACTAGTGCTGTGCTGAAAAAAAACTTCCTTGCCAAAGTAAAGCAGTTTCTTCCTCTCATCAGAAGTTTTAAATTCCTATAGAAAAGGGCTGCTTGCTTTTCAGTCTGAGTAACTAGAGGAAAGAACTCAGAGAAACTAAAGGAAGCGTGTAATGGCCTTGTCCCTAAGTCAGCTCTGCTGTAGTAGCGGTGGATGATGGGCAGCTGTAGTACATGCTTGCAGGCAATGCCTCAGTCTCTGGTGACATGCAGAGGACTAGTGAGGTTTGTGAAGGTTGTATAATTTCACTCATGGCTTGACTTTTTCAATAACAATGAATCAAATTTGTCATAATAATTTCTACTCCCATACAGAAGAAGTGGCAACATAGGAGCTTGCCTGACAGTCTGAGTCTGAGATGTGCAGCCTATTCCGTGTGCTGTAGTCTGCAGTCTTGCCTCCATCTCTGTGGTAGTGGGACCAGTGAAGCTCATTCAATGCTAGCAGTTGACATGCAGCTGTATCAGGTGGTCTTGCAGCTTCACCCTCTGCAGCCTTCCTGAGATGGCAGGCTGGGCGCTGATTCGTCTCCTTTTTCTTCTGCCTTTGAAACTGCAATGTTTTGTTTGCTTCTGAGAAGCATTTGCCAGCTTGCACCAAACCAGTTCTCTGGCTTAGTGGGGTGGTTTGGATGTAGCACTGATGTTGAAAGAGATGGTGTGGTGTGCTGAGAAGAACCTGACAAACATTGACCAGAATGACACAGAACTTTTATGTACATGGTATCCCTGGAATGGTCTGGCATGACTGGCTTCCATGTCACTTAGCACAGGCTTGCTCTGTTTGCTGAAGTCTGGTGGCACCCAGGTCATCTCCTTCATACAACTTTGGCTTTAGTAGTGTTGAATTCCTGTTAGCCAGTAGCATCGATTCACCTACGGATTTCAACATAATGTTGAAAGGAGCCTTTGCACTGCAAAAGGCACTTTCCTAAAGTACTTGAAACTGGCTCTTCCGGACCTCAGTCATGTCAGGAGATGCCAGTCATGTCAGGAGATGCCAGTCATGTCAGGAGCTGCCAGGAGGCAGCTAAGCTGTCTGTGTAATCATCACCTTATAACGCCCTTCCTCCTCCTTCCTTAACACTTGCAGTTGGAATCCATAATGGAAACGGTGAGGCTGAGAGTTAGACGTTGATTGAGTAATGATGGGTGTGAATGTTGATCTGCTCCAAGCTAGGCTCCGAGTGCTGTATGCTGCTGCTGGTGAGGGTGAACCAGGTGACTTCACATGTTTGAAGAATGGCTGTTGGGGATTGCAGTCTGTGAGCTGGAGGACTTAGGAAACAAAGGGCAGCTCTGATCCTTTGTCATGTATAATGTCAAAGGAGGACTTACAAATTCACTTCCAAGAATTATGCTGTGGTTCCTTGAGACAGATCTTGTGATGCACTTTCAATCTAGCAAAAGAACCAGTTATTTTATAGAACACACCAGAAGCATCCTGGAGCAAAGTTTTAGCTAATAACTAATTCGCTAACTCTGTGTTTAATGACTCTTTTTCTCAGGACAGGCCTGCCTTGTGTTAAAAGCTGGCTAGACACTTCTGTCCTTAACATCTTGGCTGTGAAGGATTTGCATCCAAATTTTAGAAGCTGTTAGTAAAACTTCTGTGGATGAGCACTATTGTAGTATTGTTTTCTTGTGCATATATGAAAGTATCTTCCTAATGGTACTGTTGTTGTACACCTGTGTTATCTGTGCATTACCAGTGTGTCTCAACAAGTGCCATGCTGGCTGACTGGCTGCGTAGCCGATGTGATAGTATTCCTTTTTAGAGCAGCAGGGATTAAACTGAAGAGGATCAGTGTGGTATTTCCAGTAGGAAGGGCTATTCTTAATGCCAGGGGAAGCAGGATGTGCTTGATGGGACTGGGGCAGAGCAACCTCCGAGCACTGTGATCTGGAGCTCTCTACCTTCCTGATGAACCTGGCTGCTGCTTGGCTGTGTTTTTTCTTTTTCATTTTGTCATTTAGATTGCCAGACCGTGGGCTAATTAATTTGTCTGCTCAGTCAGTTCTCAGACCTATGAAAAAAGTTTCTGTCTGGGGAACAGGATAAACATCAAGCGTCTGTAATGTTTCCTCTAAACTAGAGATAAAGCTCTGTAGAACTGCTGAGACTTATGCCATGCTACACATATAAAGCTGTTAAAGCCATTTCAAAATGTTTTTCAGGTTCTAAATGGCTTCTAAGAAGTTGGGGTCCGACTCTCATGGTAAGTGAAACTTGGCATCCTTGCATTTTCAACAGGATGAATCCTACTGTTGCTGCTGACTGACGTTCCAGCTTAGGCAGCCCATAGAGACTGATCTGTTTAGCCTCTGAGTAGTTTTTTGTTAGGGGTGAAGTGCCTTGGCTTCCTTTTTGTGTAGTTGTTTGTTGATGCTGTGCCTGTTCTTTGGTTAAACTGAAATTCAGCCTGTGGCTGTTCCCTGCTCCTTCATGGCAGAATAAGACATTTGCCTTTCCCCATCCCTTGCTTTGCCCTTCAAAATCAAAGCTGAACTGCCGTTGTGATACTGACCCAATGTTTGCTGAAGGGGATGCTAGATCTGTAGCAAGTCACGAGAATAGTAAAATTGAAAGTGAAGGTTTCCATTTATCATTTGGCTATGCTTACATTTTGCTCGTCAGTGAATTTTTATTCCTAAATTGGACTGTTCTGGTTCAGCAGGCAAGTGAGGAAGAGAATGTAATCTTCTATTTTTGAAATGCTTAATGTCATGCAGATGATTGGTATAATAAAATCATTTGCCTGCATATGTGCTTATCTCTTGGAAAATGGGTTATAAGTTGAGAAGATTAATATTTCTGTGGAACATTAAATTTCTTCGCATGGAGTGTTGCTTCTTCAAATCAGTAATCATTCAGGGCAGTACTGAGAGGTTCATGGGATATTTCTAACATGGTTTTGCAAGCTTTAGAGACTTCTGCTTTTAGAAACTCAGCCTTGACCTTCCTGGATAATCTTTCAGATAAGAGGGTCCCTGGGAATTCCTGTTTGCCTTGAGCTTTTTGTTCAGTCTTGCAAGTGTAAAGCTGAAGTACAGAATAAAAAATGCTTCATGTAAATGCTTGGTTAAGGATTGATAAAAATGGGCTATCAAAAACTTAATTTTCAGATGGTCTCTTTTGCTGTGGCCCAGTGATGCTGCTGCAAGACAGTTGCTTTATTAGAGAGCTGCCAGATCTTCAGCAGTTGCTCTTCTGTCTGTGAATGGTCTTTATGAACTGCTTGTCTTTTGAGTCTGGTTTTATTTCTCCCTTCTGCTTTAAAGCCAGACTAGCAAAGGCCTTGCTCGGAGCTAGAACTCAACCTGTCTTAAATATTTCTCAGAACAGTGTGGTGCAGTGGAACATGCTTCTGGCTTCAAAAGAACAAAATCGCATCAAGTGGTGCTGTAGGCTGGATAGTTAGCTTGTCTGCCTTAATGACAGCACTGACACTGTCACAGTACTGAGGGGTAGTGGAGCAACTTCCTTGGCTTATTATGTCTTGAGAAATCAGCAGGACAATTGTTGAAGTCCACGAGGCTGTTAAGAATTTATCCCAGTCAGTGAATTTTGGCTTATTGTAAAGCCTGTGGCCACCAGCTGCCTTCAGCTCATTGTCTCTGGCAGGCTAATGAAATTGGTCAGTGCAGTTGATGTATGACTTGTACTTGTTGTGAGCTGCCTATTGGAGGTCGGGGGAGTGTTGTTGAGTCACAGAATGGTAAGGGTTGGAAGGGACCTCTGGATAGCATCACGTCCGAGCCCTCTGCTCAAGCAGAGCCCACCTGAAGCTGGCTGCTCGGAACTATGTTGAGATGGAGATGAAGGCGGGAATGTAAGGTGTGGGTGGAGCAGAAGGAATCCTTTTCCTGTCTGGCAGGGTATTCTTAGTGTACACCTGTAACTATGCCTAAGCATGTCACTTTGAATGTCCTCCTGTCATGTGAATAATTGGCAGTTGAAGCTTAAGTTCTGATAATTTGTGGCATATAGAAATGCAGCTCTTACTTGTTGCACAAGAAGCGTTGGTTTTACCAAGTGTAGTTTGCTAATATTGCTATTGTATCATCACTGTTGCTATACAGCTTGAAAGCTTTGGACTCCAATTTCTTAAAATTACTTAAGTGTGGTTTGTGTGACCACAAAAACTAAGTTCCACTCAATTTCAAAATTGTTCCCTATTCATAACCAGTAGCTGGTTTTATCTGAAGTATATGCATTTTGCTGCCAAACTGGAGAACACTTCTATGAGTTGGCTGGTGATTTCTGCATTACTCTAAAGCAGAGAGAAATCTTGATCTCATAGCAGTTCCTTAGGCCAGGAATATCGTACTGGATATCAGACTGGCAGGTATGTTTTTGCCAGGGTATTCTCAGGAATTCCATACTATGTTTTTATTTGCTAAAAGGGAGAAGTGGTTAACAGCTGTATTAAATAAGTTTAAAAGACCCCTTTAACTGCTTCACTTGAACATGTGATATTGAAACAGTGGCTTGTGTAGCTCTTTGTATATGTAGAGTATGCTATTGCTTTAGAAATGTTTTGCTGTTGAAATACTTTGCGCCCTCGCCTGTCAGTGTTCTTCAGGCAGAAGGGTCACATGTTTACAAAAAGGAAAGGGTTTTTGGCCTTGTGACTCAGATTGTAACTTCACTGGGTTAGCGCTGTTCTGTTGGGGCTGGAACAATGTGAATACCATCTGCATCAGCATTCTGCTTCAGAAAGTCTTTTTACCATCAAATGGCATAAAACATTTGGTGTGTTTCTTAACGTGTTTGCAGGGTTTATGGCAGAATATTTGAGACGAGGTTACAGCAACAGTCATTGTTAACAACTCAGTATGCTGGTAGGTAACTGGAAGGTTTTTATTCCTTAATCTTTTAATGAGGTTCAACTGGCAGCTACCAATGAGGCCCATCTAGCCTATGTGTGTTTAGGTTGTTTGGCTATACCAAAACAGTGTTGCTATGTAAATAAATACTGCAGTGTGTGCAGGTACTGCCTGTGCTGGCCTCTGTTTTGGGCACAGGTGGCAGCTGTGCAAAGGGTGTGACACTATGGTGTCAGTGGGTCTGACAAGGCAAGTATTTGCACACTGAGCAATTTGGGCTGTTGGACTGATGCAGAGAAGCAATCCTGCTTTGCTTGGATCATCCTGCTTGGAGCAGAACTTGTTTCAGTGGGACTAAGCAGGGCATGGTAGCAGCACTGAAGCTGGACTCGGAGCTGTCAGGAGATCCAGTTGTCTCTGACCTGGCCATGATTTACTGCTCGTGGTGCAAAGCCTGCCACAGTTGCTGTTGCTGCGTAAGCAAACACTTGGCACATCCAGGTTCTCAAATTGCCGGCTCAAATACTGCTTGGATGCAATGTTTCAAATAGTGGTGTTGGTGGCCAGTGAGGTGTCATCTGGATGCTGTGCTGCTTGCTTCCCAGTCAGGATCAGTGGAAATACTGTTATTCTCCCTGGAGCATTTTTTGTCCTCGTGGTGCAGTTGGGATGTAAGTTATTCATCCTGATGTTTTCAAAGCTGGAAGAAATACCACCTGTGTCCTAGCAGGACTCTGGGACCAGCTGGTGTGGTGCATAACCTAAGAGCCTAAGTGTTGACAGCACATGAAAGTTAACTCCAATTTAGCAGGTTAGTCCTGTTTTTGAAAGCTGATTGTCCTTTTGGAGCCTGTGGCTGCCTTGTTGTAGATGAGTAAAGTGTGAGGGAATGCAAACAGTACTTAATTTGTCATCTGAATATGAAAACGGGTCAGATAAAAATGGCAAGTCACAGCTCACTGAGCAAGAGATTTGTCACTGAAAGCCCTCTTTTATGTTGCCACCGATGTCTTCTTCTGGATCTGCAACACGGAGTGAAGTTCCAAATGACTGCTAGAGGAACACGTCAGCATGTTGTACACCACCAGAAACCTTGTCTATAATTCCAAAAGCTTAAACCAGTGATCCAAGAGACTGGCTCAGCTGATAAAGAAACTGAATGCAATTTGTTGTGGGTTTTCTTATGTGTCTTCACAGCAGCTCAAGGAAAACAGGCCTGTAGCCTGGCCTCTTGGAGGTGGTTGAGCTCTAAGTGACTGTCTTGTGAGTTTGCAGGGTGCCTGGAGAGAGACTTTAATCGTAAAATACTTTAGATACCACATGTAAGCAATAAATATGAAGGACAGGTGAAGGAGCATGGAATAAGTCAGAGGTCTCTGGAGTGATCACAAGTCAGAGAGCTGTTAAGTTAGATTGCTGTGTATCAAAAATCGGAACTGCTGTGCTAAACAGTCCTGAGCTGTTTTGTTGTGTTTGGGTTTAAGTGGAATGCACAGACCTTGGGCCTCTTTGCCCGTTTGATCACTGCTGTCTAATTGTTACTTCTTACTTCTATGCCAAAACCTGGCTTCTGGTTTGTCTTAGCTACTCTGAACCTGGGTCACTTTAGATCCTGTTTTGAATATGACAAAATGTGGTGGGTCTTCTTATAGAGATGTAACAGAATGTAGTGTTCAGGAAAGTTTCATCTTCTAGTTGTGTGGACGTTGTCTTGTCACAAAGGAAGCTGAGATGTTGGATACCTTGATTTAACAGTCCAACAACTGAACAGATTTTGATGTTGTGGGTGTATTTTGAATAGTTATGGGTTAAAACATTAAAAAGAAGTCTGAACAGATTCAAACAGCTTCCTTTGTATTGTGACACCTGGTGTCGTTGGGGCAGCAAGGACAAAATAGCTCCCAAATGTGGAAATGTGAGTCTTAATTGAATGCCTTGAACTTGAAAGTTTCTTTGATACAAAGTCTGCTTTTCATCTTAGGGCCTTTCAGCTATCTCGATGATGTCCCATTTAAGATAGGAGATAAATTCAAAACCCCAGCAAAGGTTGGATTACCCATTGGTTTCTGCCTGCCTGATTCTTCTCAGCTTGTCAGAGAAGCCCAGGTAAGTGATGTGTTTGGCCTTTCCATGCTCTTTCCCCTTGCCCCTGGCCTCCCAGCGTGTGGTGCTGTAAATGGCAAGTAGTCACAGTTTGCAAATGTGTTCAGGATTAAGTCCTGTCTATCCCATAATGTCATTTCGTGTGCTAGGCAGTGGTTGCAGAAGATCTGTTAGAATGCATATAATGATAAAAATATGATAGCTGTGCAAAAGGCTGCTGCTTTTTCCTGTCCTTGGAGGTGTTCAATGCCAGGTTGGATGGGGCCTTGGGCAGCCTGATCTAGTGGGATGTGTGCCTGCCCATGACAGGGTGTTTGGAACTAGATGATCTTTAAGGTCCCTTCCAACCCAAACTATTCTGTGGTTCTGTGATCACCTTAAAAAGCCCAATAGCTTTTATCTTAGTCTGTCTACTTCAAAAAAAGTAGTGTTTTGTGTAATAGCTCCAGCTCTGAATGTTACGCTGGCTAAATTGAGTAGCATTTTGAAGAGGAAGAATTACACACCTGTGCTATGGAGTGCATGGGTAACAGGTGTTTTCTGACCATGCTTTATGGGTTGTCACAACAGTGGGATGAAGAAATAGAATTCCAGTTCTTGATTTCTATGCAGTTCTGAGTGGGAATCCTTTTCCAGCTATAGGGTAAACAGGTTAGATCTTGGTAAGGATGGCTTCCAGGTCTTTGAGCATGTCTCTGTTACTGTAAACTACTGGTAGCATAAAATCAGTTGCTTTTGTATGACTGTTGCAAATCAGATCTCCAAATGAAGGTTATAGTACAGGAAATCTAACTGAGCTACATTTCTCATTTGGATCCATGATTTTCCTTGGTCAGTCCAAGCTGACAATTGTTTTCACCTCAGCTGTGCCAGATTGTTGTAGATGGCCCTGCTTTTCGTGCTTTTTTTTTCCTGTTTTGCCCCTGCCACCTGAGAGCTTGGAGAACTTGGCCACCTGAGAGCTGAGTATCTGAATTACCCTTCATCATAGCTCTTTCATTATAATCATTATGATTACCTAATTGTCCTGCTACACGTATTCCTACCCAGTTAAGCTGGTGTGGGAGAGCTAAAGGAGAAGCTAATGTCCCATTGCTGACTTCCTTATGCTGTGTCTGCTACTTTCTTGCCAAGCTGAGGCTGGTGTGTAACTGGGCTGCAATGCCTTGCCTAGTGTTAAGTGACCACGTGGAGTATGTATCTTGCAGTGCAGTTTGGCTTTTTAACAGCTGTAGCAAGGCCTGTAAAAACAAAATGTGCAGGAAAACTAAATTGACCAAAGACATATTTTTTTGTGTAAGTTCCACCTGTTTTTTAATGTAAAAAACCTGAATGGCTTGGGTAATTTTGGCCATGTGTATTTAACTGTATACACACACACACACACACACACACACAAACAACTAGGATAGCGCTGCTCAGATAGCAAATGAAGCATAATGAGGCGTGCCCAGCACTTCTGCCAGTGAGTTGTTTTTGAAAGTAATTTTGCTGATAAATGACATATCCCAGTTCTTGGAGTCTTATAGCTCAAGGAAGGGAAAGCTGCTACACAGTTGAGATGACAGGTCTCTAGGCTCTCACTGGAGCCTGCTGTGAGGTGGGATGTGGTGCAGTGGTTAGTGAGTCCCAGAGGAACCTAGCAGAGGCGGGCTAGCCTTGCTGGTTTGTTCCTTTTCAGAGCCACAAATCTGTATGACCTGGCAGTCCCATGGCAGAAGCGTTCCTGTTTGGTAATGTGCCATTATCCCAGTGAGGATATCTTATGACTTCTTGTCTTGACTACACCCTGGCCTTACATTTAGGCTGTGTTCTGTGAACATATTGTTGTTGTTTAGAGACTATTTGAGGCTGTTCATTAAAATATCAAAGTTTTAAGTAGATTTTGTCCTCTCAAGCCAGCCACTGCAGTGGCCGGTGAACTGGAGGTTAGTAGCTGACACATGCCTTCCTGTGCTAACCTAGCCCAGAAGGAGCTGATGTTAAATCAGAAAGGCTTGTGGGATACTGCCATGCCAGAAACTGCAGCAAAATCCCCTGCTGCAGGTAGCTGTCATCAGTGGTGCAGCCAGAGGGTGTAAAACTCTACTGTCAAGTCACTTAGGAATCTTAGTGGGAGCTGAGTTTTGGTCTTAACTGCAAAAATACACTGCTATAGTCTGGAATGACTTGTGGATATAGGGGTGGTTCAGTGTTGCCAGGTCTGGGTGTGATTGTCCACCAGTAATGCATTAGACTTTCTCTTGCTGCATCTGTTGTTTAAGGGGAGAGGTTGGGAGGGCTGTGGAACTGCTCAGTAACTATAAAACAAAACTAAATGTAAGAAGGAGGTAAAATAGATGTTCTAATTCAGACTATAGCCACATCTTGCTGCCAGAAGAAATATTAACTACTTCTGTTGTCTTCTGGCTTTGCCATTCTGTGGGTTACAAGAGATGCTGGGAAGAAAAGGGTGCCTATCCCAGGTAATTCGCGTAGCTATTGATCTGTGTTGGTTAGATTGCTTTTAGCAGTAACACCTATGATCCTTATAATTGATCTTTTTCCCTCCTCCTTTTCCTCCATACCTGCTCAGTATGACTTCTCACTGGAAAAGAAAACAATTGAGTGGGCTGAAGATATTAAAAAAATTCAGGCTGCCCAGAGAGAAGCTGAACGCAAGGCAGGAGAAGCATTAGCTAACTCCAGAGCAGGTCCAGAAGACAGCAGCAGAATGGGGTTCTCGGAAGGGCCTTGCCTGGAGGCTATCCCACCTCCTATTAACCCCATCCTCGCTAGCCTGCAGCACAATAGCATCCTTACTCCCACACCAGCCAACAGCAGTGCTGTGAAGCAAAAGGTTCTAAGCCCACCTCGTCCAAAAGCGGACTTCAACCCAGCTGATTTTGAATGTGAAGAAGACCCATTTGACAAACTGGAATTAAAAACTATCGATGACAAGGAGGAATTAAAAAATATTCTGGAAATTCATGTTGGTACCACAGGGCCTATTGTTGCCCAGCTGTTGGATAACTCGTTGCCCAAAGGAGGATCCGAGTCCGTGTTGCAAGATGAGGAAGTTCTGGCATCTATAGAAAAGGCCACGTTGGACTTCAAGCCCCTTCACAAACCCAATGGCTTTATCACTTTACCACAGCTGGGAAACTGTGAAAAGATGTCATTGTCTTCCAAAGTGTCCCTGTCCCCCATCACCGCAGTGAGCAATATCAAATCCTTGTCCTTTCCTAAACTTGACTCCGATGAGAGTGATCAAAAACCCTCAAAGCTCACGGGCACTTTCCACAGCACTAGCTGTCTCCGCAACGGCACTTTGCTCAGCTCTTTACAGACCTGTGCTCAGAGTAAAACCAGTGAACTCAATGGACACCATATGGTTGGTCTTTCCACCCTAAATGAGGACAGTGGCATGGAGACAGCAACATTATCCTCTTCATCCAGGCTGCCTTCCCTGGCTGTGTCTACAGCTTGTATGGAAGAAGAATCGTCTCAAAGCGCAGCGACTACGGTAAATGCGCAGTAGATTAACGTTGGGGTTGCTGGGGAGGTGTGGAGGTAAATATCACTTCTGGAATGCCTGTGGCTTTGTTTCTAATTTCATTTGATGGGACTGGTGTATAGATCCTCTTAATTTACATGGCAAATCGATCAATCCAGCAGGTCTTCATGCTGGCAGTTCCGAACCTCAGACCATTACTCTGCAGGTTCTCCCAAAGTCTGGTATTTTCAGGCCAATTCTGGTGACTTTTCTTTCAGCTTTTCAGCTCTTGTTGTTTGTAGCATTGCACATTAGAGTGAAGCATCTAAGATATCTTCTTTGTAAGGTCCATCTGTCTTATCCAGCTGAGAAATATAAGATTCTGAAGTGCCGTTAGGTTTTGAGTTAAATCTCTTGTAGATCTGTTCCTCGGGTTGCTGCTTTATTCGATGGAAATAATGGGGAAGGAATGCAGGCTTTTCGAGGAATAAATGCAATAATAGATTAAACACACATGCACTGTGACATCCACAAAGAAGTAGTGCTTGCAGTGAAATAAATGTCTTTTTAAAAATTTTCTTCCTGAAATCCTTTTAAAGTCTCATCTTTAAAAGGAAGGAAATGGTGGTGGTCTGAAATCTGATAGTCACCCTTTTCCTTGTGAAGGAGGGTGAAAGGTTTGCTTAGTGGATACCAAACGGGCCTTGAAGGTCAGCTCAGGTTGCTGACGTGACAGCTTGGCTCTGAGACAAGACTTTGACCCTTCATTTCCTCAAACTTCTAGCAGGTTCAAAAATTACTCTGGGGACACTTAATTTCGTGCCATCTGTTGTCTTTGTCTGTTTGTGAATGAAAGCAGAGATTTAAGTAAGTTTGTGAGCTTTTTTCCCCTGAAGAGCCTCAGATGTAGGCACCAATACTCGTGAAGCCTGGTGAAAGCTGTGTGGTCAAATCCTCTACCTGGCTGTAATGTAGTATGTTTTTTTCTGTCTGATAAAAGTGGTGCTTCAGTAGTTCTGTCATCTTAGTGGTGTACTGTAGGCTTTTCGTGACACTGTGCTCTGAAAAGAGGCACTGTTTCTTTCCTGCTGCTTTTCTGCCTCTTCTCAGGCTCAGGTGAGTGCACTACGAATTGTGAAATACCCTGGCAAATCATGTATCTGTTGGGGCACAACAGAACTACTGTTTATTGATCACTGAAAACAATGTGACACAGGACTGTGGCAGGAGCAGCAACTCTGAGCAGTGGCTCACTGCTACAGATCATGGATTTGAGAGGTGTCTGATCGTGTGTGGCTCAGATGTGAAATGGCAAGTCATGACGTGTCTAAAGGATTAACGTGAAAGGTCACTTACAGCTAGAGAGGTGGTCATCTAGATAGCTGGATTTTCGCTCAGTTAAAATCTCTATGCTGAATTAAAGCTTTCTAAAGACCAAGAGGGAATGAGTGTTCTCCATGTCCAAAGAAGGGGGATGCAGCTGGTGAAGAGTCTGGGGCACAAGTGTTATGAGCATCAGCTGAGGGAACTGGGATTGTTTAGCCTGGAGAAGAGGCTGAGGGGAGACCTTATTGCACTCCACAACTACCAGAAAGGAGGTTGTAGCAAGGTGGGTGTTGGTCTCTTCTCCCAAGTAACAGTGTTAGGATGACAGGAAATGGCCTCAAGTTGTGCCAGGAGAGGTTTAGACTGGGTGTTAGAAAAAATTTCTTCATTGAAAGGGTTGTCAAGTGTTAGAACAGGCTGCTTAGGGAAGTGGTAAAGTCACTTGGTTTACTGGTGGGAACGTTAGGTTAGTGGTCGAGTTTCGATGGGTCTTTCCCAACTTATATGGTTCTGTGATTCTCAAGAATGCTGTAAGAGAAGACATAAACTGATTAAAAAAAAGATGGGCTTACCAGGAGAAGTAAAAGATCTTCATTTGAAATCAGTCTTTCTGCTTTGGAAGTAGCAAGGAATAGGTGTGCTGATGGAACTGGTGTTTCTCTTTAAATTCAGAGACTTCAGACTGTACTTGTGTTTCCACAATAAGGTCCCAGTGTCTGGAAAGCGACAGCTGAGCTGCAATAAATTGAAGACAATGCTGTAAAAGTGTGGAGGTAAATATAACACAAGTCCTTAGAGTATGAAGATGATGCAGGAAGTTGCAGCCGTCACCTGGCTGGGAGCGGAATGGTTGTGCATCCTTTTTCTGCGAGGTTACACAAGAATAAGCCTGTCCTTTAGAAAGCCTCAGGACAGTTCTGTGTCCCAGTGTATTCCACAGTGATTTTATACATAGTATTTTTTTCTCACAAGACTAGGAATTGTACCTTTGGATTTAGAGTTGCCAGTGCAGTTTATCCTTTACCAAGTGAATGTGGTCTAGGTTTTTTCGGCTGGAAATAAACCTGTGATTTCTCTGTCCTGGGTTGTCCCTTTTCCTCTTTTTTTTTTTTTTTTTAAGCTCCCTGGGTTTTGCAGCATTGGTGGAGGAAGAGATGACTCACGAAGATGATAGGTTGGAATTAAAGTTGGTCAGAGATGTGATGAATAGGATGCGTTTTAATTACAGAGATCTCTGGTTACAGGAGGGTGGAACGCTCCTGGTGGACCATTTGCAATGCATTGCTGCACTGGAGTGACGCTACACCAGCTGCAGCCACAGTGTGCAAGCACATACAGAAAACACCATGTATCTGCTTCTTGAAGAGCACTGAAATGCAAGTTTGAGATGTAAAAGAGTGCAGCTTGTGAGTAGCCAGTCTTGGCTCTGTCCCCTGTAATTCTTTTAGGTCTTTTCCTCCTCCACTGACCACAAGAACAGGTTGTCAAGCTCAAGCAGATTGAGGAGGAGGACCTGTTTTTCCCAGACGTGAGTACCTGGTGTCAGAAGCAGTTTTGGTTGTCCTGGCTGCAGCATCAGTAGGAAAGCATCAACCTTCAACTTGATAATCAGCTGATTTGAGTGCTTCTCCAGACCCCTATTTTGGTGAATTCCATCCTCTAGTGCTTTTTTCTCTGGCAAAAGTGCCTGGAGAGGGTGTGTGCGAAGAACTTTTGCGATCATGAGGAAAGGCTCTTGATTAAACCAGTCTATCAGGCTGAATCTGATTGCCAAGTCTTTGTCTCCTAGAGAGAGGTTCTTACCCTGGAGGTAAAAATGGTTGAAAGGTGGAACAAAACCACGTTTGTTTGTGGGGTTTTTTTTAGCAAATAAATCAATTTGTTGAAGTCCTAATAGAATTCCTCAGTGTTGGTTTTCTATAAGCAGCTCTTTGTTCTTTAGTTTGGGTCCCAACAAGGCCTTTTTGGAAGAAGTGGACAAGCTTTCCAACAGTCTTTGTTAGCGTACTAAGTACTTGGGAATGCAAAGGACTGAGGCTCTTGGGCCACTGCATCTTTCCTAACTCTGTTTGTAATGCAGGAAGGCTTTCAAATGGGTGAACAGAAATGTGCAGGTTTGAATGGGCAAAGTTCTGGCGTTGTGCTGCTGGTTTCTTGGGCACAGCCGTATAAAGCAATAGACATATTCTGCCTTCTGACCGCCTAGCTCTGTGGAAACGGAGCAGGTGTACAGCAGGGAATGTTTCCCAGCCTTGTTGGCATCCTAGGAATGGGACCAAGTGTTGGGCATTGGTAGGAAAGTCATGTACTCTTTTTAGCCATTGTGCTGCGTTGCTCATACATGGCATATGAAATGAAGTACTTGGAGGAGAGGAGAGTATGTGCTTCTATTACCCCTTCTCGTGGTCAGAAAGTCAAGTCTAGGCAGTGGCTTCAAAATTGATGCTGTCATTCAGGCAGTATAGCCCTGGATCAAGAGCTGCGAGGAGCCAGTGTGTCGCAGAGCTGTGTGAACATGTACCTGTTACAGTGACAGAATAAACAAGCTTACCTTTATTATGAGGGGAATGCATCCTTCTTGGAGTCTGATCTGTGTGTGGAGTGCTGAGAGAAGAAATGATCCCTGTGATGGCTTTAACAACACACAACTGTGTAATGTCTACATCTTACTGTGGAAGTCTCATCAGACTACAGGTCTCCGTAACATGGCAGACTTATTCCTAGATCTCTCCTATAAAACCCTTCTCCCCCAGCTGTATCAGGTTCTGCTCACTAGTGGATGATTTTTATAGTCATCTTATTCCTGTGTTGTCCAACAGGTACACCCAGACTACGAGGAAACGGAAATCCCTGCGGTAAGTTCCCAAACACCTGCGTGCTTTCACTGGATCACGTTTCTGAGAATCTCAGAAGTTGCATACAGAAAATCATAGCATCATAGAATAGTTTGGGTTGGAAAGGACCTTAAAGATCATCTAGTTCCAACCTCCCTTGCTGTGGGCAGGGACAAGGGTAGCTCCCGACAGCTTTTGTTACCTTTCAGAAACCCTTGAGAATTAGTTAGATGGGTGATGAGTAAACTTGGAGTGAAGGAAGCTATCGCCATGCTTCTTCTGAGGCACAGGGCTTGGCTGTATCGTGAGGACCTTCGCTGCTGCAAAGGCTGGGTATTGAAAGGTCTTGGTCCCACCAGCAGGAATGGCTACACGGTGAACAATCCGGGCTGTTGATTGTTTTGAAGAGTGTTGTGGGCATCACTGTGCACTGTTTGGTTTCATCCGAACTGAGTAGCTTCCCAAGGGCAGTCTAGAAAGCTTTTCAGATTACCATCTGGGGTATCCTGGTTCTGCACTAACCAGAAGCAGGATGTGGGGATGCAGATGGTGACCATCACCTCAGCCTTTGGGTTTTCCCATTTAGGTAACGCAACAGAATTTTCTGCTGTCGAAAGTGCCCAGTAACACCAGCTGCACGAAGCGGCCGGGTGGTCCTGCTCCTGAGCTACTGCAGGTCCTCTCTGCCAGTGAGAGGCAATGCGTAGAGACCGTTGTCAACATGGGGTACTCACCTGAGAATGTCCTGAAAGCCATGAAGAAGAAGGGACAGAACATAGACCAGGTAAGAGCTTGTGTGACAGGAAATAAAACCCTTTGCTGGATGCTGATGGTCTCCTTGTGGAGACGATACAACAGCCCCAAGAGGCTCTAGTGAGGCACCACTGACCGACTTTCTCTTGTGCACTCTGCTTGTGGTGCTTCAAATGCTTGCTAAAACCAGGTCACAGCATGAAGTGCTGCAGGGTGAAGCATGGCTCTGGCTCTTGGATCCGCTACAAATATTTTAAAGCATGAAGAGCGTGACCAGACTTCCCATGCCAACCCTAGGCAGGCTGTGTGCTGCACAGAGCGTCACTCTTTTGATGTACTGAGCATTACCTACCTGGCCTTTCTCCTTACCTCTCAAAGATGAGGACTGATAGGAAATTTGGCAGCGGTTTCTGTATGTGAGAGCTGGGATTTACAGCTCACTCACGAGTGTGCTGAGCTGATCTTACAAGGCTGAATGCTTTCAGGTTGTATCAGCTGTCATGGCTGTCTGAAAGGGGGCTAAAAGCTGACACATCTTGACTGCTGGACCTACAGTTTCATTGTTAAAACTTGTCATGTAAAAAGCACAGTCAACTTCTACCTTCTGCTTTGTGATCAGGCATGGAAAGCTAAAGATAGGCTTCTGAGACTGCTTTTTGACTGTACTGGCAGATGACATTCAGAGCTGAACAGAGAGGAACAGGACAGCTGTCATCTGTTTTCTGGACAAACTCTTGCATAAAAAGCATCTCAGCTCTGTTTGGAAGGTCTTTCGGTCCTTGGTGAAGTCTGGAGTTGGGTTCTGCTCAGCACCTCTGCAGGTACAGAGATGGTTTTTAACCGCGTGCTGCCACTGCTGCCCTGCAAATTTAGTTTCTTTTCTTTGTTCCCCACAGGTTTTGGATTACCTGTTTGCACACGGACAGCTTTGCGAGAAGGGCTTCGATCCACTTCTTGTTGAAGCAGCTTTGGAAATGTACCAGTGTTCAGAGGAAAAGGTGAAGGCAGAACACGCAAACAATAGGGAGAATGTGCTGTGGTAGGGAATTCCAGCAGCAATTCCTCTGGCTGGTGTAATTCTAGCTTTCATGGTAGTGCTGCCTTGTTTCCAAAAACTGGCTGTCCAAGGATGTCTTTGCAGGGATAAAGTGAATATGTGTGAAACCACTGGAGTTATCCTGCGTTGTTTTATTACTCACCCGTGTGTGTTTTTATGGAGGTGGGATTTTTTAAAGACTCTGCTTTTTCTGGCTATGCTGTCTTGAACCCAGAGTTCTCTTGAGTGCAAGGTTTGTGGTATGGAGAAAGTTTATTTCAGAAGCAGGAAATTATCTTTCAGACTCTGCCAGTCTGCCCTGGCTGCGGATTTTCTCACTTGTATGCGTACATCTGCCTGGCTGCTCAGCAAATTGGGTTAGCAAATTGGATCCCTCTCAAAGAAGCTGGAAAATGTTTTTTGGGAGCTGGTTCATTGGCTGCTTTACTAGCACCAAAGGCACAGAGGCCGGAGTGGGTAGCCAGGGCAGAGGACAGCAGAGTCTCTTTGAGGTCTGCCAGCCGGTTGTGTCCCAGGTTATTATATGAAGTCCTTAGAGATGCTGTCCAACCCCCCAGAGATGTGTGTCTTCCTGCCTTCCTTGGAGATAGTGATGAGCTTACAAACAGAGGAACAATAGCTTGAAGATGGGAGAAGTGAGTTCAGGAAACACAATTTCTGCTGGCTTAACCCCGAAACTGGAATCTTCTCATTGCCCATTTCAACCTGATGGTTTGTTTTGCGGCCTTGGGACAGCTACTGAGGGAATCTGGGGTCCAGGTGACTTTTTTCTTCCCTCCTCCCAGTTACAGGTGGTGACATAGAACAGCTCAGGTGGGTCCAGTCTACTAATAAATGGCTCTGTGGCTGGTGTCACCACAATAACTTTGGTTTTTTTGATGAGGGGATGGCCTACATGGCACTGGGGTTGCAGGCTTCAGATGGGAGCCACCTTTCTCAGAGGGGAAGGAGGATCTTTGCCCGGGAACTTGCGGGGCTTGTAGATGAGGCTTTAAGATAGATATGAAGGGGGAGGGTTTAACACTGAGCTAGCCCTTAACAAGAGGTGGAAGGATGGGTGTCAGGGGTCAGGTGTTAGGGACGATACTTCTCCAAAACACCTTATAGGTAATAGAGGGTCCACTGGGAAGGTGATGCAACTGGCAGCCCAGCTGAAGTGCCTTTACACCAATGCATGAAGCTGGGGTAACAAGCAGGAGGAGCTGGAAGCTGCTGTGCTACTAGAAAGCTATGATCTAATTGCCATCATGGAAGGGTGATGGGACAAGTCCCATGAGTGGAATGTGGCTATCAATGGCTACTGGCTGTTCAGAAGGGACAGACTAGGAAGGAGGGGTGGAGGCATTGCCCTCTGTCTCAGGAAAGGGATAGAATGTGAAGAGCTGTTGTTGAAGAGTACCCACATACAAGTTGAAAGCTTATGGGTCAACATTTAAGACAGAAGAACCAGTGGGAACCTTGTGATTGGTGTAAATTACAGGCCACCCAACCAACTAGAGATGACTGGTGAAGTCTTCTTCCTCCAGCTACAGGAGGCTTCACACTCACAAGCTCTCATCCTACTCAGGGACTTCAACCACCCGGACATATGCTTGAGAAGTAGCACGGCAAGCTGTAGGCAATCCAGGAGACTCCTGGAATGCATAGAGGATAATTTCTTAGTCCAGCTGACAGAGACCTGAGGAGATACAATACTGAACCTGATGGTCACCAATACAAGCAAACTCATCAGTGACGTTAGGATCGGAGGCAGCCTGGGCTGCAGTGATCATGCACTGATGGAGTTCAAGGTCCAGAGGGATATGGGACAGGTGAGGAGTATAGTCAGGACCCAAAATTTCGGGAAAGCAGATTTCCAGCTCTTCAAAGAATTACTCGGCAGGACCCACTGGGACATGGTCCTCCGAGACAAGGGAGCAGAGCAGAGCTGGAAAATATTTAAGGAAGCTTTCCACAAGGCACAAGAGCGCTCAGTCCCTGTATATGGAAAAGCAGGCAGGAAAGGGAAGAGACCGGCATGGCTGACTCGAGACCTGCTGGTTAAACTAAAGAAGAGGGAACTGCATGTGCAGTGCAAGCAGGGACAGGGAACCTGGGACGTGTATAGAGACGCTGCCCGGTTGTGTAGGGATGAAGTCAGGAAGGTCAAGGTGAAGCTAGAGCTGAACTTGGCAAGGGAAGTGAAGACTAACAAGGAGGCCTTCTACAGGTACATCAATCAGAAGGGGAAGATCAAAGAGAATGTACCCCCACTGATGATTGGAAATGGGGGTCAGGTATCAACAGATGAGAAGACTGAGGTACTTGACAACTTTTTTGCCTCTGTCTTCACCAATAACTGCTCTCATCGCCCTCCTGGGTCATGGGACAGCAAGATGGTGACCAGGGGAATAGACCCCCTCCCACAGTAGAGGAAGATCAGGTTCATGAACACCTGAGGAACCTGAATATATATATAAGCCCCTGGGACCTGATGAGATGCATCTCGGAGTCCTGAGGGAATTGGCTGATGTGGTTGCCAAGCCACTCTCTGTGATATTTGAGAAGTCCTGGCAATTAGGAGAAGTCCCTGGTGACTGGATGAAGGGTAACGTTGCGCCTATTTTTAAAAACTGTAGAAAAGACAACCCTGAGAACTACCAACCTGTCAGCCTCAAGTCCGTGTCTGGGAAGATCATGGAACAGATCCTCCTAAAAGCTATGCTAGAGCACATGGAGGACAGGGAGGTGATTAATGGCAGCCAGCATGGCTTTGCCAGAGGCAAGTCCTGTCTGACCAATGTGGTGGCTTTCTATGATGGGGTAACCGCAGCAGTGGACACGGGTAAACCGACGGATGTGATCTTTCTGGCCTTCTGTACAGCCTTTGACACGGTCCCCCACAATATCCTTCTCTCTAAATTGGAGAGATATGGATTCAATGGGTGGATGGTAAGGTGGGTAAAAAACTGTTTGGATGGTTGTATTCAGAGAGTAGTGGTCAGTGGCTCAAAGTCCAGATGGAGATTCATGATGAGTGGTGTCCCTCAAGGGTCTGTACTGGGACCAGTGCTGTTTAATATATTTATCAATAATATTGACAGCGAGATTGAGTGCACCCTCAGCAAGTTTGCTGATGATACCAAGCTGAGTGCTGCAGTTGCCATGCCAGACGGACGGGATGTCATCCAGAGGGACCTGGACAGGCTGGAGAAGTGGGCCTCTGAGAACTACATGAGGTTCAACAAGGCCAAGTGCAAGGTCCTAGACCTGGGTCAGGGCAGTCCTTGTTTTCAGTACATGATGGGGGATGACGTGCTTGAGAGCAGCCCTGCAGAGAAGGATGTGGGGGTGCTGGTTGATGAGAAGCTCAACATGAGCCGGCAATATGTGCTCACAGCCCAGAAGGCCAACTGTGTCCTGGGCCGCATCAAAAGAAGCGTGGCCAGCAGGGCGAGGGAGGGGATTCTGCCCCTCTATTCCTCTCTTGTGAGACCTCATCTGGAGTACTGTGTCCAGTTCTGGAATCTTCAATGTAAGAAGGACATGGAGCTGTTGGAATGGGTCCAGAGAAGGGCTACAAAGATGATAGGAGGGCTACAAAGATGATCCGAGGGCTGGAGCACCTTTCCTACTAGGACAGGCGAGAGAGAGAGAGTTGGGGTTGTTCAGCCTGGAGAAGAGAAGGCTCAGAGGAGATCTTATAGTGACCTTCCAGTACCTGAAGGGGCCACAAGAAAGCTGTATAGAGGGACTATTCATAAAGACTTGTGGTGATAGGACGAGGGGGAACGGGTATAAACTGGAGAGGGGCAGATTTAGACTGGACGTTAGGAAGAATTTCTTCACCATGAAGGTGGTGAGAGGTTAGAATAGGTTGCCAAAGGAAGTTGTGGATGCCCCATCCCTGGAGGTGTTCAAGGCCACAGGTGTGGAGGGGGCCTTGGGCAGCCTGATCTAGTGGGATGTCCCTGCCCATGGCAGGGGGTTGGAACTAGATAAACTTTAAGGCCCCTTCCAACCCTAACTATTCTATGATTTTTCTTTCCCCTGGAGTGGAGCATTAGTGCTGTAAACGGCAGAAGTTCAGCTGATTCACTTCCTGTCTCTTTATTTTATCAGAGATCGTGGATGATTCCTGGGTTGGTGTCAGCAGTACCAAATACGGTGTGTCCAATAGCGTTTGTGCTAATCCCCTCAGTATGCCCTACATCTGAAGAGCCACTTGATAGCAGGGCCTGCTCTACTGTTCCCAAAGTCAAAGTAACTTGAAAGAAATTCAGATGCCATAGGAGCTGCTGGATGGGGGAGCAGACTGCCATTAATCTGTTTTTGGGAGGCCAGGCTGATAAGCTTCCTACTAGTGGAGATGCCCCCACAGGCTAAGGTTTGGTGCTCCTGCTGAGAAGAATTTTGAAAACACAAGACTGCAAACAGAGGGGACTGAGGGTGGGGCTCTGTGGGCTTCTCCACCCACTGCTCTGCCAGCTCCAGTGTGAGTGGACTTGATCGAAACGGAGCCAGAATAGGCTGTGGGGAGGAGGAATCCACCCATGGGGTGCCTGGTTGCTGAAGACCATCTCTGTGCTAAACTTCCACTGAGCACTAATCCCCTTTTTCTTTTGCAAATAATGGACTGTCTGTGTCTTTCAGATCACAGAACTTCTCCAGCTAATGAGTCAGTTTAAAGAAATGGGATTTGAACTGAAGGACATTAAGGAGGTCTTACTATTACATAACAACGACCGACACAATGCTTTGGAAGCTCTAATGGCCCGCGCGGGAGCCAGCTGAAAACACATTCCTGGATTTTCAGCGTGCAGCAGGGCAGGACCAGCTCCGCCATCTTCACATCCAGTGTGACTTGCTCTCTGCAGGAAGGAGGCCGGCTTTTCGCATACCTGGGAAAGTGACTGAGTAAGCCCGCCTGTGAACATCGCTCCAGCATTTCTCTTCCCACTGAGAGCCACTTTTCTTTCTTAAATTTTTGAAGTGTCCTTTCCTAAGTTTCCTTTTTTGAGCTTGGCCACGGAGAGTCTGGACTGCCCAGCCTCTACTGGAATTCTACATAGGTAGAGAGGGAAGTGGTTTTCACCCTCCTCTGGAGGAGGAAACCCTTGCACCCTTGCACTGGAGTTGGACAGAGGAACATTATGTTGGATCTGAAACTAGGATGCTTTGGTTCTTTGAAGCTGCTTTCATGGTGTCTGCTTTTACTGAATTACTTGACTGTCCCGATGAACTGGTTAAATTTGACCGTTAGTGCAATGGAGTTTTATTTTTTGGCTGAAAGTTAGTCTGTAAATTAGTACAACACTGGTTTGGAAACTCGCTATGCATAGAGAGAAGCTCTTCCTCTTGTGATTTGTTTTTCACCCATGCATCCAACACTTCTGCCAGACGTGAGTATCCCCTGTTGAGTGGTGTGTAAGGTCGCTTGAGACAGGTAAGCTGTGAACTCTGCCTGGACCCACAGCTTGTGTTGGTTCTTGAACCTGGCTGCAGAGAACTGGGGCTTGGTATCCGTAATCCCCCAGGCTTGTAGGATATTTAAGACAATGCCCTGGTAGGAAATCAACAATCTTGTTGTTTTAAATAATAGTGTGATGCAGGAGGTTTCTTTCAAGCACTTTCTTTAAAACAAATATATTCACTGCGTTAGTTCCATTTTTCACACTGCTATAGGATTACGTAATAACATTTAGTACTAGAGATCAGGTTTTGGGTTGTTTTTGATAGTTCAAAGTATTACATTGTACATTGTTCCAGTCCTAAATACATAAAATATCAGGAGTCTTGGAGGAATCTTTAAGGTAACTTGCTAAATATTTTGATTTTGCAGAGGAATAACTAATAAAACCCTCAAATATCACTCCCAGTGTCATGGTTCCCATCTCTCACGCTCTTTGACTTCAGCAGAGGAAGAACTTGCTGGATCCTGCCTGCCCTGGTGCTGCCCGCTCCTGTTGGCACACAGAAATGCTGTCTGTGTTGGGCAGACTGGCCAGGGGGCTCCAGCCAGGTGGCTGCAGTGGTGGAACGTGCTTTTTGTGTGGCTTTTCTGTTTTGTTGCAACAACCGAGCCTGGGGATCCAAACTCATGTTAGACCAAGCTTGGAGCTTTGGACTTCGGGAGGGGAGAACACAGCTCACTGCCTCAGTTCAGGTTTTTCAGTAGGAGGTTTTAGTTCATCAGGACCCCAAAGGAGGTGGCATCTGTTTCCATTATGTTATTCACTTGATCTGACCAAAAGGCCTAATCTGAGTCCAGCGTTAATTCCTGGAATTCTCTGTAAGGTGCTGAACTATGATGTTAATTACATACCTTTACTTAAAACAACAGTGATGCTGAGGAGAGTTGTAGCTGGCAAGTATCTAGGGGGTGTGGAGGTGGACGATGAGTAGGACCAGGGCAGATCACGTCGTGTTCTACCCCAAACCACTGAGCTTCACCAGCTTCCAGTGATGGGGATGGATTAAAGCTTGTTTAAGAGGGACATTCGGGAGCTGGTGGGTCAGCAGCTGCTGACTCTGTGTGTGTGTATAAAGAAGTTGTCCAGCATCGCTTCCCAGGCAAGAAACCTGACAGCTTGAAACAAGCAGATGGGGTTTCTGATCAGTCAGAAAAGCTGGAAAACAAAACTCACTCTGTACGGTCACTGCTGAGTGTTCCGTTGTGTTGTTTTGGTTGTCTCAGTTCTAATATCCAAACAAGTACCTCTGTGGAACTGGAGAGTCCTGAAGGTGCAAGAAGCCTTGCCAACAAAGAAACACTATTTAGACCAAACCTGAATAAAATCATCTTGTTTGGTTGTGTTCATGTGTGTTAAGTTCTTTCACAGCTATTACCCCCACTGCCGTAATAGCTCTGCTTGTAGAGACTGGTAGTGCTGAGTGTTGAAGATGGTTGTCTCCTTCCCAAGAGCTGCACCCATCTGTGTCTTCCCATGGTGACATCGCTCTCCCTTTGGCAGTGATGTTTCTGGTTTTACATCATTGGGTGGCTGAAGGAAAGACCGTGGGACGAGGGGATTAACCTGGTGGCTCCGAGGAGAGGCTGTCAGGAGAAATGTGTAACCAGAGACACAGTATGATGTGATCTGAGTGTTGTTGCAGCATGCGTTACTGGTTACCCTGGTTCTGTCACTCTCCTGTTGAGTTCCAAGCAGAGCTCGGCCTGGACAGGAGGAGGTCCTGCTGGTGGCTGGTCTGAAGATGACTTGTTCTCCTGGTCACACTTGAGACCTTAGGGCTTTTCCTTAGGTTCTCAGATTGATACGCCTGGTGCCTGGTCTTGTTTTGGCATTATCAGAGGTTGGTCTTCCTTCCTGTGCCGGCTGCTGTTGGGCACTAGCCTCTGTGTGCCTCGGTGGAGAGGCAGAGCCAAACTGGTGGTTGTGCTTGGAGCCAGAGATGCCCCGAGCCGCCTCCTGATGGTTCTGGACACCAGCAGCCTGTAGCACTGAAGTGCCATCAGTCACCCACACAGCAGACGAGGGCTCCCACTCTGCCTGTAATTGCTTGAAGCCTGGTGGGATGAGCGGTGCTGCTGTGGTTGCTGTCGTGTACAGTGTGACTTTTCTGGGATCCTGCTCTCTGTCAGTGGGAAGTGGAGATGCCTCGGTGTCCCAGGGCTGCAGCGTGCCCAGAGGCTTCATTTGGCCAGTCTCATGGCTCCTCTTGTGGCTTTGCTGCCAGAGCACGCCTGGGCGGTGTGGGTCACTGACTCTGGAGCCTGCAGCAGCAGCTTTTCTACGTGCCATGTAGCCATGAAGCTCTCCATGTTGGGGAGACCTACGGCCTCTGCCTGTGGTGCAGCAAGACCGAGTGCAGGCTCAATGCGCTGCTGCCGGCTCTTTGAGTCGGCCATGTGAGGCTGGAGAAGCTTCTCGCTTTTTCTACAGGCTGTGCATGAAGGGGATCTTGAACCAATTCCCAGTGCAGTTAAATCTTTTGCAATCAAACAAATGGGCGCTTCATTCATATTTGCTTGAAAACAAATCTTAACAGAGTGCTGTAGTAAATTGAATTTTATTTTAAATAATGTCAGTTATTCAAAGAAAATCGCAAGCATCTGCCATGAGCAGCAACAGACATCATTGCAGCTGAATACAAGAGTGAGCCTGCTTCAGTTCTGTGTACTGGATTGTACATGGCCGTGGAATGTACATGGCTGTACATTCCCTTAGCCTCTGGGACTGTTGTAACGACAAACGCTTTCACTCAAAGGTAAAATGCAAACCATTCATATCAAGTGTCAGTGCAATGTCCAGCAGTGGGGGGGTGGGGGTGGCTTTGTGTGACACCTTTAAAATGCTCATTTTAGCACATTTTGTCATAAGAATTAAAGCAGCACCTAGGTCATAACCTTGAATGGAGAGAAAAATGTTGCTGCTTTTGATAGCAGCCTTGTTAATTCCTGTCGCGATCTAGAAGCCCAGTTTTGGCAGCTGCTGGGTGTGCAGCACTTCAAGCGTATCCATAGTCCTGTTATGGTCAAGGATAGATACATTTTCACAGCTAGGGCTGCTTGATTTTTCTTTATTTTAGTCAAGTTTCATATTCAGCAGGGAAAATAAAATTCTGTGAACAGACTGATAATAAAATCTTACCTTTAACAAGGAATGGTCCTGGGGATTGGCTGGATGCCTTCAGCTTATCAGACTTCAGAAAACTGTGTTTCTCATTTTGTTTATTTCTTGTTTCTCAGTGTTCCTGGCTATTCCTCCAGGGATTGTATAGTTCCTGCTCTGGGAATTTGCACTAGGGCTCACATCTGCTGGACTTGCCTTTTTTTCAGTAGCTGGGACAGGATTCACAGGTGGCTCAAATTTGGCTGCTGATGTAACTCCCATCCCCTCTGCTCATGGATAGTTTTGGTCATTCCTCTGTTGTGTTACAGCTGCCTCTAGAAACACTGAGGTGAGGTGGCTCTGTCAGCTGTGCGAGTGGTGCTTCCTTGTGAGCTCCTTTCTCAGTGGACAGCTTGGATTGGACACTGAAAGCACGTGGGAGGGCACTTGCTGAGTTGCACTTTATAAGTTCTGTCAGCCCATACCAATCTCCCAGGTGTTGGAGTACATGGAGGGAAAGTTTTCCTCCCTAGCACTGTGTTACCGGCTGGGCATCTCATTTTCCTGTGACCTCTACATACATTTTCCAGTCCAACCTTTTCCTTGGCTCCAAACATTACAGAATTCCTCAGCAGCTCCCCAGTCGCCCTGGTTGCCGTGTGCTCAGTGGGAAAGTGCTGGGGAAAACTCCTGAAAGTGCTCATATCTGCTCATGCATTCCAAAGGTACGAGGACTGTCTAGCTGCCATGTGGTCTGCGCTTACACATGGCAAAGCTCTCCCTGGCCCCTGGAGGTGGAAGGCTTTCTAGGAGTTGCACGTTTTAAAGTGAAGCTCCGTTTAATGCCTGCTCTTCCACCCGCAGTTCTACCACGGCAGTAGGGGGTCCTACTGCAATGCTCTGATGGCTGTCCAGGACTGCTCTTGCACTGAGGACAAACACCAAAACTGTGCTGCCACCATGAGCCTTTGCTGCTGGAAGCCTTGTTTCTTTGGGCGAGGAAGGCTTCAGAAGAGGGGGTGGGGAAACCCAGGCTCAGGTGTGAGTTGCCACTGGCCTGCAACCTGGATGTCTTGTGAGCCATAAACTCAAACCCTGGAGGGACTCCATTCCACAGAGTGATCCAGCCTCAATTGCAAGGTGGAGACCAGCCAGTGATACAAAACCCCGAACAGTCAGGGTGCTGATAGGACTTTGCTGTTACGGGTCTTCCCCGTACAGTTGGGAATATTGTTCCCAACTTCCCCAGGGCTACACTGTGCAACATTCCTGGGAGCATGTGCACCACATATGCAGCCCAGATGGCTGAGTGCCACTGCAAGTACCAGTGCAGTAGCCATAAAAGCAGGCAGTAGAATTCACAGCTGGTCCAACAGCCGTGTTCCCCTACCCTTGGCATTTCTGGCTATTGTGCAGTCTTTAAACTACTACAGGCATTACTGGGGTGACACTGAGATGGCTGAATGTGCTGTGACAGCCCTAATTTTGGAGTAGGAGCACTCACACAACACATTATCAGCTGAGCATGTTTCAGGGTAACTTGTGGCTTCACAGTTACTTGTTCTGTGGCTTAGACGTGATGCCTGCAGCAGCTTTTGCAGGACTCCAGCTGATCATTCTGTAGTTCTTGACTGAAACACCAGCTTCGCACAAGAGCACCGTCAGCAGCTTTCAAAATCCTACTGCCTCTAACCTTCGACTCTTTTGATGTGACAAATCAGTTCTCCCAAGCCAGATCATAGCATCATAGAATCACTAGGTTGGAAGGGACCCACTGGATCATCAAGTCCAACCATTCCTAACACTCCCTAAACCATGCCCCTCAGCACCTCATCCACCCCTTAAACACCTCCAGGGAAGGTGACTCAACCACCTCCCTGGGCAGCCTCTGCCAGTGAATGATGAGTGCTCTGTGGCTGTGCCGTAGAGCAGGAATCAGACATCATTTGCAGCCGGTAGTCTGCTAGCCTGTCTCTGCTGGAGCAGGATGAAACCTGCAGACTCATTACCACACTGGATGGATTTCAGTAAAAAGTCCCCACTAAAGCACTTGTCATCCATGACTTTGGCCACCTCTTCCAGGATCTCTGCAGTGTTAGTTCCAAGCAAAGGGCAAATGTGACAACAATAGTCCTTCTTCTGGAAGTGACAGCACTTCTCGCCCTGCCTTGACATCCATTTACATATAGTCTCATTATGTTAGTGTACTTAATCAATGGCTCCCCACTCTTTCCTGGCCCCTGTTTGCAAACACTTTTCTGGATCGTTTTGAGCATTTCTGTTCAGACCTGCCTCTGGCTTCAAAGTGTTTTCTCTTTCCCTTTCATTTTCTTGGCAACACAGAGTGTGTTTAACATGGGAGAAGCTGCTCTGCATACTGTGGATAGGACTGCTTGCTGCTTGGCAAGATATTTAAAGGCTGCTGAATTGTTATTCTTAAGAACATGGCTTACTGATATTAAGGAAATACAAAAGCTTGAGGTGCCAGTTAGTCATCTCTCATTTACTCAGATTTCTCTTCCTCCTTCTCTAAAATGCACACTAATCACAAACATCAACCAAAAGTGATCCCCTAGCCACCCACGCCCCGCAGCACTGAGTGTGGTGGAATGTTGGCTGTTCCTTGTGCACGGGGAAGCAAAGGTCTAAACTGGGGAGAGTGTTTGCAGGGATGCGTCGGTGCTGGGAGAAGCTAAATAGAGCTGAAGCTGGGCACGCATTGTTTGGATACACTTCGACTTCAGTACCAACACTTCATCCAGCTTGGTAACGAAATTCTGAAAGTCCTGGTGAGAGAAGCAAAAGGAAAGTTTAGGGAACAACAGCAGCAGCAGCTTGGAGAAAATCAGCATATTTTATGCACTGCAGCAGTAGATAAAAGTATGTTTTCTGTTCTGCAGTGTAGAAGATTAAATCAATGTTTCCTTATTAAAGTCCTGACTCTCATAGACAAAGGTCGCTGCCTTGAAACACTAAGGTTTACTCACTCTAGCACTTTTATCTGTTGGTGAAGCTACAGCTAATACAAGAGTTCAAAAATAAAAGCATAACAAAGCACGTTATCGCCCTTCTTCACCACTCAGCTTTTCAAGGTTTGGTATAGAGACTGGTTATCTGATGTGCAGTTGTACTGATCTCTGTTCCCGACACATCTCAGGGTGGGTCTGGCAATCATGAAAATAAATGCTGAGCTGGGCCACTCGTTGATTAGATGCAATAGCCTGTCCCTGGGAGCTGGCAGGGATTATTTCCCATCAGGTCACAGGGCCAGTCCAACTCCTGCATGGCTACGGGTCTGCTGGATCCGACAGGGGAAGTAGTGGCAGTGTTTACAGCTTTGGCCAGGGGGGAGCTACCTTCCATAGCAACCTGAAACATGGATAAGAAGTGATATGAAACTAAGTAAAACTGAAACGGAGGCAGGTATTTTCAAGTAGGGCTTATATTAATCAGGCAGTGCTCAGTTTGGTGCCCATGTTCACTGGTCAGTGTCTAAGAAGCTGAGGAGGTGTCAGCATTCTCAGGGTTGGGGACTTGAACTGCTATGGTACAAACACCGATCGTTTGAAAGCTGATTTGGCATGACTCCAGCTGTCTGGTGCACTGTGTCTTTGTCTCACAGGGACATCAAGACTGTAACGAAGACCAGCCGAGCAGCCCTGACATGTTTTTCTTAAGCACTTCAAATACTGCTTGGCTCAGTATGTGGCCTTCTTTAGAAGGAGTCAGTCCTGCAGCCAGAGTTTCATGTCTGGAGAAGCTGCAACCCTCTGAAAGCAGGAGAGGAACCGGTACAGAAAATCCAATCTAAGTTCACTATGCAAAGAAAGGTTGTACTGTGAAATAACACTACAGATAGAAGTTATTCAGACACTGGTGGGAGGCCTGGCAAGCTTGCCTTAATTCTGCTAGCCAGAAAATGTCTGCTTGCTGCAAGGGGCTAATAAATGCCAGGGCGGGGAGAGCGGGGAAGGGGAGTGCTGGTGCCCAGTGACCAAGAGAGAACAATCTCAAAAGATTAAAATAAAAAGATGCCTCTCTATCACCGCATTTTCTGCCACAAAATGAATCCAGTTTATAGTTTTGGTGCTGCTTTATGTAGCGACTTGTATATGTTATCTAGTAAGACATCACACACAGCTGGAAATCACAGCTAATCAGCCACAGGGTGGCTCTATTTTGAAACTACAGAGTTCCTGTAGCTGTACTTCAGATCCGAACTGCGACAGGAACGGAAATGGCTGATAATGTCATGCAGTAATAGAACTTGGCTCTGTTGGTAGCATGAAGGAACTGGGAGGGCAGGGATTTCTCACTGGGAAATGTTAGTAGTCTGGGTGAGCAACAAGGCTCCTCACAGCTGTGAACTGCATCTGTCTGGAGAAGCAGAGAACTGGGATTGCCTGTCCAGATGTGGGGCCGTGCCAGTGCCGGTCTCTAGGTCTGGCCTGCACTGCTGTCATCTGAGAGAAGGATAAGCCAAAAACCACATGAGTGACAAATGCCAAAAGCCTGTGAGGGTGCCAATCAGAGCAGTTGGAGCACTGGAGTGAGCGGGGCGAGAGGCAGCATGGTAGGCATGTGATTCCCAGAAGGAGCTGGGGATGCAGCACGACACCACCAAGTGCAACACCCCAGTGCCATGCCTCAGGGATGTGCTGTTTTCTATGTATTGACTTACTTGCTCCAGCCTGTAAGGAATAAAACATCACAAGAAAAGGCACCCTGTTTGGAACAGCCCAGTATCTGTGACGCAAATAAGAGAAAACTGTCTTATCAGAGACAAGCGCTTCAGAGTTGGCCCATCAGTCTCCTCCCCCAGGGACCTAGCAGCATGGAGACTGGGAAAGACACAGTAGGTGCTGAAAATGAGTGGCCTCTCCAAGGACTCAGGGAGGCGGAAGAGGAGGAACTGATGAGGAATGTCACATGGCTAATTCAAGTTAATAATCTCTGAGATTAATTTATACAGGTTCAATGGGCACCAAAGTCATCATCTGAAACACTTACTGTTGCTGACATCTGATTTATCAAGCACTCTTCCTTGAAGCACAAAGATGCCATTTCTTCCAGCTGCTGACGATGGGCGCAAATTACAGCCTGTCTGATTTACATAAAATATAACATTGGTTACAAAGCCTGCTGCGCTACCTAGAATTACAGTCAGCCTCAAAAAACCCTTCAGAAGGAGAAATAGCCCAGAGGAACCCTGGCTACCCTGTGTCCCTGGCATTCAGGAAGTGCGCATCAGTGCACCTGAGGAGGAGCGGGCTGTGCTGGTGTGGGGTTGCAAACAGCCTTGACTGAGGATTGCTCGGAGATGGGAGCGGGAGGCTGGAGAGCAGCCTTATGGAAAGGGATCTGGGGGTTCTGGTAGATGGCAAGTTGAACATGAGACAGTAGCGTCCTGGCAGCCAAGAGGGACAACCGTGTTCTGGGGGGCATCCAGCACGGCATTGCCAGCCGGCCGAGGGAGTGGACTGTCCCGCTCTACTCTGCACTGGTGCAGCCCCACCTTAAGTACTGGTTGCAGTTTTGGGCACCACAGGATAAAAAAGGTGTAAAACTACTGGAGAGTGTCCGGACAAGAGGCACAAAGTTGGTGAGGGGTTTAAAGGGGAAGCTGTGTGAGAAGCAGCTGCAGACACTTGGTTTGGTCAGCCTGAGGAAGAGGTAACTGAGGGGAGACCTCATTGTGCTTTACAGCTTCCTCACAAGGGGAGAAGGAGGTACTGATCTCTTCTCTCTAGAGAGCAATGATAGGACCTGAGGGAATGGTCGGAAGATGGGCCAAGGGAGGGTTAGGTTAGATATTAGGAGAAGCTTCTTCACCCAGAGGGTTGTGGAGCACTGGAACAGCTCCCCAGGGAAGCGGTCATGGTGCCAAACCTGACAATATTCCAGAAGCATTTGGACAACGCCCTGAAACACATACTGTAATTTTTGGGGTGTCCTTTGCAGGCACAGGAGTTGGACTTGATGATCCTTGTGGGTCCCTTCCCTTCTATGATTCAATGACTACAGCCTCCTTGTCAGCACAGGGGCATCTCCTGCTTGTTACCACAGGGAAATCTAACTGCAAAAAAATCATCTTAGTGTTGGCGAAATGGCTTGCAGCCAAAAGGCTGTAAGTAATTTTAGTGAAAAGGGGGCAGAGCGGTAAAGCAGTGCTGCTGTTCGCTCCTCTGAGCAGGTTTCCCTGCACAACAGCATATTCCCAGTCACATGAATGCAGCCTAATACCTGGGAGCTGACAGGTGCAGCTCATAGTTTACAGTTTGAAGTTTACATCCACACCCTCCATGGCTGCCCAGCCGCTCCAGCTGTTTATCTTCCCATAAGCTATCACCTTATTCTTGGTGGGAGGTTTTGATATATTTTAGGTACTTTACAGCTTACAGGAAGCCAATTAGTTACTGAGAACTGCAGTTTGAATTATAACATTAATTCCTCAAGCATTATCACAGGAAGCTCTAACAGAATAACCAGCTTTCTGAAAGATTTAAAAATATCACTAAATAAAATGCAATCATATAGAATCATAGAATGTTTTTTGTTGGAAAAGACCTTAAAGATCACCCCATTCCAACTCCCTTGACATGGGCAGGGACACCTCCCACCAGATCAGGCTGCCCAAGGCCCCATCCAACCTGGTCTTGAACACGCCTGGGGATGGGGCAGCCACAGCTTCCCTGGGCAACCTGGGACAGTGCCTTAACACTGTTATCGTGAAGAATTTCTACCAATGTCTAATCTAAATCTTCCCCTTTCCAGTTTAAAGCCATTCCCCCTTGTCCTATCATTCCACGCTCTTGTAGAAAGTCCTTCCCCAGCTTTCCTTACCTCCCCCAGCAGCCCTTTCAGGTACTAGAAGGTCGCTATAAGCTATCCTTGAAGCCTTCTCTTCTCCAGGCTGAACAAGCCTAACTCTCTCAGCCTGTCCTCATAGCAGAGATGCTCTAGCCCTCTGATCATCTTCTAAGATGACTATAACCTATCATTAATCTTATTAAATGATTATTTCATAGACTGATTTCCCATTGTTTCTTTAAGTACATATGAGTACGATATTCAAATAAAGGCAAGTGTACCACATGCCTAGAATTTCTAAGCTCCATGACAAACTTCAGCAATGAGAGAGACTTACTGTGCCTTTTCTAGGGCTTCCCTCTGCCATTTTCCCATCTCTGATGTAGCACTTGGAGAGCTGCTTCTGAACATGCCTGAGGGGCTCTTTGCATTTGCTAATGGCTTCTTCTCTTTGGTGGCAAATACTGAATCTGCAGCAAAAGTCTCTTGTGTAAGAATGTTCTGCATTAGCTTGTTTTTTAGCAACCCTGTTTCCTCATTGCTGAATGATGACTTGTCTGGGTCTTCAGCATGACTGAAGTCCTCGCTCTTGAGTCCTGACTTGGGCTGCAACAGCTGGCTGCTGTCTTGAGGTGGAGACTGGACTCTGTAATCTGTATGCTCCACACTGAGAAAACTTGATGCACCTGAAAAACAGCTCTTTCCAGGTGTACTGGCATTTATTTCCTGAGCCACGGGCTCAACACCAGGTCCTTGATTTGAGTTAGGCTTTCCTGAATTACCCGTGTTATCTTTAACATTGGCATCACACTGACTGCCATCCGAGTATTCTCTGCACACTGAGTTAATGAGGGACAAACCACCCTCTGTCCCTCCCTCGGAGCCTGTGGATGTTTCTGTCAGGTCACATCCACCAAATAAACAGTGAGTAATTCCTTGCTGCGGTGACTGTGAGTCCAGAAGGCAGCAGCGTGCCTTCACATCACAGCCCGTGGGTGAAGCCCACTCGTCCCGTGTTTGTGGGGAATGCCGCAGGGCGCAGTGTCTTCCACCACAACGCATTTGCTTCCCCACTTCCAGCATGCTATCCGTCAGAGCTCTGCTTCTCATACACTGCCAGGCCTCTTCCTCGGACTTGCTCTGGGAGAGAGGCATGTTCCTCTCTGACACCTGCTTCATATGGGGGGACTCCTCTTGGTTAGAAAACACTTGATCTGTATCAGTTGTTTCCTTGTAGTCAGGAAGGGATACTGTGAAAGTGGTCGTTTGCTCAGAAGTGAATTCTGAGGAACAACTGGAAGACCCAGCATGGGTAACTCCATTTTTTTGAGTTTTCCACTTCACATCTCCTGCAAGGGCAGCTTCTCCATCTGCAGTGGATTCTTCCTTCTCTTCATGCTGGAGGTCAATCTCATTGCACTCCACAGTTCCCAGTTTTGATACAGGACAAACACATGAGTTTGAAGCACCCTTTTCTGGAGTTAAGGTGACTTCACTGGAGTAAACGAGACACCCGTGTTTGTATTTGTACTGTTTGTGATCAGCTAGGACACCTTTGTCATTTTGCCAGTTACAAGCAGGATCTTCTTGCAGGCAGGAAGGCTTTTCTGCAGTATTGCTTGGAGAGGACTCAATGGCTAAGTCGTAGCTCCAGCCTGATGGAGTTTTGGTGCAGCTTGCATTTTTAACAGATTCCTCTGCCTTTCCGCTGCCCTCGCTACAATCCCAGCTGCCATCCAGCTCATGTTCTCGCATGGGCAGTGAATATTTAAAAAATAAATCTTGTCGGTTTTGGCCTTTTTGCTCTTCCTCAGTTCCTTGTTCTTTTTGGTGAAGGAAAAAAGAATGTTGACTGCATTTGTTGGCATTTCTTTTTTTCACGCTCTTTTCACTACAGACAGGTGAGAAAGAATCTTCACTGAAATCACTGTCATCCAGCTCTTCCAGCTGCATCCCCTCTTTGCTCCGCCCTTCTGTGGGAGGAAGGCTCAGCTCTTGCTTTACTTGATTCTCCTGGGGCTTGTATTGTGCTAAAAACCTCTCAAGAGGTTGATAGTTCAATTTCAGTAGAATAGGTGGCTGCTGAAACTGCTGGTGATAAAGACGTAAATGTTCTTCCCTTTCCTTCTGAAACAGAGGCAGATTTCTCCAGGTTTCAACACACTGTTTAGCAAAGGTGTTTCCCCATTCCTCTCTGCCGTCAGAAGGCAGACTGCCATCTCTGAAGGAAAAATTGTCTCTGGAAACAAGCTGTTTCTGTACAGGTTGCACTGTCTGGACTTTGAGGCATTGGGGAGGTGCCCTGTCTTGCAAATACTTCTCCCTCTGGACATTCTCTGTGGTTTCTGCATTTTTAATTATATCCTTCGCAGTGGGGTTCTTTTCAGAGTGGGGGGACAGATCACCACTTTTCTTCTTCAGGGCCTGTGCTATCCGTAGGGCTCCCTTCACTGGGCTAGCGTGGTGGAACCACGATGCGCTGGGATTTCCCTTGTAGGCATGTCCTTTGCTGATTCCCCTTGGGGTAGAGGTAAAAGGGACACTTGGGGGCATGGGTGCTGCAGGACATGCCTTTGTTTTTGTAGCATTTGAGGGATGCTGGAGGCCTAGCTTCACTTTCTTCAGTGAGCTCTTTTCCCCAGGTGGCAAAGAGGGAGAGTTTTGGATACATTTTGGAGATGCAGTTCCAGTTGTCCGATGCCTGTTTGTGACAGGGGTGGAACATTTGATCCCTTTCTTCAGCTCTTTGACCCTGCAAATGAGGCTGGCCTTAGAAGTTTTCATGATTTCAGGTAAATAACAGTGTCTTCAGAACAGACTAATTCTTTCACATATTAAGGCTATACACTGACTTCAATGCCACGATGTCTGTTTTAACCATCAATGACCCATGCAGGGATCACAACAATTCTGACAAAATGCCTGAGCTTTGGAAAAGGTCTATGGCAGTATTTTGAATGCTGCCTTGAACAGTGCCTAACAGGTCTCATGAGCAAAGATGGGCTCCGTTTCAGTGGAAGGGAGTTGCATTTCCACACTTTATAATGCACCAGGACAAAGCCAGCTCAAGACAAGCTGGGACCCCCCACAGCATACTCTCCCACAAGACACAAACTACAGCTTTCAGAGTAGTTGCAGTGGGGATAATTAGCTCAGGTGATGTATGTACATATCACCTATAGTGCTCCTGGATCAGACTCATCAATGCAACTGGGAAAAAGCTGCTTAGCTGGTATCACCCCATTCCCTTCACTGTTCCTTTTATTCTTCTTCCCCTCAAGCACCCCTTGTCCTCTAAGCCCAGCACAGCCTGTGATTTACCTCCTCCTGTGCAGGGAGGGTGATGGGCTTGCACACATTCTAGGCAGAAATACAGGACTAAAACAGACCTTTTGATTGTTGATGTTACTAATCCTGCAGTACAGAAAGCAAAGTGATATTTTCAGCTGTCATCAGAAAGGATTTACAAGACCCAGGAATTTCAATGCCAAATAGAAGAGTTGGAACAGGTAAGGATTATATTTGCATTCTGAAAATTGCATTTCTTGCCTAAATCAGCATTTCCAATGCAACCAAAATGAAATATACTATAAACATAATACATTAATTATTTTCTTTGTGTTTTTCACCTTTGCAAGACTGAGCTTCATCACCTACCTGTCAGCATATCGTAACGTGTTCAGGGTGTGCTCTGTAGCTATGTGGCTGGGCGATACGTTGGCTATCATACACGTCTTGGAATTGCCAATGAAAGAATCCTTCAGCACCTAGGGATTGAAGGGAAAACCAAGATTCTTAACAAAGAGGTGCTTGTGTTTCTTTTACACATTTTTACATATTTCATAAAATATGAGGGAAAGTGATTTAATCATCTCAGAACTTATGAAAAGTTAGGTTGTCACCTTGAATTCACTGTGAATTGGCAATGTGTACAGAGGCAGTTTAAACCTGAGTAAGGTGATGCAAAGTTACTGTCTCCTTTAAATGTAGTTCTCTTGTCTCAATTTTTCTTGCAATTCTTCACTTACAATCAATACAAGTGTTCAACAGGACTCTAAACAAGCCCTTGCACCAGGTGTCACAATAGTGCCCATACGTTTTGAGGAATAAAGCGTATGTTACTACTGGAGTGAGGATATGTTGATGGAATCTCCCAGGACTGTTACTGCACAGAAGACTGGTTGCAGAGCAGGTGGAGATGGATGGGAATGAGTCTGGAAGGTAGCACTTGGGCTTTTTGTTTGGGTTTAGATTTTAGTTTATTTGGTTTTTAACATGCCAGTCCCCAGGACTGACTGGGGGAACTGGCAGTTTGCCTTAATTCTATGATTATCCTTAAAATTAATGTTTGCAATAGTTATGCATTTCTCTTTTCTTCAAGACTCAAGTACCAGTTATCAAATTACGCCCATTTTTAATTATTATTTTTCTTATTTCGTCTTCATCAGGGCAATCTCCACTGCTGCCTTTTTGCTTATTTTACCTGAGTCAATTTACTTTGCCGGAAAGGAGTATGCGCGTGTTCCTGATCCAGTGCTCGAATGCATTCCTTTAGCTACCAAAAGGGAAAAAGAAACAGGGGAAAAAACACATCAGCCAAACATGGCGAGGAACTGAATTGTATCAAAGCTAATCCACGAATGTCCCATTTCCTGCAAGCACCTTCAACTCCTATGTGATCTTCCTCACAAGCAGAGTTTGCTGCTGCTGAAGCCACAAATGCTCAGTTTCACTGAGCTCAGCTACCAGCAGCAGTTTTTTTTCAGAGAAAGCAAAGCTGCAGCACAGAGCACAGCTGGCACTGCCTGTCTCTGTACAAATCCGAGGAAACTGGGTAAATACACACATGCTTAGCACAAAGCTGTGGCCCAGCCACTGCCTGCACCACAGCTAACAAATTTGAAGCAGGTGAGGTGCACATCAGACTGTCAGCTTGCAGAGCAGGTGTACCCCAGGTTCACCTAACACCCTGAGAACAAAGCTTCCTGAGGCCCATCTCTTATAAAAGTTCTTTCTTCTAAAAGAAGCTCTTCCCTTCTGAAAAAAAACCTAACACTTTGGCCAATTTCTTCTGCCACTCTGGCAATATTTGCGTATGTTAGTCAGAGACAGAGCGAGCCATAAAGTGCATGTTCCTCCCCATATTGACTAGGACCTGCAGTCCAGATGTCCCATCAGTGTGTGGGTACACTGTGAGGTGTTAGAGGGCAGCTGATCTCAAGCCATCTCCTCTCCATGCTAGTGCAACGTGCCAAACTCAAAGGGGAGAGCATGCCCAAGCACCAAGCAATTAGCTGTGAGAGGACCTGAGTTCCAGCCCACACTCAGAAGATAGCACAGATAAAGCCTGACGGTCTAAAAGAACATGCCACTGTGACCTTTGACAGGCTAATAAGAATTACACGTGAGGAGCTGAGAATGAAACAGACTCTTCAGGGAGCAGACACACAGCTGCAGAGCTCCCATTAAAACTAAAAGGATATGAGTGGATAGCCTTTCACAGAGCGCATTAGACCTTCTTACTGTTAATAACCACCAACAGAGGTAGCCTGTAGTCTTGAAGGAACATTCCTTGATTTATTACCAGCCTTGGAAAAAGATCACAGAATGGTTTGGGTTGGAAGGGACCTCAAAGCCCATCCAGTTCCAGCTCCCTGCCATGGGCAGGGACATCACACTAGATCAGGCTGCCCAAGGACTCATCCAACCTGGCCTTGAACACTTCCAGGCATGGGGCAGCCACAGCTTCCCCGGGCAACCTGTGCCAGTGCCTCAGCACCCCATCATGAAGAATTTCTTCCTAAAGTCTAATATAAATCTTCCCCCTCCAACTTAAAGCCACTCCCCCCTCATCTATTACTGCATGGCCTTGTAAAACTGCTTCCCCAGCTTTCTTGTAGACGCCTTTCAGGTACCAGAAGTCTGCTAAAAGATGTTATGTCCAAACTCAAATATATGCATTTTTTTCCCCCTGTTTCCATTGGAATAAGCATAATAGCCTCACATTCCACATCAAGCCTGGATGTTCTCTAAAACTGGCAGAAATGAACTGTACAGCCATGAGACAAGTCATTAGACCAAATATTAAAGGAAAATTGAGCAGATTACAGTATTGTCATGGTGAATCTAGCATGAAGCAGTCTTTTCTTTATTTAAAGCCTTACTACATTCTACAGACACCCACTTAAAATGACTATTTGTCACCTTGCATTTTATTAAAAATGACACCTCTAACAAGTAAAAGATCAAACTATTCTTTTATTCTGCTTCTCATAATTGCAGTATCTGCATATCTTCTACTTGAAATCAACATGAATATTCAAATCAGCAGCAAATTTAAAACTTCACATGTTTTTAGCCTGAAGAGAGCCTTATGATCACTGAGGGCAGCATTAGGTTTTACAGGCTTCAGGTCACGCAGACTGAGCTAAAGATGCCTTTCGTAGTTCATTCAGTCACTACTGCCTGGGTATTTACTCAGCTTCCCACAACACCAAAAATATACACACCCTGATTTTGAAGTTCCTTTTGAAAAAGTTTCATGAGCCTACATTACACCTCACTTCTCAGGAATTCTTTCTGTTCAGGTCCTGACTCTCTGTGCCACTCAGTTATTCACCATCAAGTACTCAAGAAAGAACATAGTACAGAAACGTGTTCAGTTTACAGACTGTCTCCCAGCATGAATGCTCATGTTCCACAGCAGGAAAGCTTTTGTGCGAAAGAACATTCTCCATTCTCAAAAAAGTAAGGCCATGTGCACTAACGCCTGCCTGTTGACTCATGCTCACTGATTGCTTATCACCTTCTGTCTCACTTAGAGGAGCCCTTGGTCATCAGTGAGCTTTGTTCAGTTGAATTAAAGGAGGTGCAAAGCCTTCTGCACAGTTTATACTTAGAAGCACTTCTGCTTTATCTTAGATGCCATTTCCCTGCTCCTTGTCTCTCTTTATGTAACTGTGTACACTAACAAAAGACAGTTTGCCTTAAGGCTCCATTTATTCCTGTTTCTTCCTTTCCACGTATAAACTGCTATAGTTACTATGCTCTTGAGTATGCATTCCTTTACTCCCGATTTGTAAGAGAAGTCTGCGTTCAAGTGATGAAAATAACCAGCAGGAACAGATGTCCTTTTATGAAAGAAACATGGCAATCCCAAGCCAATACTGTCCGCAAGTGAAAGGGACAAAACTTTCCATATAAAATATGGTCACTTATTGTACTGTACCTGACATTCTCCGTGCTGTGTTTACCTGGCTGGCTGTGAGAATGGATTACAAAGATTTTTTTTTCTGTCACAAAATCTTTTCCCTCTTAAATTGTCTTTCAGGCATGAGACAAATTAAACCAGGCACGCTTAGTACTTTGGTTATATTTTCCCCTCCATGTAACAGATACATATGCTACTCCGTAGTTCATTTTTATCCTAAAATTACATATAAGAATTAAATACAAAACCTTCCCCAGACATGCAAGTGGCTTACTGCTAAAAGACTTTGGTTTATTTCTGCTCCTTCCATTTTTGTTTGCCGATTCGAGTCTCTGGCATCAGCTGCTCTTTCACTGCCAGCCAAGTCAATGAATGACATCCTAGAAAAGACAAAGTTGCATTTATCTTAGGGGCTTTTTACTCTTTTTGCTCTTTTTCCTTTTTCTTTATTTTTTTTTTTTTAATTTTTTTTAAACCAGAGGGCTGCAATGCATGACATCAGAAGAAAGAAACAACTACATTCGAACAAAGAGAAGTACCCAGTGGTAATATCTGAGGTACCAAAATAAGCATAGCAGCAGGAGCAGTGTTAGAGCATCCTGGCACTAACACAATTGTAACAGAAAGTACAATTGCATGTGAGGAGAATGCTCCACAGTTTAATGGATAAGTTGCTTAAAACACAACTCATTTGTCTCTCCAGATAATTAAGATTGTAGCTTCCTAAGAATCCTGTTAAATAAATTGTAAATTTACTGGTTCTCTTTTCAGCTAAAACAGATATCTGTCCTGTCCAGTGGGAATTCAGGGCAAAATGAACAGAACTCTCCAGTATGGTATGTATTAGACTGAGCTGTCAATGTTGCTTGTCCCTTTTTTCCCACAAAACTCCATTCCTCCCTCACATGTTCTCTAGCTCTGAGTGCCAGCTGCAGTACTGACTGCTGGCTGTATCTTTGTCTTTGACCTTTTTTTTTTCCTTGAATAGACCAGAACCCTCTAATAGGCATATCTTGGGATCCTTTCCCCACTCCATCTCCACCTCACTTTCAGTAACAAAAACATGGCGCACCCCCCACACCTACATAACCACACACACTTCTATTTCTAAGTGTGGCTGTTCTGCCTTTTCCTCTCTCCCCTATTTGTGGTTCTTCCATTTTGCCTTGCATTTAAAATAATATCCTGGGAAGTTAAGACTGCAAGGTAGTTGTGGAAAGGGTGTGTCAGTATAGGGTTTTTTTGACACTTAGCAGTACCAGACCTTGACGTCTTTCTTCAGACCTATTTTTTGGGGGTGTTTACTCTGCAGAAAAAATTACTGAAAACCGGCACAAGTACAGTCTTCAAATAAGTGAAATGGCTGCTATAAGAAGAAGCAAACTGCTCTTTTTGTTTGCTGCAGATAGCATCAGCGTCAAATTTCCAGCGAGGTTCAGGTGACACCTCAGCCAGTCATCCCAGGCTCCTTTGTAGTCAATTACAGGGCAGAGGAGCTTTGCAGGGCAAACCCATTTGACCTAATTTAGGTGACTCTGCAGGATGGCATGAATTGGGTCCCAGAAATGACTGTTATTTCCTACTGACTTCAAAAGTGATGAGCTCACACATGGATATGTCCATTGCAGGCATCCACCTGTAGCCAGATGAACTGCAGGCAGGAAAAGTTTTTTAAACACTGAAGACTGAAAAGGGATGGATTTAATTGGCAGACTCCTTCACTCAAAATTTTTACAAACAAGGTTGACAAAGATGTGGCTTAAGTGCTCTCCTTGGGCACAGAGAAAGGACTGGGAGACTTCTCAAAGGCCTTTTGAACCCTATCTGCTGATTTAACTCCCAGTTGCCCACTAACTCAACACCTCCCCCTCCCGGTTGTCCCCGGGGCTTGACTTCCTCATCAGCCCTGAGCCCTCCCACTTCTAGTCTTACCTTCCAAATGTCCTGTTGGCTGTGTCTTTAATTTGGATTTGGATGATAGCATGAGATCGAGAGGAATCTGAGTTGACTCCAGTAGCTCCTGTACTACGTTCTTTTCCCCCCTTCAAAATCACCTGCAAAATAAGGGGGACAAAATCCAAGCAAACTGTAAATAAAACAATCTCTTAGGAAGAGATCTTATCCTCCAAAGATGAGGAAACATTAGGCAGAATGGTTCATTACAGCCTTAAAATTCAGTGCAAGGCAGGTGTTAACTTAGACTGGATCCCTTCCAATGTTTCTTTCAGAACTTTGTGTATGGACTTGCTTGCAGTGACACTACGGAGATTAGAGAGACGCTGTAGGAAAGAAACTCACTGGGATTAACAAAATATGCCAACTATAAAATTAAAACCAGAAGTACGGCAGTCATGAAAGAAAGTCAGACTGTAGACGTAATGTAAGGAACTCATGAGATTGATTATTTGTTGTGTTCTTTCAAAAGTTCACTTTCTTGTGTAACAGATAGGTACTGTTACCCAGAAAGTAAACCACAAAATACAAAATGCCAAAGCCTTATTTCTGTAACAAAAAGACATTATACCAGAGTAAGGAACAAAGTTACAAGAAAATTATACTCAATGCAACAATAAAGTAAGAAAACAAGGAAGAGAGTTGAAGCAGAAGGACAATGACTCCTTCAAGATATAAACCTGGATAGTCCTCTTGAAAACTCTTAAGGACTACTGCAGAATGTCTGGCAGCAACTGCAGCAGGTCATTCATTAAACAGTCATTAATTTTGTTTCTGGTTGCAAGAACCCACTAAAATATTATCAAAAAAAAAAACCCCAATACTTCATCAGTTGACAGATGTGCATTATTCATGCCTTTCAGTGGCCACTTCTCAACCAGCATTGCAAACAACTGCTTCAACTCCCAAGCATTATATTAGTGCTAAATGCAGATAATTTCTGAACCAAAGCCACCATCAATGAATGGTGAATAACCAGAGAGGCATTCAAGACTCTTCCCATATATCCATTGTGGACTATTCAGAAGGTCTGAGTCAGCCAGTGACATTTCTGTGTCCAAAAGTCACCATATAAATATGCTGACCATATAAAACTATTTTTTTTTGCTGAGGTACCAGTGGGAATAAAGTCATTTAATAGCTCCTCTGTGTTTGGAATGTGATAATATACTGGAATGTGTTAATCAACCATATAGCAAATTTACACTCTAATTCTCAGAAGCAACACCAGCATGTCCCAAAGCTTGAAGTTATTGGGAAGAAGAACAAATGGAATCTAAGTGTGCAACACTATGCTAATTTTAATGAGTCAAATACACTGTCAGGCAATTGTAATTCACACTTCCTCAGAGAGAAAGGAATTAAACTATGCAAACTAAGGATAAATAGAAAGCAGATTTAACAAACTTGCTGCATGGCAATGCAGAAAATTTGTCAGTGGCCTTTTAGGGCTCAGCCAGGCAAGGAAGGAAGACTGAACTCTTGCTTGTATTGAATGTCAGCCACCACTTAAAGATCCTAATTTTGCTTGGTTGTTATCACCCATTGTAATCTTGATCCCAATCCAGATCAATATCTCTATTTTAGGTATTTTCTAATTTCTAGTTCTATTCATTATCGAATTTGTATCTTTTGTCTCACACCCATGCATCTTTAAAATAGAACTTTTAAGTTCAAAGAAGCCAAAGAAACCACAGTGAGAGAAAATACTTATCCAGCTGTCAAGTTGCCTTGCTGGGGCTCTGTTTAATTTCTGGAATAGTGACAGCAGTCTATTTCTTGGCAAAGATCTTTCCATAAGGAGTGGCAGCAGAAGCAACAGCTGTAAATCAGCAGCTTGCATGTTACTAACACAAGTCACAGGGACCCAAGCACCATACTGAACAAAGGCACTTTTTAATAGTGCTGCTCAGTGCTCTGCTGGGTTTGCCAGTTTCAGAGCCTTAAGCAGGAACATACAGGGGTACTACACAACAAATCACAGTCTCTGAAAATGACATGTCTCACAAGTCAGGCTGCAGAAGACAAAAGAATTGCAAACATAGAGTTACCTCCAAAAGCAGATCGACAGAGTCCACCTGAACCTCCCGCAGTCCAACAATCTGAACAATATGCTTGCTATCTTCTCTTGCAAAAAGTCTGAAAATGAAACAGTGCAGAAACAAGAGTTCTGAAATCTCAAATAACTGCCATGAAAACAGGTGTCAGTGCCATGGCACTGTGAAAAAGCAATCAACACTACTGACAGGGCAGAGGCACCACGGTTGTTCATCCATTTTCAGAGCTGAAGAGGTACAGGTACCACTCACATTTCACTACAAGAGACATACAATGATAAAATTGTTTGTCTTGGAAAGGGCCTTAAAGATCATCTAGTTCCACTCCCCTGCCATGGGCAGGGACACCAGACCAGGCTGCTCAAGGCCCCCTCCAACATGGCTTTGAAGACTGCCAGGCAGGGGGCAGTTACAACTTCCTTGGGAAACCTGGGCCAGTGCCTCACCACCCTCATCGTGGAGAATTTCTTCCTAATGTCTGATCTCAGTCTTCCCCTTTCCAACTTAAAGTCATTCCCCCTCATCCAGTTACTACAGGCCCTTGTAAAAAGTCTCTCCCCAGCTTTCTTGAAGGCTCCCTTCAGATACTGGAAAGGCACTATATAGTCTCCTTGGAGCCTTCTCTTCTCCAGGCTGAACCCCAGCTCTCTCAGCCTGTCCTCACAGCAGAGGTGCTCCAGCCCTCTGATCATCTTTGTAGCCCTCCTCTGTACCCATTCCAACAGTTCCGTATCCTTCTTATGTTGGAAATTCCAAAACTGAACACAATACTCCAGGTGAGGTTTTATGAGAGCAGAGTAGAGGGCAGAATCACCTCTCTCACTCTGCTGGCCACACTTCCTTTGATGCAGCCCAGGATACAGTCGGCCTTCTGGCCTGCGAGACCTTCTGGACATGAGCACTGCATTTCTGCCACTGCAGGAATATAATAAAGCAGGGAAGGAAATTACCATGTTTACATTTTCAAGTTTCTGTCTGCCTTTAAACTGCATCTCAGGCTTCTCTGGGAAGTTCAGACTGTAAGTTATGCTCTGTTCAAGTTTTTTGCACTTGATTTAAAGCAGCCATGCAGTCAGTTTTCAGAGCATGTCTGCCATGGATCACACAGAAGTGCTATATTATACATGGAGAATACAGACATGATGTACGCAGGAGGAAGTTTAATCTTCTCCTTCACTAGCTAATGGACATGCAGAGTATATAAGGACACTCTACTGTCCTTAGTAAATCATCTCCTTACATAGCAGATTACACTACCTGCTCCTTAAAAGACTTTTTTGAAGAAAGGGAACACACCTGTACAGAAATAGATGCTTCCTTTGTGAACAGATGCCGCTTCTCCAGGCAGAAAGCCTCCCTGTTGAGCTCTCCAGTATGCCCTAAAGACAGTGCTCTCAAGGCTGCTGAAAGCCTCCAGCTGACAGGTAATGTTCCTTCAAGATGACTTTGAAAAGATTTCACTGCTGAGATCTCAACGGACTGTGATTTTATTTAAAGAGTTCACACCACAGTGTGTCCCAAGTTGTCCCAGTTTTCCCCTCTAGGAGCATACATCCACCCAAACAAGTCTGGTGATGAGGTGGTACTACTGAGGGTGATGGCAGCATGACCTGCAGAGGCTTGCTGCAGTTGAGTCACTGGTGTGCCAGGTAAAGGCTCTCAGGGAGAAGGTGAGCAGACTCTGCAGTGTCAAGCACAGCAACTGGGAGATCAACAGGATTTTCAGAGACTGGAGTGGCAAGAGCCACAGCCCCCCTGGCACTGCAGGAGGGGCAGCCAGAGGTTATGCTGGAACAGGGAAAGACAGGGACTCCATGATGGTTGGCGTAAGAATTCTGGCCACAGGAAGGTTCTTGCTCTGCCTATGGATATTCTGCTACTATAGTGTAAACATCATAAGCTCTTATCTCAACCACAGGTCCTTATGCTTCCTGTTCCCTTGCCCCCAAAAGAGTAAAAGCCAGGAGCCTCTATCAATGCCACAGTATTCAGTGTCATATCTGCCTCTTTAAGTAGTTCCTAGGAACAACCCTAATTGGATAAATAACATTTACAATAAATGGCAATACATTAAATGTAACTGCACTAAATAGTAACTGATTTATGAATAGTAAAAGATTTATAAACAGTAACCAACAGATTCATAACCATAGGTTTATAGAAAAACTTATTTTTACTTAAATACCTTTTCCTTCCATTTAGCAGGTCATAAAGCTGTCCACAGTAGATCTCATAAAAACTGATCAAAACAAGGAGATCTTTCCTTGACTGTGATGCTTCCAGGTGACTAAAGATGTCCTTTGCAGCCAAGGCGTAGAGTCCTGGGTTCCGCTGAGTACCTATCATAGTGTAAGTCTTCCCAGCACCAGTCTGCCCGTATGCAAAACAGGTTGCATTGCCTCTGTGAAGATAACATATTTTTAGTGTCACACCTGATTTACTCATACTTATTAAAAAAGATTCTGCAATGTTGACATCTCTCTATGGTGGCCTCTTAGCAACAAGGTTTGGTTTCCCATCTGGGAAACAGCAAAACACTTAAAAGTCTTTCCCAGCCATGTGCTTCCCAGCCATGTGTTATGGAAGTCTGGTGTGTCACAGAGCACTGGCTCTCTTCCTTTCTTCCAGATGCCAAAAATGTATGTAAGGAAACTAAGAATTCACTATTATTCTTCTGGCTGTTCAGATGCTGCAGAAGTACCATAGCATTATGAATGGGAATCCTACTGATTATAAATCACAGAGAAAAACTACTGTGACAGGAGATGCAAACCAGCCATAAGCCAGGTTCTGTGTTAGCATAGATAGTACTTGACGAAAAGGAACACCCCGGGATAATTTACTGAGTGAGGATACTTCTGTCAGGCTGCAGGAAGCTAAGTCAATCTATGGAGTTGCTGTTGCCTAGGGGAAGGTCTTGCTCTCCCTTTCCTCTGGTCTCAGCTGTGCAACCTATGCCTGCCTGTGCCAGCTCTGATGTTTGACTTTACTGAAACAGAAGAAAACTTTCCACTTTTTTTTTAAATCTATTTTTCTGCTGTTTCAGTGAATCAATGTACCTCACAGGGGATCACAAAATATGCCCAAACTGGCTTCATGTAACCTATGGGAATATGTCTAGGCAGGGGCAAGGAAAAGGATCATCCCCTTTCAGTGGCAGAGACTGCTTGGTTCACTCACTCCAGCCAGTGAAATCAGATTCTCATCTCATTCCAGATTGTTCCAGTTTTGTCATCATATCACCTTAGGATTAGAATAGGAATGCACACAAAATGCCAGGGAGATCTAAGGATATGGCTACACTGCCCTTCAAGCCCATCTAAGTTGATATTGCATGCCTGCTTCTTCCCCATCCTTGCTCTTATACAAGCACTGAACGCGTGAGTAGGAAGTGAACAGATTCAGGGCATTGAAATAGCCAAAAAAAAAAAAAAAAAAAAGAAATCATATATTGCCTTCTAAAATGAAAAAAAGGACTTGTTAGCTGTCTCAGTATCCAGGCAGAGAAATAGGTAAATATGTACGGCTGCAGAAAGCACAGTGAACAACTTGCCAGATTAGACTGCAGAATTAGTTCAGCATCGTGTATGATTAGATCAATGCAGCAAGAGGGACATAAAAGTTAAGGAAAGCTGAGAAAAAACAGTGGCATCTCTTCTGTGACACTACCAGATTAGCTGTAATGTGAATTGTGCCTTTAGTGCTTATTATACAGCAAGCTATAAGCCTCATCCTCCTTTTTCACTTTCTTTTTCTCAGCTGCATGACACTCATTGTCTCTGCTGATCATATCTGAAGAGATTTTTCAGTTACAGAATGCTCCACTGTGTTAATTTTCAGCATGGATGCATAATCCTTTCTTTCACTACTCAAAAACGTAATTATATTCAAGGTTGTTACTTTGCCGGAAAATAAGATCAATTAGGTAAAGCTCCTATCACTTTCCCATTTATCAGGAGGTATGTAATTATGACTCAGCCTCTAAGCAAAGACAGATCAATAAAAAAAAAAAATCCCAAGGTTATTAATCATAGAATCATTTGGTTGGAAAAGACCTTTGAGATCATCGAGTCCAACCATACCTGTCTGCTACTAAACCATATCCCTGAGCACTGTACCTGCCTTTTAAATCCCTCCAGGGATGGTGACTCCACTCCCCGGGGAAGCTGTTCCAGTGCCCGACAACGCTTTTGGTGAAGAAATTATTCCTGATGTCCAACCTGAACCTCCCTTGGCACAACTTGTGGGCATTTCCTCTTGTCCTATTGCCTAACACTAAGGTGAAGGGACTGGCACCCCCTCCTCTTAGGGAGTTGCAGACAGCGACAAGGTCTCTCCTCAGCCTCCTTTTCTCCAGGCTATACAACCCGAGTTCCCTCAGCTGCTCCTCATAACACTTGTTCTCCAGCCCCTTCACCAGCTTTGTTGCCCTTTTCGGGACATGCTCCAGCCCCTCAATGTCTTTGTTGTAATGAGGGGCCCAAAACTGAACACAGGATTCAAGGTGTGGCCTTGTGGCCTCACCTTGTGCTGAGTACAGGGGCACAACCACTTCCCTCATATGGCTGGCCACGCTGTTTGATACAATTTCTTATAACTTCTAATACTTTCTATTGCCTTGTGAACTGCACAAATCCATGCAAAAATATCTCAAGGCAGTTTCCTGAAGGAGATAATGTTTTTCCTTTACAGGTGAGTTTGCCACACCACACAGAAGCCTTTCTTAGAGTGGAGATTAAACTTTAGAAACCCTGGCACACATTTTTTCATTCCAGGCCGGCCATAGCGTCTCTTTGTCACACCTGAGATCCAATTTTAACTTCCTCTGCAATTTAGATCTCTCACCAAATAAAAAGAGAGTTTCCCCTGATTTATTTTGCAAAATTGCAATCAAAGGCATTCTAAAAAGGAGAAGGTATGGGGCAAAGGTGAAATGAATGTATTTTTCAAAAGATGAAAAGTGTGACGAAAAATAAAAGCAGTAAATGAAATTTTAAAACAAGGCAAAAAATAACAAATGTAAGCATGGATGCCCTACCCGTTAAAAACATGCTGAATGAGAGGATGAGCGGTCTTCATATACACATCCTGATTGGTACAGGACTCCCCAAAGACTTCGTCAAAATAAAAAACATGCTGAAAAATAAATACATCTTTACATGAAAATGAAAATGTTTCATTTCCCCTTCACCCCATTCAAAGGTAAAGTTAAATGACAGAAGTCTTTCAGTCAACTTTACATGGGTTTGCATCAGGCACAAAGCAATCTAGCACATTTATCATGCAGCATGACATACACAGGAAGACGTCATGATGACTAAATCAAGAGACAGGGTGGGAAAAATAAAGGGAAGCAAACATGTCTCAATTTCCCATCATTCAGCAGCAGAACAAACTACAGCCTTCTGACAGGGGAAAAAAATGCTAATTAAAGAAAACCTATTCTTAAAATTAATCAGCCTACAGATGTGCAGTAAGACTGTAACAGTGAAAAGAACTCAGAGTCAACTCTTGACTCTTGCAAATTTAGTCTTCAGCTGTAAGTCATTATCTCTGTTCTGAAGACTTAAAAACTTTTTGTGCCAGAGAGGAGAGACTATTCTCAAGCAAAGCTGGATCATATTATCTCAGAAGGGGGAAAGAAACCCCAAAACTTCCCACACCCCAGATCTGACCCAAACCAGCAGGGTCTCTGGAAACACTGCAACATGTTCATTATGGGCTCCTTCTTGGTTAAGAACAGTGTTTGGAGGGGCAGTAACAAACATCACATTTTCTACAGAGCCTCCACAGACTGGTATCTAAAGCTGCACTCTTAATAAATTGACTACGGTGTAAGTTAAGGTGGTAAATCTCTAAGACCAAGAATAATTTCAATGATGCACAAATAAATCATGCTACTGCACAGACAGATTAAACCAGTGAGTGTCAGCAGCTATGCCCAGCTCACAGGCTAGATTTGTGATGGGCCTGCAGTGTGGGTCCCCCAGTTATGGAGCTGGAATGTGCCCCACCACATCCCAGATGAATCAAAGAAACACAGAATGGTTTGACTTCAAAGGGACCTTAAAGATCATCTCCCATTCCAACACCCCACCATGGGCAGGGACACCTCCCACCAGCCCAGGCTGCCCAAGGCCCCATCCAACCTGGCCTTGAACACCTCCAGGGATGGGGCAGCCACAGCTTCCCTGGGCAACCTGGGCCAGCGCCTCAGCACTATCATTGTAAAGAATTTCTTCCCAATGTCTAATCTAAACCTTCCCTCTGCCTATGTAAAGCTATTTCCCCTCATCCTACCACGCCACGCCCTTGTGAAAGTTCCTCCCCAGCTTTCTTGTAGGCCCTCTTCAGGTACTGGAAGGCTGCTAAAAGGTCTTCAAGAAGGCCTTCACTTCTCCAGGCTGAACAAGCCCAACAGTCTCAGCCTGTCCTCATAGCAGAGGTGCTCCAGATCATCTTTGTGGCCCTCCTGTGGACCTGTTGCAACAGTTCTATACCCGTCTTATGTTGGGGATTTCAAAACTGGACACAGTACTCCAGGTGGGCTCTCACAAGAGTGGAATAGACAGGGAGAATCACCTCTCTCAACCTGCTCTGCATCCCTTCCTTTCTTTTCTATAGGAATCAGAGATGAAGGCAGTGAGTGGTCAGACCTGTAAGGAGGGAAGTTCTCCTGGGTCCTATAAGAACAGGAATGTCCTCTGCCAAAGCATACTTTTACTTGGACTATGTTGATTGATAGCACAATTTTGTTCATGTATACTGACATAAAGAAATTAATTAGCTGTTACGTCACCACTGAGCTACTAAGGTGATAAGAAACACATAAATGTCAAATATAGTTAGTCAGACGGAGGGAGTGGGGTAGCATTGCTGCATGTGTCACATTGTAAAAGGTGGTAAATGAAGAGAGCCCAAGAAAGCTGCAAACTAAATTTTTACTGGATGCTCCCAACAGTTGTTCCTAGGACCCAGACTACAAAAATAACTCACAGTAGAGTGAGAATGGCTTGCTCCTCTCTAGAAACCAGTTCTGTTCCTGGTGCCGTCAGTCAAAAGTCAGAATGTTAACTATGACAGCATAAGGTATTTGAGATTAAGAAACAAGGAATAAAAGAGAACTTAATTTTCAGAAGTATTCTAGAACAAAGGAAGGAAGGGGATAAGGGTATATCTGATTCACTGAAACAGACCTACAGTGCTGAAATAGTGAGAAGGGAACTCCTCACTGAAGTACCTGGAAAGCTATCAAGAGACCCTGCAGCAAGCAATTCTGCAGTAAGAGAGTGTAACAGAGGGTTTTATTTTGCCAGGTGCAAAGAAAGCTATAAGAGAAATGCTTTCAAGGCTTAAAATTCTGAGCTCAGGTTTTCCGCCACAGGCTGGTGTAAGTCAGAAGCAATTCAAATATAGTTACACTGAGCTCTCAGAAAAGCCCACCACCTATTTCAGTGCCAGACAGCCCTTTGTTTCCACTCATGGAAATTCAAGACGTTATTTGCTTTATGCCATCCATGCAAGTGACTGGCCCACAAACATAACATGCAAGTGGAGCACGCTACCTGTAAAATATATTGGGTAAGATCAACGGCCTCCTTCTTCTCGTGGAGAAGTAGGGTTTCTTTGTCTTTCACTGTGATGATATTAACCTCCCCACGTCGCTCCTCTCTCTGGCCTAGAGGACGTTTTCGGACACACACTCTGATTTTCTCACTCTCTGTCCATGGAGTATCTTTCTCAGAAGCACTGGACCTATAACAACAACAGCGCAGGTTTACATCGTAAAATCAAGTTACTACAGAACCCAGAATGTTCATAAATTTGTTAGCTTTATCAGATAAATGTTTGCCTATAATGGCTGATCAAAAAAAACCCCAAACGTGCCTCATGTATACAGTGAAGTTTCTGCTGGTTTTTGCTAAATAGACTGATGCCTTTTGTGCACTTCTGTTAAAAGAAGCTGTTTATGCAGCTACATTCCTGTATTTGTTGCTGGACTGGCATATTTTCAGTAGTCCACAAACATGTGATTGTAGCTATGCAAGCTAACTTAATGAAATTTAATCTTGCTGAAGTTATTCGCAGTCCTGATTAGTCATATAATAATGTACAGATAAAAAGATCTTGAAAAGGAGAGGTTATAATATTTAGTTGCTTTTCGTCTGATGCTGAATTTAATTCTTCCTATAATAGGCTGTCAAACAGGTTACAAGTAAACAACTCAAACAGGGGAAGAGAGGACAGCATCAACATGTTCCTGTTCAGCTCAAAGAAAGTTTGAGATATTGATCTCAGCACTGTCTCCCCTTCAGCATTTTTAATAAAAATTACGTGGTTTCAGGCCACAGGCAAAGCTGTGCTCTTATGTTTTGGCAAGTCTGCTTAGTTCCCTTCCAGACACCTCAGAAACATGAGGTAATTTTGTGTTTCATTGATTAACCTGCTATGTAAAGCATTTTGTGATTTAGCATACAGAATATGCTTGAATTCAACCAAAAATATATTCATTCCATTCTTCCCTTTTTCAAACTCCCTTCATCCAGATGAGTAATGATTTTCAGCCTGGATTTGAATGCCTGGATTTGCGAGAAACAAATAATTTTCATCAAAGCCCCTACTTGCACAAAAGTAGCATTTCTGCCATGCTGTCCAAATGCCCTTCCAAAATCTCTCAATGCAGCAACTGAAAGTTAACACATAGCAGTTGTCCAGTAAATTAAAATCAAACCCACAAGTTACTCAATATCTCATTACAGCTGCAATTATGAGTAATTTTTACTTGTAACTGGATTCCCTTTAATTTTAGTACTGCTTTCCCATGCAGACCAGGATCAGGCCCTGCATTTAGATGGAAAATTCTTTCCCCTGAAAAGAAAGGCAGTGATACTTGAAATAAGATGCTCCATAAGCTACTGTGAGCTCATGGATATCACTAGACACCAAATGTTCTCCAACAAATGATCAGAGGCTTTCAAGTTTAATTCTCTAGTCAGAGGCTGGATTTGTGACCTACAGAAGAGCCAGTTGTGCTCCAAGAGGTTGAGGGAGCGAAGAGTGATTGCAAGGTTTGGAGAAGGAAAAAACAGAAGACTTGGAGGCTCTGTTTATGAGAGAAAAAGCATAAATTCTTTCAAGTACAGAGGCACACTTAGTTATATGTATTTTGTATGGGAACAGAATGCATCTTAATTCTAAATGCTGAATGTGAAGTTTAGATTTTCTGTTACCTTTCTTAAATGGAAATTTTACTTTATAACAGAATATATTCTTTCATTACCAAAAACCACAAAAATCTTGACAAATATTATTAGAAACCTGATTAGACAATAGGTCAGAAGAATCACTATGCCCTGTCTGCTACTGTCAGAATCAAGCTGTTTGCTTTGGGCAACTGTCATATCTGAAAATCCATCTGAAATCATGCCAGTGTTTTCCAGTGTTTCTCAAAATTGAGACTAGATTAACCTTTGTGGTGGTCAAATTACAAGGTGACATATTAGGGGATGGACTCAATGGAGGAGTTAGGCACTTGCAAAAGAGTTATCACAAATCCAAGTGTCAGCAGACTGGCCCAAGCCTGGAATGCACAACACATACTCTGCAGTCAAAGCAGGAGAAAGAGAAATTCAGGCGTATCAGCAGGAGGATGCAGAGCCCACAGGATGAACCACAATGCTAGTCACAGAAAGTGCACACCTCTCTGGAAGGTGGGAATGAATTTTTTCTAGCAAAGGGGAGTTACAGACCCACATCTTTCATTTCACATGTTAAGTGCTCTAAATACCATATCACCTGAGCACTTTTGCACTGTGGCAACATCCCTCCAGGATACATGCATGTTCAGTGAGAGTTGTAACCAAGACCCCAACTCTACGGATGCCCCCACATAGTATGGCTTGACCACAGCCTTCCCAGACCAAGGCCCAGCCTTGTACAGCTACCACTCTTCCCTGCATTTTAAACCAAAACTGCCATGACTCCATCACAATGAGGTCAATGCTGGTAGTAGATGTACAGAGGGGTTTGTGTTCTGCCTGCTAAATCAGGAAATAATTATTTTGTGCTTTAAAAATGTTGCCAGGGTAGATTTACCAGTGATTCCAGATAACCATAGCCCCTTTGCTGCCAGTCACTGGGAAAAGTATAAGAGTTACAGACTGGGTGGAAGAGGAGCAGGTACAAGTCATCCCTCTCACCACTGCCTCTGTATCACACCCCAGTTAAATTAATTTTGTTTCTTTTTAAAGCTCTAGTTCAGAAATTTCTTTGTAAACAAATATAGGCATCACAGTATGTATCTGTTTCACTGGGAAAAACTAGACAAACTTATCAACAGATGACTCCATATTTTGGAAAAATAATGTTTTGCAAGATATTCTCATAGAAAGAAAATGAGAAAGATTGGTCAAAACCATCAAGCAAACAAGGCCTTATATCCTGAAAGACAATAACAATTGTTCTTAGACAACCTTAGTAAGTAGCAGCTGGTGAAATTCAGCTGATTCTTTCTATCAGACTTGAAGAGGTGAAAGCACTTATTGATATCTCTCTTTCTCTGTAAGAATTTGCATTGCTCTGTACTGGTAGGATTGCTTATTTGAAGGTGACGAAGACAGATTCTCCTCCACAATGAAGAAAGAATTAAGTATGACTAACTTGAACTACAGTACAATAAAGGTGACTGATTGTTACCTGATAAGGGAACGAGGTAGTCCGTAATTATACCCTGAAATATGTGTTATTCTTTGTATGATGGGAGCTTCAGAATCTCCCAGGAGAGAAGCAATATCATCAGAAACTGTTGGACAGGTCAAGTCGGTTTTTGTGCATATTGCAGGACTATTTAGATCTCTTCCAGTTAATCTGTTTGGCTCTGAGATATGCGGCTGAAGGTGTCCCAGCGTTTCCCCTACACCATTCCTCTCTTCATTGGCACTGCAATTGGATGAACCATATGATTCAGATTCTTTAACAGTTTTATCATTTTCTTCAAAAAAGGACTCAAAACGTAGCTGCCTACGGGGACCTGATCTGTTCAATTGCGGCTGAATGAGAAGGCTACTTGGTTGAAAATCTTGGTCGCTTACGCCTGCAACATCTGCCTCTTGCATAATGTTGATTATTCTAATGAGCTGAAAGAGTCGTTTGCGGTCACTCATGTCATGGATCCCCAGTTTGGTAAAATCTTCCATGGAGACTTTGGCAAGCTCATCAATCTTCTGAAGACCAAAGGCAGCAAAGAGGGGATAGTATTTTTCAAGCTTTGCCTCACAAAGGCATTCATAAAGGCATGATGCCATCTTCAAGCTAAAGTCTAGAAGAAATTAAGGAATATAAATATTAGAATCATATGAAACATCATATCTGACAGAGCTACTAATGAAGAAGTGAGACATTTCCCGATGCCATTACCTGCAATTAGTCTAGAAGCTTGTTAAACTTCAAGTGTACAATACAACAGACTGCCAAACAGTACAGAATACAGCAATAACAGCAGTAAACTAAAATTGAAACAAATGTTTTATCTATGAAACTGTACTTTAAAATCAGACAATGCACAATAATGTGTAAGAAATGCATGATGTAATGCTGACTTACTGCTGCAGACTTCCTACACGCCCGATGTCTACTCGATGAATGCCGCAGCTACTGAAACCCAGTCCTCAAGCTACAGAATGTATAATGCCTAATTTTAGACCCTCAATTTAATATCAGGGCATGTGGTCTAATACGGTACAGCTATCCCCGGTTAACTAACCAAAGGAGAGGAAATCGCATTTATCCTCACCTCAAGCTGAATCATTAAGATCATTCATCTTACAGAAGAACTACAAGGTTGTAGTTTTGTTGTGTAACTTTCTCTCCTGTGTCATGAATCCTGTAAGCATTTCTAGGCATCATTGACTTTACAGCCAAAACATTCAGCAAAATCTGAAACAGAGAATCTCTCCAAAGCTATATATGCTGCAGGAACACCACACTCGCATTCCTGGGAAACCCAAAAACGCAATACATCACTGAAAGGTATGCCAAAACCCCCTCAACTCCCTTGCTCACATCTCCCTTGCAACGCATTGTGCAGCTGTCTGTATCCAGATGGATTAATGTCTGCAGATATTTTTACTCGTTCCATAAAATGGCAAAAATTATAGCACTTCAAGTATCTGCTGCCCACTGCCTTCTTACCTCTTTCTTCAGTCTAGAACCTTAGCAAATACAGCTCTTGCTCACATTTAGGGGTTACAGTAACATTTGACATAACCAAGTTAATTAAGACTAAGATTTTCTCCCGTAATTCAGGGTAATTCTGACTGGATTTTCAAGCATCCCTACAATAACATATAAATAATATATAGGAATATCACCAAGTATCACCCCCAAAATTGATTCCAGATTATTAAAATAATTTAACACATTATGTTGAAATAATAACAAGATAATAAGGATTATATTGGGAGTCCTGACAGCATAAGATATTACAGAGGCCAAAAGCTGCGGCAGAGGACAGCTAAAACGATGTAGAAGCTACACTCTAGGCTGTAAACAGTATTTAGCCAGAATGAAACTATCAGATTCAGCAGTAACAAGCTTAAAGACAAAAACATTAGTGTGTAGGTGGACTTACTCAATGTGTCTGTAATGCAATTCTGAACCCTAAGGTAAAGCCACAGGCACTGCTGAGATTATCAGATCCTGGGAGGGGGAAATCACACCTGACAGAGATGATGGCAAAGCCAATAACCAGAGAGGCTGACTATAGCACACACACAAGGGCTTCCACAAGCATTCACAGTTTGCCAGCTTCTATAACAGACAAAATTCCACAGAAACTTCAGGCTTCATTTAAAGGAGGGTTATGTTTTCGAAAAAATGCATGTGGTAGCCTAACATATAAAACCAGTAGAGGTTCTGAGGAACTGGCTGGATTCACTGCCATGGGAAATTTCTTTTGTTTGATGAAAAGAGCAGCTGGAAGACAAAGCCGAAACACCGACCTCAAGGTACTGAGAATCTGTTAAAGATGAAAACAGTCCAATAAAATTCTTTTGCCTGTTCTCGCTCTGTATCCTAGGTTGCACCTACGTATTTATGTATGCTTAAGACAAATACAGAGTGGCCGAATAAATACCTGTGCAACAACTAGGTCCATGTTAACCTCCATGTGAACCAATCATGTTGAACACAAGAGAGAGAGAAGAGAGGGTAAAAAGGGAAAACAAAATGGAGACACTTCCCAAAACAAGGGCAGCAGACAAAAGGAGAGAACAGACAATTTTAAGTTCTAGGTTCTAATTAAAAATTAAACTAAATATATTTAAATAGCTAGAAATGACTGTACAGACAGATTCCATGATCTGGGGAAACAGGAGGCTATGATTCTTAAAACACAGAAAATCCAAGTAATACTGGTACTGCAGAACATACAAGAAGGTTAGTACTGAGACTTGTAAGCAGCTCTGCACGGCTTAGTGGCTAAGGTTCTGTGTCATGAGAAAGCAAGTAAAATGGCTTGTTTTCGAGAACTGGCCTGAGAGGTAATGTAGCTGCTTCTCCTCCCCCAGACATAATAGATCTTAGTGGATCTAAGTGGTTTCAAGTGATAACATCAGTGTCTCTCCATCCATGGAACAGCAACTTCATAATGTAGGAAAACTGAACATCGACTAATAAAGGAGAATCAAATTAACTAACCATGGAGAAATGAAGCAACCATCATGGTGATGGGGTCCAGCACTTCCAATAACTTTAAAAAACTCAGGAGCAGACAATTTTCCAAAAGATTTGGTGTGGCTGATACACAAAAGAATTCAGGGGGAATTGCAGTTGTCAGTAAAAGCCTTCTGGCCTTTCAACTGGTGGTATTTTAAAAGAAAGGAGCATGTTTCTCCTCATTAAAAGAATACTTTAATTTGTCCGACTCTGCAGGGTTCTTTGTGTCTGAAGATACTTTCTAAAACAGATACTTAATACTCCAAAATAAATTGGCTTTGTAAAGAAATAAGAGGAGTATTGGTTGGTTTTCGAGAATCCTAGACTGTTAATGGTAATGCCATCTTCTGGCAAAAAAAGAGAACACTTTTAAATAAATAAGACCCAGCCTTCCCTCTGCTACTGCAAGGATCTAATTTTGTTCGTTCACCTGAGAGAACACTGTGTCGTGGCCCAAGGAAATGTAACGTTCTTCAGAGGGGTAGTTTGGTAGCAAACCAAGCCTTGCTCCCTGCAAAGCTATGGGTGGCTTCACTGAAAAGAGGACCCGGACAAAAGCCTAAGACTTCTTAAAACAGTTGGATATCACATACATTTTGAAGAAGAAGTGGGTCAGTATGGAGCTATAATTCTCCATGTGCACCCAGTTACAAGGTGAAACGGTCTCAAGCCTAAGAACAACTTTTCACTCAATCTCTCTGGCAACACTGCTTTTAATTCTTCACTGTTCACTGGTTGCCCTTCTCATTTTAGCTGACAGAGATTCAGCTTCACCTTCCCCTAATACAAAGGACTTGCTTTTCCTTTGATGGGAAGCTGGCCAGCAAAACAGTGAAGTCAATGAAGTCCAGCGCATCTTTCCTTGCTAATACACAAGCTTGCAGCAAGAGATAAACAGTTCCTGGTTATACATCTCATTGCTGGAACACACAAAGTGTCCGAGTCAGGTACCAGTCAGCCTATCACTGTTTATGTGACAATTTTGAGTTCTCTACAACTTATTTTTTAGGCAAAGAAGCTTTACAAAGGTCTTAAAAGGCTGCCAGATGCTGGTAACGGTTAGGTACTTATTGCAAAAAAGCATAAGAATTTTATAGGTAGGGATCGACTCAAAGCACAGAATAAGGTCAGAGCTTGTCATCAGAGAACTCCCCTGCTGTTTCTGTAACAAAGGTTTTTTTCAAAGGTCATAAAGCTGGAGAGGAAAGTCAGGCGTAAATAGCAGAAATGAGTGGTTACATTTTGCATATTCAGAAGGAAATTAACTTAGCACAAAATTATGCTCTAGGAGCTGATCCTCAGCAAGCATCAGGAACTGTACATAAAATGCATAAAAGAAATCCCTACATAGACTACTTAAAGATAAAGCACCCTTAGGCCACTACATCTTGATCTGTATTAACTGCTGATATGTTATGGATCTTAGTGCCTTGTTCACTTGAGTGACACTCATCTGCCCTGTTATCTCACTGTAGCTCACTCATATTTGCTTGACAATTTTACCCTACTTCTATTGACGCTCCTTAGTGTCACCACTGAAACATGACACAAGTGTCACTAAACTCATATTTTAAACTAGGGAAACTAAGTCATGCCAAAGAGAAGAAGCTTGATGTGGCAGTCCTGCAAACACAAGCTAATGCAACTATATATTTAGTCCTGCAAATAACCTAGAGATAATCATAGAATCATGGAATAGTTTGGGTTCGAAGGGACCTTAAAGATCATCTAGTTCCAACCTCCCTGCCATGGGCAGGAACACGTTCCACTGGATCAGGCTGTCCTGAACAGGGGCATTGTAACACATTTAGTTATGCTTTGTTTGTTTAAGTTTTAAAGTAGCTATGTCCCTTGCATTATAACATGTTTAGCTATGCTTTTATTGTTTAAGTTTTAAGATAGCTATTTCACTTACATAAGCATGTTTTGTTCCTGATAATGAACATTTGTTGCCTATGCCTGGCCAGTTAAGCCAGATAATAAGGACTAGTGCAATGATAAGAGAAAGAAGAACCAGCTAGGACCAGATGCAATCTAGAAGAGGTGCCCAAGCTGTCTAAGAGCATGTGCATGAAGGACGAGTTGAGAAGTTCACCATGAAGACTGAGAGCCTTTCTCCAGAAACTCCCCGCCCAAGACCACCAGAGGGCAGAGTGTGTGTGTCAGAGGGAGAGAACTTACGTCTTTCCACGTGTCAACCCAAGGCTCCGTCCAACCTGGCCTTATACATCCCCAGGGATGGGGCATCCACAGCTTCCCTGGGCAACCTGTGCCAGTGCCTCACCACTCTCATGGTGAAGAAATTCTTCCTCATGTCTAGTCTAAATCTGCCCCTCTCCAGTTTACACCCATTGCCCCTGGTCCTATCACTACAAACGTTTGTAAACAGTCCCTCCTCAGCTTTCTTTTAGGCCACGTTCAGGTACTGGAAGGTAGCTATAGGGTCTTCTTGGAGCCTTCTCTTCTTCAGGCTGAACAAGCCCAACTCTCTCAGCTTGTCCTTGTAGAGAAGGTGCTCCAGTCCTCTGATTATCCTGTAGCCCTCCTCTGGACTACTCCAACAGCTCCATATCCTTATTATGTTGAGTATTCCAAAACTGGACACAATACTCCAGATGAGGTCTCACAAGAGAGGAATAGAGGGGCAGAATCACCTCCCTCAACCTGCTGGCCATGCCTCTTCTGAAGCCCAGGATACAGTTAGCTGGGCTGCGGGCACACATTGCCAGCTCATGTTGATAAACTCTGGTCTGATCACAAGATGATTTTATTAGGAACAATTTTCAAGGGCATCTGATAAACATAGTAGTTGTCCATCAGTGTATGAAACCTAAGCAGTACTTTGTTTTCCTGGTTCTCACTTTGCATTATGTAAATCCTTTTGCTGTACAACTACCTTATAAAAACAAGAGTTTGTAACACTTGTAAAGGCCAGATGCATGTTGGTGGGTTTGCTTTCTTCACTTGAACTGTAGCAGTGTGTTGTATTTATTGCCTGTAAACACACTACCCCAACAAGTCTCCAGCACCAGCTAGTTCCCTGCCAAAGCGCTTGCTGTTTTTTGAAGCACAGAAGTAGAAGACCAGAATGAAGCTGATGACCAGAACAACGCTGAACTGGCAATCATACGGTTGAGAAAAGAGAGTATTAACTTGCGTCACTACTCATCCACCTTCATTTCTTATTCAATTGAACATTAAGCCCTTTTTAACTGTGATCCAGAGCCAAATCTGATTTAGCCCTCTAGAAGCAAATGGCTAATTTGCTTTTCCAGAGCACCACGCAAAATCCTTTAATTATTCTGACCCCATTCCTCAGAAATCAGGATGTTCCTGTTGGTCAGGGTGAGGCTGCACTTTCATAAATACGACCTCTGTGTTTAAGACATAAACTGTACTGTAACACAAGTCTGTAATTTTAGTTCCATGCAGTTAGTAGGGGTCTATGGAATAGCGTCTGACATTGCAGCAGATCCCTTTGTAAGATCATGGGATTATGCTACGCAGCATCCTGTGCACAAACACGGAGTAGTATTAAATGCTCTGCTAGTCATTGGAACAGGATACAGCAGCCTATTTCAAAGATACAAGGTCCGAAGCTGAACACTAGCAATGGATAACTCCCATTTCTGTATTGTAAAAGTAACTGGAGAGGAGGAATGCTGCTAACGTTAACTGACAATAATTTTACAAGGATGCAGGTCTTCTCCATGGCGTAACAATACCATTTCATTGGTGCTGACATTCCTAACACAGGGATGGTTACTGAAACTATCACTCACTTCACTGCTCTTCAAAACAGTGGAAGAACAACAACTAAATGTTGGCTTTTTTCCCTTTCTGATATTTTTCATGGCACAAGACTGATATATTTTATAGCCACCCCTCCATACTAAGTTTAGTCTAATGACCTCAGCAGAAGAGACCCCATCCTACAGCTGATCCCCGACAACTGCTTCAAACAACAGCTGCATGGAAAAGGGAAGTGTCTAATATACAACCGCAAGCTGAGAAAATAATCTATGAGTTACAGTGCAATCCCAATCATTTGAAAATTGTGCCCCAGCTTCTCTTGCTTGTAAGATTTACCAAATGGCTTTCAATATTTATATGATAGTTGTATTAAAACAAACCGCTGCACATACATCAGTACGATGAGGGGGGAATGGACACCAAATGCAGCCCTGTAGGCATTTGCAGCTTCTGTTTCTGAATTCAGCCCCACAGGGATTTACAGCATCCCTCGCTGAATTCAGCCACATAGGGAATTATTTATTTTGTCCATTAATTCAGCCCCACAGGGATTTATGGATTCTCTCCTTGAATTCATCCCCCAAGGAATTCACGGCTCCCCTCCCTAAATTCAGCCCCACAGGGATTTACAGCTTCACTTCCAGAATTCAGCCCCATAGGGTTTTATGGATTATCTCCCTGAATTCTTCCCCACAGGGATTTATGGATCCTCTCATTGAATTCATTCCCCAAAGAACTCACGGCTCCCGTCCCTGAATTCAACCCTGTAGGGATTTATGGATTCTCTCCTTGAATTCATCCCCCAAAGAATTCTCAGCTCTACTCCCTAAATTCAGCCCCACAGCTATTTATGGGTTCTCTCCCTGAATTCATCCCCACAAGGAATTATGGATTCTATCCCTTAATTCACCCCCATAGGGATTTATGGATGCTATCCCACAATTTAGTCCCACAGGGATTTACGGATTCCCTCCCTGATCTCACCTCACGTGGATTCATGGATCCTCTCCCTGATCTCACCTCCCAGGTCTCCAGGCTGCCCTGGCCGAACTCGGCCCCGCACCGACGCCCCCCGCCTCGGCTCTGCTCACTCTTCCCGCCGCTGTTCGGCCGCGGGCGGGTCTCGGGGCCGCCGGGCCGAGGAGGGTCCCAGCCCCTGCACTCCTCGCCGCCCCCCGGTCCCGCTCACGGCGCTGTCCGGCAGCCGCCGCTAGGCCGCGTCTCCATGGCAACGGCGCCTTTCCCGCTTCAAACCCTCGCGCGCAGCCCCGCGCCCCGCACCAGCCAATGGGACTCGGGGGAGGGGCGGAGGGGGCGCGGCCTAGAGGTAAGCAGCCAATCGGAGCGCTCCGAGGGAAGAGAAGGCGGAGCTCAGAGAGCGAGGTGGGCGGGGGAGGCGGGGCGGAGCGAGGCGGGAAGTTCCGCCGCTGCGATTGGCTCAAGCAAGAGAGCCGTGCCCCTCTCTGATTGGCTGGTGCGCTAAAGTCCCCGCCCCCTCCCCAGACAGCGCACGATGATTGGTTGTGTCTGCGTTCAATCGTTCTCCGAGCTCCGCCTTCATCCTGTGCTCTTGCTCCGCTTTGATTGGCTGCGGCCGCCTCCGAGCGCGCCGCGCCCCGCCTCATCCCGGAAGTGAAGGTGAGCCGTGGCTGCCTGAGGCCGTTCCCGAGGCCTCGGAGCGGGTGGAGGGCGTGATCTCCGGCAGCGCCCGTGGGCAAGGAGGGGTGACGGTCAGGGAGGGGTTAACCGCGAGAGGGGAACACCCTCCTGGGACTGAGGTGGTGGGGAAGGGTGCGGCCATGTGGTTTCCCGGTGTGGAAACTGGAGGCGTCGGTGAGAGGAGAGGGAGTTACTGTTAGAAAAAGTGGAATATTTGTTATTGTGTTGAAAGTTAGATAGAATGTCCTTCTGGCACCGTGTTGTTTTTCAGGCAGTATTTTTCCAGACACTGTTCATCCTTTTGAAGGACAGAATAAATCCTTAGTAATAATAATAATACAGAATGTGATTACAACAGGAGTTTATCTTTGTTACTGGTTGAAACAAGGATAGTCCCCCAGCAGGAACAAAGGACAGACCTGAGCTCCCCAAGAGGACACAATGAGGAAGGAGATAAGATAAAGAGTATCGGAGGATTCTGAAGACACAAAGGAACTGTCATGTACATTCGAGAGTGGGTGATAAGATATGAGCATCACTTTGGAGATGATAATGTCTTGTGTTCGGTGTGATCTGGGCTGAGCAGATGTGTCTTCTGTAATCACCTCTCTTTCCAGTCCTTCCCCATGTCAATCACAAGGTCAGACTGACACAAGAAGTAGTTACTTTTACAAGTGGAATATTTTGAGTTAAGCTGAAGTGAAGTTCATCCGAGTATTTTTTTGCAAGTTAGACAGAATGTCCTACTGACAGCAGGTTTTCTTTCAAACAGTGTTTTTCCAGATACTGTTCATCCCTTGAAGATGATAACACCTTGTGTTCAGTGTGATCTGTGCTGAGCAGAGATGTTTTCTGCAATCACCGCTGTTTGCAGCCTTTCCTCATCTCATTTGCAAGGACAGACAGAGAGCTGGCTCCAGTACTCCAAATTAGCCAGAGACTTGACTGTTGTGAAGTTCATAATAAAGTTAAAATTAGTCCTTGGAAAGTAGTAGAATATGCATTGGATTTCTGGGAAAATTTATACATACACATGTAAGTGCGAAATATATTCTGTAACCAGTTCTTGTCTCTTAGAGATTTTATTTCCTGGCATTTTCAGTGTTAGTGGTAGTTAAAGAGGGGTTAACCAGGAGAGGGGAACATCCTCCTGGGGCTGGGATGGTGGTGGAGGGCACTGCCATGTGGTTTCCCAGTGTGGAAACTGGAGCTGTCACAATTCCTTGCTGCATATCCCACGGAAAGCAGCATTGTCTGAGTGTTCTGTACAGAAATGTGTGGCTCTGTCAAAATGCAAAGCTTTGCCAGGAGTTGGTAATTGCTGGATACTTTTGATACCGAAAATGCTGTCAATTAAACCCTCTTAAGACTCGTTTTGGAGTTTTAGGAAGCAAGCATCCTCTATCAGATCTGAGCAACTTGAGGGAGTGATCGCCATCAATCATGTGCAACGAGACAAGACTGGTTGTAGAATATATTTCCCACATACATGCATGTGTATAAATTTTCGCAGAAATCCTATGCATATTCTATTACTTTCCAAAGACTAATTTTAATGTTATTATGAACTTCACAACAGTCAAATCTCTGGCTAATTTGCAGCTATTTCCACCTCTGTCTGACCTTCCATTTGAGATAGAGAAAGACTGAAAACAGAGGTGATACAGAAGACACATCTGTTTTGCACAGATCATACTTCACATAAGACATTATCATCTCCAGAGAATGAACGATATCTGGGAAAACACTGCTTGAAAGAAAACACTATCAGAGGAACATTCTGTCTAACTTTCAAAAATACAATTACTTAGATGGACTTAACTCTACTTTAGCTTAACTAAAGATATTCCACTTTTTGTAACAGTAACTACTTCTTGTGGTACTTCAACATGGATTTCTCATCTCCATTGCTTTCTCTCCTTTTCTGTGTAGGAAGACTTGTCCTGGCTGCTTAGCTTATTGATTGCAATACTTGCCAATTAAGAGGTGTGTTCCTTTCTGTTTACATCAAACCACTGTTTAATGCATATGCAAAGAAACCTTCAGTTTTGTGGAACAGCCTCACGTCCAGCCCAGACAGCAAAGAGCCTGTCCTTTGGGATTAATTCTGTCAGCTCTGCTGCTGGCATCTCGAGGAGTTTCTGCCCTAGAGGACTGTCTTACAGTTCCTGTCAACTGCTTCCAGTAACACTGAGGTGTTATCTTTGTGGAGGACTTTTGGATTTTTTGCAGAGCTTCACAGTGCTAATCATTGGTTTTTCTTTTGCTTCATTGTTTTTTGTCTCCTTACAATGTAGTTTTTAATACATCAGCAGCAAAGTAATGTTGTGCAGGTTGTATTTAATGCGTTTGATAACTTTTTTAAAGCTTTTATATATGTTCCTGTTTCCTTACTTTAAAAGAAATGGGCCCAATTTTACAATACAAAGGCAGTTAATAAGACGTCCATCCCACAGAGGAATGGACAACTTTTAGCCCATGCTGAGGTATGTTTACTAGCTAAATACAGCCTGTTTGAACTGTATGTTGTTCCTGCTTGTTCCACTGTGCTCTTCTACAGCTCTCCGTGTGGTTAACAGAGGGACATGGCTGTGAAGGCGTGTGGCCTGATCATCTACAGGAGGCTGCAGTCAGCACAGTCTTCTAAGATCACTGATGGCATTGAATACCTGCTCCTTCAGACGTCCTATGGGACCCATCACTGGACGCCTCCCAAAGGTGATGTTTGTTCTGATAACATGCTTCAGGGTCACTTCTTGAGTGAGTGAGATCGCAGGTGAACTTTGGCTGAATGCTGCTATGGTCAGGTTTGAGGGGCAGTTAATCAGTTGACAGTAGCCACCAGTTGTGCTGTTCGTGCAGGTAAGTGGGGAGTTCTGCGCCAGGAGTTCTTCACAAGTTGTGGCGCTGTAAACTATTCGTCACGACTGATTCAGATGAGCCAGCAATGTATGTTTGCAGCCCAGAAAGCCAGTGTGGGCTGCATCAAAACCAGTGTGAGCAGCAGAGTGAAGGAGGTGATTTTGCCCCTCTACTCTGCTCTCCTGAGACCTCACCTGGAGTCCTGCATTCAGGTCTGGAGTCCGCAGCACAGGAAGGTCATGGATATGTTGGAGTGAGTCCAGATGAGGCCACAAAGATGATCAGATGGCTGGAGCACCTCTTGTACAAGGACAGGCTGAGAGACGTGGGGTTGTTCAGGCTGGAGAAGAGAAGGCTCCAGGGAGACCTTATAAGCAGTCTTCCAGTACCTGAAGAGGGCTACAGACAGGAAAGCTGGGGAGGTAGGGTCTCTTGATCAGGGAGTGCAGGGACTGGAAAATGGGGAATGGTTTTAAGCTGAAAGAGGGGAGGTTTAGATTAGATACTAGGAATTTTATTACTGTGAGCGTGGTGAGGCACTGGCACAGGTGGCGCAGGGATGCTGTGGATACTCCTTCCCTGGAGATCTTCAAGGCCGGGTTGGATGACGCTCTGAGCAACCTGATGCTATGGGAGATGTCTCTGCCCATGGTGGGGGCTTGGAACTGGATGGACTTTAAGGTCCCTTCCAACTCAAACCATTCCATGTTTGGGGCTGAGGGTGAGTGAATCTATCCTGCTCCTCAAATATCTGATGTTTGTCAGACATTGCACCGACAGCTCAAATTAGGTAACTAGAGACATTTTTACCTTCTCGCTCACATCTGATCCTCTGCCAGATACCACTGCTGCCATTTCACGGTTGTTTGGCCCATGTATAACCAGAGGGGTGACAGTTTGCAGCGCAACATTAGAAGGCAAACTAAAATTGGTGATGATTTACTTTAAAGCACCTTTAATAGAAGATGCAGGAGTTTAAGTTCAGGAGATTGTTGTTGAGATCCCATACCTAATGCAGCAGAGATGAGGTGGATGGGTAAGAGAATTAACGTTGTCAGCCATCCTTGCTCACCTGTGAGGCTCCAAAGGAGAAGACAAGCCTTGTGCACGTAGGCAAACAGCAACATCTTGTCAGTGAAGCCATTGGGAGGCAGTACATAGTCACAGGCCTGGTACCAGGAAAAGCACAGCAAAAAAATACTTCCAGTTCCTTATAGTAATTCTTACCTGCTGTGTTTTACCCTCTGAGATACCGTCCTGCTAGTTTTTACTACTTGTTTTGTAAAATGCAGTGTGCTTAAAGCACAGTGCAGGAGCAGCTTGTAAACAGGAATTTGCAAATTATAAAAAAAAGCTTCTAACAGTATCAACTATGCTCTCCTATTAAGGGAAAGAACAAAACTTTCCAAACCTCCCCTTGTCCACTTCACCAAAACCCTAAGGGATTAGAACTTGCAGCCTACTGGAAAGCTAAAAAATACGTGTTGGGACGTGATGAGTTGTGAGCAGAGGGAACCATGTGGAGACATTCACTGAGAACACAGTGGTTCTGGAGAAGTGATTGAAATGACTTGTAGACATCCGTCTCTCGCACTGAGAATCGTGGAATGGTTTGGGTTGGGAGGGACTTTTAAATGACACCTTTTCCAAATGGCCCAGCAGTAAGCAGGGTCATCTTCAACTGGATCAGGTTTCTCAGAGCCCCATCCAAGGTGACCTTGAATGTTTTGAGGGATGAGGCATCCACCATCTCTCTGGACAACCTGTGCCAGTGTTTCACCACCTTCCTGGTACAAAATGTGTTCCTCTTATCTAATCTGAATCTCCCTTTTGTTTTACAACTGATAGCCCTGGTGCTGTTGCTACAGGCCCTCTGAAAAATTGTGTGTCTGTCTTCCTTAGAAGTCACTTTGAAAGGCCGCAGTAAGGTCTCCGTGGAACCTTCTCTTCTGCAGGCTGAACAACCCTAACTTTCTCAGACATTGTCCATAGATAGGAGTTCTATCCCTCTGATCATTTTTGTCACAGTCCTGTGGACCTGCTTCAACAAGTCTGTGTGTTTTGTGAGCTGAGAGCTCCGGAGCGGGATGCAGTACTCCAGGTGGGATCTCATCAGAAGATCCCCTCCCTGGACATATGTTTAAGGTTGTATAGATCAAAAGCCACAATCTTATGGCAGCCTTTTATAGTAGCTTGGTACAGATTTGTGAGCAATAAATGAAGAGGAGGTGTTATGTTGTGTATTTTGTGATGTGAGTGGTCCTCAAAGGCAGCCTCAGGTTGTGCAATGTGGTTATGCAACTTGTGTATGAGGTAGACATAGATATAACGTGACAGGAGACAGGATGAGGAGTTGTGATTGTCTCCCTAGGAGCACGCAAAAGGATATTTATGGCTATAGCTGTATGTTGATGTTTTAAAAGTTCCCTAAGCAGCTGCAGCCCTTATAGGGTTAAGCTGGACTTGCTTGGATCCCCACTTGGGCTTCATCAGCTTCATCTCTGCTGCTAGAACTGTGACTTTCCTGTAGCTGAGGCTCATGGGGAGGGGATGCAGGGTTCATTTCCCTTCTCAGCATACTGGAATTGCATTAATGCAGGAGGATTTGGAAGCCATGGTGTGAGGTACTGCCAGCAGTCCTTTTTCCTCCCAGTAGGTAGAGCACATTGCACGAAGTTGGAAGCTTAAGGAGCTCAGACTTGAGGTTATCGGCAGCACAGGGAGGTGATTGCTTTTCGCTCTGCTGGCAAGCAGGAGGCTGCACCCATGTCCTTCATGCTGAAACTGAATCTCCCCCCCAGCTTCATTGCTACCTCAGTTTCTTGCACATTTTGTCACTACAGATCATGACTATCATAAAAATACTGGTTGCTTACTGTTCATGGATGTTCTGCGGGCATTTGCTGTGGATACTGTAAAAGTAATCCAGCTGTGCAAGACCAAGTAGAATCTGTTTCTCAACTCTGAGTAAAAGTCCCAGCTATGGAGACATGTACTTTGTCAAGAAGAATGAGGCAACTTGACTTGCAGTGCTGAGAATCAGAGCGAAAATATTTTTACTTAAACCCCTGAGAGTATTTGATCTGAAGTATCCAAGATGTGAAGTGCAGCGTTAAATGCTGTTTTCTGCACAGTTGCCACTTGAAACAGAAGAGGATTTTACATTGAGAAGATGTCACAATGTACGAGGTGGTTTAACTTCTGATAGGTAGAGGAAGAAGTGAGTGAGACTTGTTGGGAAAGCAAAATAAGCTTCCTGTATAACCCAGCTCTTGTATTAAAGGTGGGTTTATGTGCTTTGAGTGTGTGGGACCTGGGGAAGATCATCTCTGTGATGAAATTATGAAAAAGCTACAGAGAAAATAGCTATGGAGAAAATAGAGAGACACCGGGGAAAAAATAAAGCTTAACTTCCCCCCCCTTCCCCCCTTCTTTAAGCCTCCCAACTCGTGCCATGTTGCTTTTTTGAAATCTTGCTTAACTCATTCTATTTATGTCCTGGTCTGGAGCTTTCATGAGAAAACCAAATCTGACATTTCTCAACAACACCACAAACAGCTGGGGATGTGTTATATTTATCCGTTGTTTGTAATGGCACCTCTTTCATTCTGAGCAGCATAAAATAAATGATGTGTCCTAGAGGAACTAAGCAGCTGGTGAAAGGATTGGCTTTTAGGCTTGCTGCATGTCGGGGGAGAATATGGGAAAGAAACAAAAGTACCTGTAACTGAAACCCACCTTTTAAGTGGCATTTGTTGGTGCTGGTCACATTGATTTTGGGCTGTTCGCATGAGCACGAGTTTTTCAGAATTGAGCCTTAAGCTTCTGTGTGAGGGAAAGTTTGAGAGAGGACTAAGAGTCTTGCAGATGAGCAGTCACCCCTGTAACTCCATAAAGGAAAAGCATTCATGAGGCATTCAGTCCTTTGGATGATCTCAGGTGGAACATCCCTGGAAACATTCAGGGTTGGGCTGGCTGGGCTCTGAACACCCTGATCCAGCTGAAGATGTCTCTGGGGTGGCTTGGACCATGTAACCTTAAAAGAATCCCCCCAACCCAAACCATTCCATGATTCTGTGATCAGGCGTTCAGAGTGCTGCAGAAGAGGAAAGAAGGACTAGGAAGAAAAAATGTGTAGTGCTGACAGGCCACTGGGAGTTTCAGAAGATGTGATATGAACAATGACCCTAAAAGCCATGAGGCAAAGACAGATCGAGACATAAGAGTTGGAAAAGCAATCTCTCTGCTCCAGTTTCCATTTGATTCTGTATCAGCTACGGTGTACTCTCGTGTCTGTCTCCCAATATTTCCTCATTATTGTCTGAATGAACAAAATCTGAGTTTCCTTCACAGAGACTTACTTTTTCACCTTCTTGACAGGCCATGTGGATCCAGGAGAGGATGACCTGCAGACGGCCTTCCGGGAAACACAGGAAGAAGCTGGTCTTCAGGCCAGTCAGCTCACCCTTATAGAAGGATACAGGAAAGAACTCCACTATCCTGTCCGTGGCAAACCTAAGACAGTCATTTACTGGCTGGCGGAAATGAACGACTGTAACACAGAAATCAAGCTCTCGGAGGAGCACCAAGCTTTCCAGTGGCTGAAGCTGGAGGATGCTTGCAAATTTGCAGAGTATGAAGACATGCAAGCTACGCTGAAAGAGGTGCATCAGTTTCTCTGCTCCAAAGAGTAGTTTTTATGAAGGGTAAGGGGAACTTTAGAAGAAACATGGCCTACTTTTTTAATTATTATTATTTTTAACCAGGAGAAGAACTACACGGCTGCAGAAATGTAGATTTCTTTTTTTAAATCTGCAAATTCAGTGAAGAGCTTTTAAAGAGCTTGTGCTTTTATCTCCCTTAGCTATTGCAGAAAGCATGGTCTGACTGAACCTTGAGCCAGAGATGACTGAACAGAAACCCAGAGCTAGCAAAGGCTTCTTCTATCCCTGTCTTCTCTTCTTTTTTCCCTCCGCCTCCACTCCCCTTGTGGTGATAAGCAGTCACAGGTCTTTTTGAAAAATCAAACACTTCAGTTCTTGACTTGCTGATCCAGACCTACAGAGTTGATGAAATGAGCATATGGAGTTTTTTAATAACAAAATGCTTACTTCAGAAGTTGCACCTTGCTTTTCAAGTGGGGAAGCAATGGCGCTGTTCCCGACTCCTCCACTGATATGCTGTGGTAACTTGTCAAATCATTTCAGGTCTTGTTTGTTTGTATCATGAATTTATGTACATTACTAATGAACCGTTATGAAAACACTTTCCATCCTGGAGTCTTAGTAAACAGTTGACATACAGTACTTAAACAGTAAACTTGAAGTTCTTTTTATCTTTTCCTTTTTTACTTTAACAGACGCCTTGGCCATACATTATTCAGTGGGTTGGGAAAGGGAAATGTATCTGCCTAATGCAGTATTTTCTGCACAGAATATCTAAGCTAATGTGCAGTCTGTTGTCCATTGGATAGCATCTGTTTTTCCATGGCTGCAGCCTGCACCCACCTGTGCGCAGCAGGGCTATGTGTGCTGCCAGTTCCATGCTGGCTTGCAGCAGCCTGTGGTGGTACTGACATGCATGCCTGCTTCAGCTCTCTTGTAGGCCTCTCTTTTGTTGTTGACATCAGCGGAAGCCAAGATTGTTAGCGCTCTGTATGATTATGCATGTTCAGTTCATAATGATGGTTCTTAATAATAGAATCATAGAATGGTTTGGGCCTGAAGGAACCCTAAAGGGACACCTCCCACTGGATCAAGCTACTCATGAGCCCCACTAAGCCTGGCCCTGAACACGGTAGGGGTGGGGCGTCCGTGCCTTCTCTGGGCAACCTGTGCCAGGGCCTCAGCACCCTCACAGGAAAACATTTTTTCCTAGTATCTAATCTAGTCTCCCCTCTTTCATCTTAAAACTGTTACCCCTTGATCCTGTCACTGAACTCCCTGACAAAGAGCCCCTCCTGTGGGCTCCCTTTAAGTATTGAAAGGCTGTTATAAGTTGTCCGTAGAGCCTTCGCTTCTCTAATCTGAACAAGCCCAACTCTCTTGGCCTGTTCTTGTATAGACATATAGGTATAATGTTTTGGTACATAAATACCAAAAAAGCATGATGGCATTATTGATTTTTTTTAGGCGAGGAATGAAGTTTTCTGAATCCCAGGGAACTTTGGGCATAACAAGTGCCCCTTTTTCCCTCTGCTTCCTCTAGCCTTTGCTGCTTAGGCTTTTGGACCTTGCAAGGCCTTATTTCCGCTTTATCTTCCACCTTGCTGCAAGAGTGACATGAGGGTCATCAGCATCACATCAGCCCTGAAGAAGACCTGCGATGCCAGAGATGTGGCATAACTGGGCTGATAAGTATGGGCTGCACTTGAGCACTGTGTTATTCGGCGTTTTTGCAGCACTGATCCTTCAGTGCAGCCTATATTAATAACTTTAGTAGCACTGTGATAGGAGTGTCACTCTATTACATTCCTTTAGACTGATGAATAAAAACCCACTTACAGCCCATCTATATTCAGACACAAAAAAGGATGCACTATAAGCATTTTTTAGTATTTATGTATATATATACACCCATAAACAGTTTCAGTGCTCTTCTGCTTTACAGTCAGGTTTTATTTTGGTTATGAATGCTGTTAACAAGTATTGCATTCAGGCAAAGAGTGAATAGCACGCAGGTTGTGCAGTTGCTCTGAGTGTTTCTCAGCTGTCTTCAGAAGCAGAGGATGGAGAGGATGTCACCTAGTCCATCCCCAAGGCAGAATCAGTTGTTTCGCAGTCTTTCCTGATTGGCATTTAATTAATCTGCTTTTCAAGATCTCTTGTTTTGAAGACTCACCTTCAGCTCCTCTGTCCATACCTTGGAAAATGTGGTCTCTAGCATCTAACATAGGTAAACCAGTGAGAAATAACTAAAAGATAACAAATGGTAAAGGAGAAGGGTAAAAAAGAGTGAAAAGCCTGTGCTGCTTCACAGTTGTATTTTTTCACAATTGTTTGACCTACCATTTAATCAATGCTATGTAAACAATGGTATTACTGCCTTCATGTGTAGAAGCGAGATTAGCATATTAAGTATTAATTATAGAGAGTCATCAACAAGTCATCGGTTCTGCTCATTCAGCAGTAATGAACGTAAGCACTTGCTGCTTTGGAAAGCACAGCATTAGCTGAGCTCCATGTAAGTGTTTGCATTCTAGTGGCAATTCTGCCTACATAGTGTTCCCAAAGGCTTTGGTGGGTAACAAGCACCGTGTACTGTAAGGTGATGTGCTCCTTAGATGAAATTTCAAAGGCAGGCATCTTAATTGTGGTTGAAAAAGGTCCAAGGGATGTAACCATGTTAATTGGTGGGGCACCGTGTATGCGTTTTGAGGGATTTATGTAGAGAATGTATTCCCACAAATTTTGTGTGGAATGATGATTACACACTTGGAAACTTGAGTAAGAAGTGTTAGAATTTGTTTTAAAGTGGAATCATTGGAATGACAGAATTTAACTCTGACCTCTTCACTGGTAAAGAAAGAGTTCTTCCTCTGCTTATGTCTAGTAGTAAAATATTTCCACAAGGAGCGTGTGGGAAACTTTCCAGCAAATAATTATGGGATAACCTGCCTGGGGAAAGAACCCGCGTGATTTTTAATGCCCTGAACCAATAAGGTTGTATTTCTTTCTTGAGATCAGCTGAGTTTTTGGTCATACCTAGTGACAGTTATCTTTTTACTAGGCTGTAGATCTATGTTTAAAAAGGAAAATAAAATGATAATAATAGTAATGAAAAAGTTAGAGACTTTAAATTCCCTAGAGACTTTCTGCCTTAGGGTAGGTAAAATCAAACTCTAGAGCCAAAGTCCGAGCTCCACTGAAATAGCACAGCAACTTAATTTAAGTAAAGTGAAAATTATTTAAGTCTGAGCAAGAGTCAGTTTAGGATATGGTTTCCTTTGCTCTGCTGAACAAATATACTGATGCAGCTTCATGCTTGTACTCTCCTGGTGTTAGTATTTTTTTCTCCAAATAATTCCTGATTTATACCTGTGATTACGGTTTACATCATCAAGAGATCAGAGAGAAGGAAAGTATAAATTGGTGTACATTAAGAAAGTGCTAAGACATAGCAAGTTTCACTGAGTAAAGATCAGGATTGAGTTTGATGGGTCAGAGCTTGTGCTCATAGAAGGAGTGTAAAGGCTGAAAACAGCACTTTACTCCTTTCTAGGGAAAGAATTTATTACTACTGTAGATGGGAGCAGTTACAAGTTCTTTGACTGTTTGATACGGCTATAGGAAATCAGAGATCGAAGCTGGTATAAAAAGGCAGGATAATGGAATATCCCTGACAAGCATCACCAGCATTACTTGTCATTCTGCATAAAGAAAGAGGATGTGTTTCAGTAAGGTCCACTACATCCTAGGTATGGGAATATTTTGAGACACGCATATTCTCTCAGCAAGACTCTTGCAGTAGTGCAGAGAGGACGATGGCATGCTCCTTTTTAAGTTAGAAAAATGATTTGCTGTTACTTAATAACTTAGTGGGGGGAGTAGTTTGGCAGATATTTGGAGAAGACTCTAATCTTTTGAGTCTTGAAGGCAGTGCTTCTTAGCTATGTTCTCACATTGACAAAAGTAACTGACAGCCTTCTGTGTCTGTTGGCAGCTATTTTTATCTTAAAAAAGAATTTAAGCATCACCAAGACTTTTTGTTTTTTTAACCTACACCTTGTCTCCAAGGTTTTACTTTCTCATGTCCTCAGTAAGTTTAAAGTCACAGGGCAATGGACAGTTGCAGCTGGTGAGTCTCAGCTTCATTTAGCTAAATCTGAGTTTGGCTATGGGTTAAATCAGCTCTGGAAGAGGTAAGCAGCGTGTGCCTATACAAACCAAACAATCTGCTCTGCTTGCTGAATCCTCATGCTGTACAAGGAGATTGCTCTCAAGTGTTAAAATATCCCCAAATAGTGCTTAGAACTCCCTGTCAAAACAGCAAGGCTAGGGAGGAGATTGGCTATGGTGGCACTCTTCCCAGAGGAAAGAGTGACACAGGATGGAACAATAGCTCTGTTATTTCAGAGCTAGTCCATTTGATAGTAGGCATTATCAAAAAGAGGAGTGACAGTCCCATCTTTCCACTCAATGAGGATCTCTCCATGCCTCAATGAAGGGGAGCGAGATGGTGGAAGGTATGGCTGGGGACCTCTTCGTAAGGGAGATGGCTCCCGTAAGTCAGCTCTGCTGCTGTTGGCTGGGGAGCTCTTCAGAGCAGAGAGGATCTTCTTCTTCCTAGAAGAAGAGAGAAGAGTATGCGTAACTGCATCTGCCTGTCTCTTGGCTGCTTCTCCATGTGAACTGGATCAGCAATCATAGCGCCCAAATTCTCTGAACCTCCGAGGATGGCACAAGGTGTGTGAGGGAGAAAGAGCCAACATCAGTGGTTGCAATTGGGTGGGATAATGAAAAGAAGGGAGAAAAAGGGTGGGAGAGAGGAGAAATCATCAAGGATGACATCATGGGTGAACAGACCCATCTGCTCAGAGACAGACACTTCAGGTGTGGGATTGGGAAGGGTACCAAGGTCAAGACTTCTGTTTTGAACTGCTGGATAGGGAGGTGGCAAACTGAATGAATCTCAATCTCACTTACTTGTTGTAATGAACATTGAGTGTCAGTATTATCAATCCCAGTATGAATGCCAAGGGGCTGAGGACCAGCATTGCCGTCTTCCAGTTAGTGCCTGAAAAGGATGTAATAGAAAACAATTATGTGTTTGCCTTGCCTATCCCTGTTCTTATAAAATAGACATGATTGCTACAAAAAAAACCACCCGTGAAGTCCCTGAAGACTTGCAGAAATAGTGCTTTATTCATAAGGTCAACACCTTACGGCTGATTTACACTGCACAGCACCCCTCTGTTGAAAATGGCCACATAAAGATTTCCTTTCTTGCTAGGAAGACAGTAACTATTCATGCTTCCCTGCTCTGCAGCTCTTTGATATGAAATAAGTAGGGCTGAGGGAAGGCACAAGTGCTAGTGGTTGTCTGTTTCTCCTGGTGAGTTGGGACAAAGCATTTGCATGTTTTTACTCACTTTTGTACCCCAGACCTCAGGAGATTAATTTAGTCTTTAAAAGGAGGTTTTCTGACAAGTAATTTGGTGGCCCTACTGATGGATTCCCTACTGAGCATCCTCTGCGTGAGCCAGGGGAATGTAGCTCTATATTGGTGGGAAGGTCATGGGCATTGATGAACTTTCATCTTCTGGTCTCTTCCTCCTCTGGCTAATTCCTGGACATACCTGCAAGTCTGGCCCCAGCATTTTTCCCTCGATTTCCATGGTGCTTTTTAGAGTGATTGTGGGACGCATCTGAGGGAAGAAACAGAGAGGCTCAGATTAGCAGCTTCCACTGTTGGACTTTGGGAAGCTCCAGCTTGCTCCTGGGGTTGCAGCATAACCACAGATCCTCTTTGTGTGGAGCCAAAAAGGAAAAGGGAACTTTGGTGTTCCTCACTGTTCCACAGCCACAGATAATTTTTGTTCCTAAGATCTCTGATGGCTGTGCCTCCAGGCTAAGACTGTGACCATACCACTGAACTGCTTGCCAAGGCAAACATCTCAACACGCTCTGTGAGCGCTAAGCCTTGAACCACTCAGTGGTACATGTGGAGGTTCTTCAGGAATCTCTACATGCCACCCACACTTTCCTTCCTCCTGTTTGATACATATATATTCAGTAAAGAGAAGTGCTTACCCTCATTTACTGGGAGGTACGCCTGTTTGGTCTTCGCTGGAGACACTGTGCTGTTAAATTTGTTAGCCAGAGGTGGGTCAGTCAAGCCCACAGAAGATTCTCCATCCATGGCATCAGTCTTTGATGAATCAATGGTTTTAGCTTGGAAGGAAATAAAGCAAAGATGTGTGATCATAATTTACTTTTTGTACAGTAACCTGGGTGTGCAGAATGCCCAGAAAGGGAAGAGAAACCAGCCCTGCTGCATTAGTTCTCCACCCTGCAAAGCACATGGGATGTGGTGCCGTAGTGATCACCTCCTCCTGTGTATCGGGACCCTTCAGTTCTCACAGATTTTCAAAGATGAAATGAACCTCTCTGAACTGAATCCACAGCGAAAGCAGAGCTTGTTTTCTGATGGTCTAAAAAGTGTCACATACCACCAGCTATTAATGAATGACATGTGAGGAAGAGGCAAGCAGAACTGTAGCTAAGCGACACAGGTATTAACAAAGCAGCAGGTGAAGAAATTGTGGTAAATAGTCCATAACTCTTGCAAGGCTCAATGGCATCCTTTGCCTTGCCAGTCATAATGTAGAAGTAGGGTACATGGGGAGGCATCCAATAGCTAGAAGGGAGGTTGTGGGAAGTCTCGTGGCAGCAATAGTCACCCTTGTCATGCACTGATGCATGTGGCAAGATCAAGAAACTCGTATCTGTAGGGCTCCCGGCTGCTTATTTTAACATCACCCCTTCCTGTGGCATAAGCATCCACAGGTACGGGGGTGTAATTTAGTAAGAAAATAACCCACTGAAGTAAAAGTTGTCTGTTGATGGTCGACTGAAACTTGAATAAGAGAGGCCTAAACAAACACAAAGGACTTTGATGTTGTTACTGATTAGTCAGAGGTTCGCTCTAGTAGACTGTGAACCATGGGGTTGATAGGAAAATTATCTGTTTGCACAAGACACACTAACTGGCACAACCTGATTTAAAGCCTGCTGTATGTTTACTGTCACAGCCTTATTTGGGGAGCCTGGCTCCGACGCAGCCCTAGGAAGCCAGGAACATTGCCTTGGGGAATGCAAATGCCCTTTTCACATGCCTTTTTCCCATATCTTGAATGTTCCACGCATTTCGTAGCCTATATTTAACTAGATTATTATGGTATCTAATTTCTACTGGCTGTATTTACCTTCATGTTAAACAAACACTAACACATGTGACTATTGGTTTGTGATAATTACATGTTCTAGTTGGCTAACTAAAAACCTCATTAAAAAGACCATCTTATCTGCACATGACAACCAAAAAAAATGATTGCATCCCTTTTTATTTAGAATTAAATATAACCTCTTTGTGTCAAAATGTTATAATCCATTTGCTTATGCCAACCAGATAAATCACATTTTCTCTTTACTCATTTTTGCCAAGATGAAAATCTCACTGGGGCCATCAAGACTTAAGGTGAGGAATAGCCTCATGTATGGAAAATAATTTCCCCTGAGGAAGTATGGGACCCTCATCCCCTGTAGAGTGGGCAAACACAGAAAAGTAATTACAAAAGGCAGCTCTTTTTTGTCCCTGGCGTTGAAGAAGGAAGAAGAGGAAAGGATGAGGGGAGGAACTGAGTGTGATTTTCAGGTCTCAGTTCTACACAAAACTTGACAAGAAAAGTCCTGGAGCCACCTTCCTTTGCCTAAGTGACTAAATGAAAGAGGGAAACAGACTGGACCACGATGGCCTTCAGTGGCTGTCTGACAATTGATGACAGTCATGTGTTGGTGGAATGACTATGCCTGATATCTATTAGGCTGGTTCCCAACACCTAAAACTATGACAAGGCCAGGCTCTCTGCACTTTGTGGATCCAGTCTAGGCAGAGGATAGTGCAGATTCTCGAAGGCAGAGATTATTCTTCTTAGCAGAGGCGAAGGCCATGAAACTGATAGTGTAAAACAGTTTTTTTTCATAATTTTTGGTGTCATGTTCTAGTTTTTAGTAATGCAAGGGGAGAGCAGTGCTTTGATTAACTCCCACTACTTGCTGTGTTCACTAATCTCTTTACGATCACATCAGGCATCAGGAGTGAGGATCATTTTTGATGGTCATGAGAGCATGGGATGAAGGTTAAAACGGTGGTTTCATTAGTGATATGTGCACTGTTGGGGTCTGGCAGGGGATAATTGTAACATGTTGCTTAGAAACCAAAGCAACAATTTTTCATTTCAAATATTGCTGTTTCTCAGTAATTCATTCAGGTTTAAAAGAGGCTTTCAGCTGCTCTCAGTTTTCTTGTTACCAAAGATAACATCCCAAAGTACTGAAAGCCCCTTCAGATTTTTAATTAGGTCCTGACTTTATGGGGCTTTCTTGGTTATTTTAGACTTGAGAGGTTCAAGCAATTAAAGTTATTCTTAGGTATGGGCACCATACAGATATACTTTCAAAAATACTTGACTTTCTGGAAAACCCTGAACAGCAACTACTGGAAGGTGGTACCAAGTGGTACCTACTGGTACCAAGTAGCTGGGCTGAGTTGGAGCCATTTGCTTTCTTTCCGATGGGGGCAAAGTGACCATGAGTTAGAATGATGGATGCAAGCCTAGTGTTAAGTAGCTTGGGTGACACCTAACGTTAGATGTTATCTGATGCTAAATCTACCTCATCTTACTTTCATAGCTCCACATCCATGTGTCCACAGCTTCTTGTGTTGGTTTACTGGCCTTCAGAGCTGCTGTGTGGGCAACAGCACAGATGGTTTCATCCGCTAAAGTCTTCCACCTGCTGAATTTGTCCTTCTCCCGTGAGACAAAGACCTTCTGGCCTCCATCCTTGGTGCTGAGGTGGAAACCCAAGCTCTGTAGAGTCAAGTGTCCCTTCTTGCTGCAGGACCATGCCTGGCGCTCCCAGTCCCCGCAGGGCTCCAGGGTGACCAGTGTGTACTCTAGTGTCTTGTGGGCTGACAGGCACTGCTTTGTTTGAAGGCTGATGATAGTCCTGGTGGTGGGGTCCCAGCTCCACTGCTGCTGCAGGGAGTGCTCCTTGCAGTTGGTCAGGCTGATGCTGTTGGTCTTGTGGTGGGAGATGCGAATGCACTTTTCCAGCCGAGTGTTCCTTATGAGGAAGCCTTGTCCCTCTGCTACTGTGGTACAATCAGAAGAGGGTTTAGTACTGCGCATGTCCAAGGCAAATGCATTTTCTGAGCACCAGACATTGTAAATGCAGTGGGGAAGGGGAGGCATGTCCCACCAGTCCTTTTCTGGATGGGCATGCCTAGAGAAACAAGTTCCGCAGCTTCCTAGTTCCGCAGAATGACATTTCTTTTAAATACCTGGTATGCAATTAGCCCAGAGCAATACTAGAGAAAAATAACAATGACATAAGTAACATGTAACTCACGGAGAAAACCTCACATGCCAACAGCTGTACTGTTATGAAGTACCTACCTTATAGAACTGTATATTTAGTTCAATATTTCAGCTGATTTTAGCTTTAAATATACACACATCCTTCCTTCCCTCCCTCCAAAATAATTGGATAGTTTGTTTTTTTTCATCCCTATCAGGATCAAAACTTTTTTTATAAAAAAGCAGTTGAAATCCCTGAATTCCCCAGAATCTTTTGATCTGGGGCCCATTAGGCCCTCTTGGGCTACTGTTTCCATTAAATGGCTTCTAGTGATATTACAACAACTCTGGAATGAAACCATAACCGGAATTCTGAATGGAATGAAACCATAACCTGAAACCCTAATCAGAATTCTGGAAGTACTTGGCTGAAAACAACTCATGTATGTATTGAAACAGGCTGGGGTTTAGCACAGCTGACATTGATCTGTGCTCCCCAGGCTTGAAGGTACCACTTTGAAGGATGCTTTTGTAAGAGAGAGACATTGCAGCTGCCCTGCAACAGACACAAAATTTGAAGCAATTTCTGTACTTGTTGCTTTTAATAGCAACGGGTCCCAAGACCTCTGATAACTTTGGGTGGATGTCATCCTGCTAACTGAACAATTACGCCTATTTTCTGTGCAAAATCATCAGGTGTGGCCTATGAACATCCTGACGAAAATGTTAAATGCTAAACCATCTGCCACTGATTCAGGTGTACCTTCTGCTGTGTATTTTTTTGCCTAAGACAGAGGGACAGAAATAAAAGTTTCAATTTTCTATACATTCTGAGAAATCTTTTAATTTTCATTACAGTTAACACATAGTAACTCCCAGCTTTTGCATTACTTTTTTTTTCTCTTTTCCCCAGGAGTCAAAGTTATAAAAGACCCATCAGCATATTGAGCATAAAGAGTAAGAGGAAACTGAACAGTGATGTTGGACAAGAGCACTGATGTTTATCTATACAACTATTTCTGCAGAGTTTCCTCTCCCAAAGCAAAGAACAATACTTTTCTCTGGAACAAGTATTTGGCTCAGTACATGAAAAAAATGACAATGTAAACAGAAGCCAGAACACAATACCAAGAGTATAAATAATAGCTTAAAAGAGCTCTCATGTTTTCTCTTAAGAAATTCTAGGGGTCTGCTAGATTAATAGTGCCTGGGGGTTGTTAAATCAGAAAGAGCTTTCTGCTCAGCCTGAAAGTAGGGAGGGAGGCAGTCGGAAATCACAGTACAACTCATGTGCCTGCTCTGACATGAGGATGGATGTGTTCATGCTGCGATACTGAGGTTCGTGGACGTGTGATAGCCACCAATCCAGGCAATTCCTGCCAAGCCCACGTGCCTAAATGGAAATTAAGTTTCCGGGGTCTCTGTAGACAGCTCATGAGTCCTGTCCTCTTTGCTCATTATTGAGGGCAGGGTAGAGGAAAAATGTTTATTGCATGTTTGGCTTGAGTTTCTGCCAGTTTCCGAAGGCAGGAGAAATGTCTCATATATAATCTCCCACAATCTTTAGAAAATCCAATGGGTTGAATGCAATCCCCACACGGCATGTGTTTTAATAGGACCTGGAATCTAGAATTCTTACTTCCCATGACCAAAGTCTGATATTGACACCTACTGATACCTCCACTTTGCTGTGATCACTGTCAACTTATTCCACTTCTTTGTTCCAGTCTGTGGGTGAAATCTCTATCTTAGTTGATGGCAATTGAGTTTCTTAAGGACCATGATAGAAGACTCCTACTAAAAGCATGTTGCAAACATAAGCACAAGGTCTAGATCAGTTCACTGTGTTTATGCACTCATTGATGCCACCACACCAAAATCCCCACTACAAAAGGTGTATTGAGTTTTCTCCTATTTATCTGTGTGTCTGCAAATTCTATTCTTTGTCTCTACTGACTTGCCTGATGCTGAAATCAAACCTAGTGACCTGTGTTTCCTCAGCCTGTGCAAGGATCTCTCTTAAGATGGATGTGATTGTAATAACATAGTTCTTTGGTGCTGATGCTGCTCTAAGAAATAGTATATCTACTTCTTAGAAGTATAAATAAAAATGTCATCTTTACTTTTCTGTAACTGACTGTGAATGCCATCTGGGCTGGTCATTTACCGGAGATTATTTGTCTTTATTTTCCCCTAAAACTTCCCCTGTTGACAGTTCTGTTCATAACGTTCCTCAGACTGCAGAGAGTGGCCGCTGTGTGAGGACTTCCCTGACAATGTTCGAAGTGGACATCAGCACCAATAACCTGTTCAGAGTTTCAACCCTGTCTTGCCTCGCCTGTCCTCCTTACATTTACATCAATTATTGGCCTCCTGATCCCCACCAAGTTCCTATTTCTGATACATTTGGAAACTTCTACTGGTAGTTTTTTATGCTCTCTCTAGGTTACTCCTCTAAATCTTTTTCTCACAAGTTGGGTTTTTTTTTTGTTTGTTTGGGGTTTTTTTGCAGTTAAACATGCCAGGATCTCTCATTTGTTGGTTTTTTTTTTTCTTTTAACTTTCTCTTGCTTGGAAATGAATATCCATTTGAAAGTTTCATTTAAAAAAAAAATTGAAGAACATTGCTGTTAAACTCAGCTGGCAGATTTGTGTTTTGTTCTCTATGTACGATCTCTCATAGTATACATTCCTCTCTAAAGAATCACTGTGTTACCTACACATTAGCAGCAAGCATTGCATGCTCCCATGTTACCTACCAGCCCTTTGCCCTTTTGAGCTGCTCCCTTCTTGGTTTTATGCTGGTCTCAGTTTTCAGAAGCTGTCCTCACTGAAGGTCCAGGAACCTCAACACTGCAACTGGAGTGCTTTCGTTTGAGATTTGTACAGCTCAGCATCTTGTGACACAATGTTATTAACAGATTTTTATCTTCACACTGTACCTCAGGTCCAAAAGACTGACCATGGTTTTTCAGCTTGGGAACAGAGATCTAGCTAGACTTTGCTTGGTTTCATATTACATGGAAGGGTGGCAGCAAAGCTGGAGCAGTAATTCTTCTCCTCTGACTGTGGTCTGTCTTCCCCACCAACAGTGATGTTGAGCTCTCAATAAGTCTGGCTATCAACATCAGGATTTTCCTTGTAATGTTCTGTGTCCCTGCCAAGATGTGAGCCTGTATCCTTCATATAGGTTCACCATCCACTACCTGTACTTTATTCACTTTGAGATGTTGATATTGAGATGTTCATATCCAAGCGAGCAACTCACAATTAGGTACGGGTAACTGTCAGCAGGCATTGCACTTTGAATCATAGAATGGTTTGCATTGGAAAGGAACTCAAATATCATCCAGTTCCAACCCTCTGCCATGGCTGGGGACACCTTCCACTAGGTTGGCTTGGTCAAAGCCTCATCCAACCTCCTCTTGAACACTTCCAGTGGTGGGACCTTCAAGTGGTAGGCCCACAAATAAAGCTGGAGCATATTTACCTTGGGATACACACCAGGCTCTGAGAGAGCTGGGCTTGTTCAGCCTGGAGAAGAGAAGGCACAGAGGAGACCTTATAGCGACCTTCCAGTACCTGAAGGGGGTCTACGGGAAAGCTGGAGAGGGGCTATTCATAAAGGCTTGTGGTGACAAGACAAGAGGGAATGGATATAAACTGGAGAGGGACAGATTTAGACTGGACATTAGGAAGAATTTCTTCACCATGAGGGTGGTGAGACACTGGAACAGGTTGCCAAAGGAAGTTGTGGGTGCCCCATCCCTGGAGGTGTTCAAGTCCAGGTTGGATGAGACCTTGGGCAGCCTGGTCTAGTGGGATGTCCCTGCCCATGGCAGGGGGGTTGAGACTAGATGATCTTTAAGGTCCCTACCAACCCTAACTATTCTATGATTTTATGATTCTATGATTCTATGATTCTAATCCTTACTCAGGAGGCAAAATGGCTTTTTTTCCCCACCACTGCCAAGTCCCACTCTCTGGTAGCCCTGCAAATAAGGCCATCAGCCCTAACATTTTGAGAATGTTAATCTGAAGCAAGCAGAGCATCCAGTGTACTCCCTGGGGAGGGGACTTACCCCCTCTGGAAAATGCCAGCCTTACCCACAGAGCATGAGTAGATGCCTGCTTTGAGCTGCTCATGCTTGAACGTTTTGGCCTCTTCGTATTTTTAGGAACAAAGTAAACAATTTCTAGCAAAGGCGCTTGATGCCAGCTTGTTTGTTCTATGATGCTGTCACTGTGCCTGTTTAGAAGAAAGAAAAGCAAGCAAATATAGTCTCCTGCCTCTCTGCAACGTGGCCACCCTTGGGACATGCTGTTCCTTGTAGGATTAGCAGCAAAACCCATGCAGTGTTCCTAATTAAGGTAATGCCACCAGAAAAGCCTTGGTTACCAATAATCCCAATCTGTCTGGGAAAGTTTCTGCTATTTCTCAGCAGTGCCTGTTGATAGCTTGATCAAAGCCATTTTGCAGACTGTTTGGGTATGGGTTGCTCCATCTAAAGGCTCTGCAGAAGGAAGGGGTGAATCAAAGCCGAGCAAGCACAGGTTCTCAAAACACTGCAGGTGTGACACAGAACACTACAGGTGTCACACAGAACACTGCATGGGGAACCTCAGCACTGGCTTTTGCTAGTTTTGCTCTCCCTGGTGGGGTTCCTAACTCTTGGAAAAATACATTAATTAGCTCAGTTTCTCTTGGCAAGTAGGTGTTTTCTGCAGGAAAAAAAGAGCGATCACTGAGTCACAGTCAGGAATTTACCTTTTCCTGCCTCTACTTGTCCTCAAAGGCACTGATCCATCTGCAGCAGCAGCCACAGCACCTCTCACAGCAGCTGCTTTGTGGGGACAATTTATGGCTCAGGAGAGCTCCCAAATATGGCTCTTCAGAGGAGGAGGCTGAGGGAGGGACCTTATTGCTCTCTGCAACTACCTGAAAGGAGGTTGTGGAGAGGAGGGAGCTGGCCTCTTCTCCTAAGTGACAGGGGACAGGACAAGGTGGAATGGCCTGAAGCTCCACCAGGGGAGGTTCAGGCTGGACATCAGGAAAAAAATTTTTCATGGAAAGGGTCATTGGGCACTGGCAGAGGCTGCCCAGAGAGGTGGTTGAGTCACCTTCCCTGGAGGTGTTTAAGGGATGGGTGGATGAGGTGCTGAGGGGCATGGTTTAGGGATTGTTAGGAATGGTTGGAATTGATGACCCAGTGGGTCCTTTCCAACCGAGTGATTCTATGATTCTATGATTCTTACGTACCACCGTATGCTGGTCATCCAGAGTCACACAGGCTGTGCCTACTGTGGCTTTGAGAAATGTCTCCAAGCTGTCTTTGCTGCTTCCACCCAAACTGAGCACAGTACAGCACAAAAACCTTGCCATAGCCTGAGTTATGGTAAGACAAGCTAGAAAGTTTCCTGCCCTGGTTAATCTGTCTCCACTATTTGCTACTGCAGATGATTCTATATAGTCTACGCAGCATGCACCCATGAAGACTCATAGTGTTCTCATATACATGACATACGTTTGCTTCCTTGCAACACTTCCCCTGAGTATTAGGTCTCCCAGGATTTAGGGTCCCCTTATTGATCTGTTGCTGTAATTCAAGGGACATCAGGTGGGAAGAGGTTTGAAAGACTGCCATCCTCTCAAATTGCCCTGTCAGCAATTTGGTCTCTGCCCTATTTCTAAAAACAGCTGCTAAGAGATTCTAGCTTCTACCACAAATGGCCCCAGCCCAGAAGATCTAGAGCTGGTTGGGGCACTCCCCATTTTCAGTACACGATGGGGGATGACGTGCTTGAGAGCAGCCCTGCAGAGAAGGACTCGGGGGTGCTGGTTGATGGGAAGCTCGACATGAGCCGGCAATGTGCACTTATAGCCCAGAAGGCCAACTGTGCCCTGGGCTGCATCAAAAGAAGCGTGGCCAGCAGGGCGAGGGAGGGGATTCTGCCCCTCTATTCCTCTCTTGTGAGACCTCATCTGGAGTACTGTGTCCAGTTCTGGAATCCTCAATGTAAGAAGGAGGCGGAGCTGTGGGAACGGGTCCAGAGGAGGCTACAAAGATGATCAGAGGGCTGGAGCACCTTCCCTACAAGGACAGGCTGAGAGAGTTGGGCCTGTTCAGCCTGGAGAAGAGAAGGCTCAGAGGAGACCTTATAGTGACCTTCCAGTACCTGAAGGGGCTACAGGAAAGGTGGAGAGGGGCTATTTGTAAACGCTTGTAGGGATAGGACGAGGGGAAACAGGTATAAATTGGAGAGAGGCAGATTTAGACTGGACATTAGGAAGAATTTCTTCACCATGAGGGTGGTGAGGCACTGGCACAGGTTGCCAAAGGAAGCTGTGGCTGCCCCATCCCTGGAGGTGTTCAAGGCCAGGTAGATGGGGCCTTGCGCAGCCTGATCCAGTGGAGCGTCCCTCCCCATGGCAGGGTTATTGAGACTAGATGATCTTTAAGGTCCCTTCCAAACCTAACTATTCCATGATTCTATGATTCCAACTAACCAGGGAATGTGGGGAAAGGCATCTTTAGTAGCTCAGACACTGTGGTGATGGGGATAATACTGCTTCTTACCCTGTTACTGATTATAGGACCTTCTCCCTTCAGATGAACACAAGCCTCTCCTGCCCTCTGGGTCTCACACTGGTAACACAGAGCTGCCACTCTCTTCTACCCACATCCCTCATAAGGATTCAACTTCAGGACTCAATGTACTTCAGGACTCGATGTAGAGTAGGGTTTTAGTAGCCCGTCTACAAAGACATTGGAAGAAGGCAGAAGAGATCCTCATGTAACTATGATAGTACCCAGAACAATTTGCTGCAATGGCCTAAAGTTTTCATAACCTGCCTTGATGCCTCTTCCAAATAGGAGGGGAAGCTGTTTCTGAGCTATTCTGTGCCCCAGGGCCCAGCAGGCTGTTTCCATCTCCTGCAGAGGGTCAGAACCAGGTAGCAATGAGAAGATGCAGTAGCAGAAGAGAGAAGTTCCCAGTTAAGGCAGGAAGTTTCCCTGTGCAGATGGAGTTTGGTGGAAGATATTGCCCTGTAGGATCACTTGCAGGAACATTACATTGAATCTAACTGAAGCAAGCAGCTTGAGATGCTATCGTGCATGGACAAACAAGGCCCTGACTAAGTCAGTAGGAGCAAGCCTGAATGCAGCCCAGCAAGAATTCCTTCTCATGAGAAGATCTCCCTCCATCCAAGACCTTCTTTCCTGCTTGAAAAAAACACCAGCTCAGGGCCATGGGATGAGGAAATTAAAAGCACCAAGAAGACACTTGCAGTTCTAAGAGAGGTGTGGTGGCCCCGATACATTTGGTCAAAGGCAGAAAATCCAAATGTGCACAGGGAAGCACTGACTTTACCTCTTTTCCCTGAGTTTGTACCGAAGACCAGTGTGGCAGGAGATGAGATTAGGTATTTTTTTGCAAAACATGCTGTTGACTGGAATAAACATTAGTGTTATTTCAAGATCTGGATGGGGCTTTGAGCAACCTGATCAAGAGGAAGGTTTCCCTGCCCATGGCAGGGAGATTGGAATGAAGTGATCTTTAAGATCTCTTCCAACCTGAACCATTCTATGATTCTCTGATTATTTTGCTCCAGGTCTCCCTTAGCCTGGAACTGTGCTTACTTAAATATGAAGTTTAGAGACACTCATGTTCATGACAGGTCAGAGGATGTGGCCATTCTACATATGGATGATGCTAGATGGAACCTAGTGATCCCCTGTTCATGAGCAAACTGGTGTCTGCCCATCAGGCCCAGCAGAACAGGCAGAACTGGAGCTGGGTGAGCAGCTATGTGGCATCTGGGAGCTCTGGGTTTATGAGAGCATGATTTCCATCACTTTGGGTAGTGGATGAGCTCTTTTCAAGATGTGTCATTTTTATAGTGAAGTCAACGAAACCCTCTGGTAACTGCCAGCAATTACCTGGCAAGTGACTTGTCAGTGCAAGCATCTGATTGCAAATACTTCTTGGTCTGCACTCAGATTATTTTCCAGTCTCTCCAAAAGTATTTCCCAGCTATTGCTTCTGGCAATCACACTGAGCTGTGTTTTTTTTCCCTACCATCGCTTCTTTTTTAATAATGTCTTTCTTTTGGTTGACCAACAAGGTTCCATATCTTTCCATGTTATTGCAAGGTTCACTTTTGACCCAATGTCTCAGCAAAGACCTCCAAGACAGCAGAGCAGCCATAGGAAAAGAAGGAAGGTTTTGGCATGGAAAAACACATGGGTAATGATCAGAATCAGGGGAGGTTGGTGAAGTCAACACAAAGCTGGTGTGGGAAAACCAGGCCCTGGAGGGACATAATGGAGTTCTATAAAATCCAGGGAGGTATGGAGAGAACGGGCAGGGTCTGACTGAACAAGAACTGATCCCAGATAGAACAAGGACAACCAAGGGAAGACTCGAAGGATGCAGGAGGTGGCTCTGCACCCAGCAGCTGTGCATCCTTGCTGCCAGGGAAGACCCACACAAGCTAAGGGAGGAGGTCTCGTAGCTACAGAAGAGTTGAACACCAGTGTCTGGAAATCCCCCAAGCAGAAAGTAGTTGGAGACTGGAAAAGTATGGGGGAGAAGTATAAGATAAGCTTGATCTTTCTGACTCTTCCATGTGAGACGCTTGGGTAACCTTTGGAATGCAAGGCTTGAAGGATCAGGGAGCAGGCAGCATTGCACATGGGCTCAGGGAGGAGGAGAGTGGCCTTTGGGATATGGGATGGGGCCATGATGCCAAGCAGAGCCACCACCATTCTCATACTCAGTGCAATGAGATTAAAGAATCAGTGTTAAATGTGGTATTATTTCAGCGGTTTTCTTTCTCTTTGTATGTTCATAGATCCTACTGGTACCCAAATTCCCACCACTCATCATTCCTCACCAGTTTGGCACTAAGCTTGACTTCATAAGAAAGCAATTGAAGTCCCTCCCTGCTTGTAGGGACTTTCCAAAGAAACCACTGTCAGCACCAGCTTAGGCAATTCCAGAATTCCCAGTTTACAGCAGGAAACCGAACCCTCTGATGTCTGTTGAGAGCAAGCAACTCTGTCCTGCTGACAGGTTTAAAACTCAGCAGTCCCAGGCAGAATGGGATGGGGGGAGGCTCAGTCGAGGAGAGATCAGCCCCAAGCAAGAACATATTTGCTTTCTGCTCTTTAAGCTCGCTTTGGGCATTGCCAGGTGTTGGGAAGGTAAAGTCCTTTCTTGCAAAATAGTTGTGACTTTATTAGTGATCTGGCTGAAACACACCAAAAGCATTCGTTGGAAAAGAAAAGAACTCTCCTGTGGAAATGTTCTGTGATCCTCCTTAATTTACTAATAAAGCATAGCCATTGGCCTCCTGTTGTGTGGCAGCAGTAAAGAACCACTTTCTTTTAACACCAGACAATATATGTATTAGAGTGAAAGGGCAAGATCCTGAAGGCTGACGGATTTTCTTTCACTGGAAAGAATTGGGAGGAAACGGGCAAGAAGGAGCAGTAAATGGAGCAAAAGCTGAATCCGTAGGACCACAAACCACCACTTTGACCTGTCTGCAGAGTAAATGGAGAGCTACCTGCTCAAAGCAGCCCACAGAACACACAGTTTATGGAGCAGGGAATGGAAAGCCAAAGGGCTGGAAGCAATGTCCTATGAGGAGAAGCTAAGGACTCTAGGCTCGTCTAGCCTGGATAAAAGAAGGTTGAGGGGAGACCTCACTGCTCTCCGCAGCTCCCTGAGGAGGAAAAGTGGAGAGGGGAAGGCTGTCACAGGTGATGTGACATATGAGAATTGTTCAAAGATACACCAGGGAAGGTCTAGACTGACATTAGGAAGTGTTTCTTTACCAACAGGTGGTTGATGCCCCAAGCCTATCTGTGTTTCAGAGGCTTTCGGACAATGCCCTTAACAACATGCTTTAACGTGGTCAGCTCTGAAGTGCCCAGGGAGCTGGACTAGCTGATCATTGTAGGTACCGTCCAATAGTCTATTATATGATATAGTCTATAGAATAGACTACATAATAACCTATTCTATCCTAGACACTATGGTCAGAGCTACTAGTCTGAGGTTTGTCTTTAAGGAATAAACATCCCAGCTGTGCAGCCCGAATAGTTGTAGTCCTCCGGACTAGGGAGCTTGAAAAGCTCTCAGCAGCTAACATGCTAAACTGCAGGGCTGTCGTCCTTGCAGATTCAGGGACTGAATGAACCTTGAAGCAATTCAGGGATTTATTTCAATGAGTCCCTTATCTCAAGCATAATAAAAAGTGAATTACTTATCATCTCAGGGGCATTGCCATTTTCTAAAAAAAGAGGTGCTGCCCATTGCCTATGATGGAATCCGCGAGACCATGGGTAGCATTGCTTTAGCTCTTCCAGATGATGCTCAGCAGGACTTCTGCTTTTATCACCTGCCTGTGCATGCCAAAACCAAAGCTGCTTGGATTTGAAATCCTACTGTGTACAGGCAGAATACAGGATTCAAGCCACCTCAGCAAGTTACACGAGCAGCTAACAAGTTTGCTCTGGTGGTGCAGTTCTTCATCACATCCCACTCACAGCCGACCACAACACAAGCAGGACTAACATGACAAGGTCCTGCTCCCCTTTCCATCACCCTCTTCCATGTAGCAGCAGGCTCTGATCTCACTCACCTGTGCCTGGAAGGAGCAGTCAGGGCAGGGAGCAAACACACTGCTGGGGAGATCACTTAGTGCCTGCCTCACGCCCAGAGCAGTATATTCATCTGTTCCTATTAGCAGTTTCAAAGCACTTTATAAAAGCACCTAGCGTGATGCCATGCTGCCCCTGGCCAAGCCATCCCAGCACCTTGCCACCCTGTCCCTCACTCTCCTGTACCCTGCATTTAGTTCCATTTTAAATCCTGCCTTGAAATGCACCCACAGGCACTTCTTCTACAGACAGTGGTTTCAGAGCTTTGCAGCCCAAGCGACACTTCAGCAGGAAAGCAGATTAAAACCTGGAGGGCAGTTCACTCCTCACTTTCCAACTACCCCAAAGGAGAAAAAACTTACCCTCAAGCCAAGGAAGGAGGCAAATACAGCTCAGGCTCAGCCTGAGAAGTTCCATGGTCTGCCAGCACAGCAGGGGTGAAGGAGCCTCCAAGCCTCTTGCCTGCAAGGGGTGCCTGGCAGCTTGGTTTTCCCCTTTCCTCTGTCATTCACAGCAGAAAAACCTGCTGTGAAGAGAAAAACACTTTTGTCTTAGTGCTGGAGACTTGGCAGCTGGCTTATCAGCAAAGGATCAGCCTGGAGACGCAGTCCCACTCAGTAGTTATCCCTTAGGAGAAATCATATGACGAGTCAGCATGGGGGGGACACTGGACTGAGATGCTCGCAGCCTCCGAGCTCGGCTCCTTAGCAGCCACAGTTGCTCCCAGCAATGACAGCTGAATGTTAAGCAGGCTGGTTGGCTGCCTTTGCCAGGGCTGGGAGTGGAAGAGAACGCAGGGCTGGCCTAGCAAGAAAAGGCAAAGTTCAGAGTGTCTGGAGCAGCGTGGGATGTGTCTCTTCTCAGCCATGCCATCATAGGGTTGTTCCTTCTTTAGGGAGAATTGTCTCTGCTGAGATGAGTTCAGGCAACATTATAGGTCACAGTGGAGATCAAATCTGGCAAACCAGCTGCAGGGAATATGGAGCTGAAAGGTGATGGAATGGGAGTAAAAATCCTGGCTGGGGAGCTGGGTGCTGCTGCAGAGTTGCTCAGGTGGAGTCCGGCTTTTCATACATCACTTTGGGCTTTACACAGCAGGAAAACCACACGTCCTTCCAGAGGGATGGGTGTAAAGGTTTTCAGGTGAAATAGCAAAGGAGAAGCCAGAGATAGAATTTTGCTAGTAAGATGCTCCCATTCAGCCACATCTTTTTTACACTTCTCTATCCCACCTGCTTGCTGGGTCCTTCTCACCCAGATGTATCATTAAGCCTTTTACATAAAAACTTGCAAAAGGAATGGTTTCACTTTTCCTGTTGGGGTCCAGCACACCAATGTCACAACTTCCAGCTCTGCCTGTGAGACCAGGAGTTACTTTGAGAGCTGGGATTGACTCTGTTGGTGGCCAAGATGTCAAATGAAAACAGCATTGTGTCGGCGTCCATGCAAGAGAATGCGCTTGGATCAGAGCCCTGCAAAGGTGCAGTTCCATTCGTGTCCAGTCCTGCACTGACTGCTCCCAGCTTTACTCATCTCAAAGGAGGGATCTGGCTTCTTCCCAGGAGGATGACGATACAGTGTGGGGTATCCTACTGTCAAAGAAAAGGGAAGGCTGGGGCAAGTTCTTGCCCAGGCGATATTGTTGCTGTCTGGCTATAGAATTATGCTCAAGAAAAATACCACAGAACTGGTTTATTTGGGACTACTGGCTTCTTTTTCCCATGGGAATAGTCAAGTTGCACTAAATACCAGGCATTTTTAATTTAAAAACACACAGATATTAAATTCTCCCCTGCATGACTGCATGCAAATGCAAATGGTTTCCACTGCATTCGCTGAGTGATCATGTCTCTCTCACAGGAGAAAGAGAGGGAAGAAATTGGAGTAGAGGTGTCTCCCCATCTGATGGAGAGTGTTACAGCAAATATCCTGGTGAAATTATCATTGTACTCTTCTACCATGGATCCTGCTATTGCTCCAGCCCTAGAAGCTGCTACATCTCCCAGGTTTGTCCTCCTAGCCCTTCCACCCATTGCACGCAAGGGAAACTGAGGCACAGGCAGGCTGTGATCTGCCTGAAGCCATGAACTCTCTCTCTTGGCTCCTGAATGCCAGAGTTTTCAAAACCCACTGGGTTCCAGTTGCTTTTTAGCACACAGAAAGCCTTTCCCTGTATATACCAGGAAGGTGCCCTCTTCCTGCCAGGCTGGGGGCTGTTGGGGGTCTTTGCTACAGCTTTAGCATGTGAAAGACTGTGCAGGGTGAGGCTACAGGTCTCCTCCCCAAGTCAGAATCGAACAGGGATCCACAGAGGATGCCAAGGGAAAATAAACTAATTAGTAAGTGTGTCCACTGCTCTAGTTCTGACAATTTCAGCTCAGCATTTCCCAGTGACAGTCTGTTTAGCAGCTCTCCTGCTTCTGTGTGATGGACAGCTCAGATTTTGCCTGGGGCAAGCACAGTCACCTCCTTGGGGAGAATGATCTTGTCCTCATTCCCACTGCTTTTGTTTCTTCTGCAGATATTTAACCTTGTCAGGTCTTGTCCTCTTATTCTGAGTCTCCTCTGGTCCTGTTGGGGCTTTTTAAACTCTGTGCAAAGCCAAAATCCGTGTGTTTTCTTCTCCAGGGTGCGAGTCCAGCTTTTGAAGGGTATCTTCTTGCTTCAATTAATGTCTCCCACCTACTGTTAAGCCACATTCACTTCCTTGCCTTAAGGAAAGGAAGGAAAATTCTTTTCTTCTAGAGGTCATGTGCTGGTGCTTCTCTTTTGTTGTGGTGTCCTGAAGTATCTCCATTCAGCTGTCCCCTGGATCTGGTGCCATCAGCTCCAGCTAGCTTCAAGAGTGAGGAGGGATGCCACAGCTCAGAACCTGGCTGCTCTCCTTGCTGCCTACTGGCCTCCTCTGTGGCACCAAACTGGAGGTCTGTTCTGTCCGGACATGTGCACCATCTGAAGATCTTCTCCACTCAACACCATATCCAAAGGCAATTTTGCCTCCCCTGGCTTTCACAATGCCTCAATGAGGTACAGGATGTTCAGGCTGTCGCCAAACCCCAACTTGTGGTGTACTGAGGAGACCCTAACCCAGAAACCAATGCTATTTTTAATCCCTGGAGATAAGTGGTCAGTCTAAAAGTGACATTTCAGCACAGACCAAAATGAATCAGTTGAACACCAGTCACTGAGATGTTTAAGATTTCAGACACTACTTTAGCCTGATTTCTTATTCATGCAAGAAAATACTGCATATAAAATTACTCTGTAGCCTTAGAGCCTATTCTTCCAAGATGCATTGTCTTGCTTACAGCATGACATAGCCTTGTGTGTAGAGATGCTTTCTTCAAATCGTTTCCACAGCTTTTCCCAGGCTGACCTTAGAAGACAGCAAGCTGCTTTCCGGCTGTGGTCTCTCCCACACAGAGCAGTATAGACCCATAATTGCTGGCTCTTGGTCACATAATTTCCGCATCTGGTTAGTGCTTGCTGACCAGAGTCCCACGGAGCACCCTTGTTCTTGGCTCCATCATCAGTTTGATGAGTGCATTGCTTTTTCCTCTTCATTTTGTAGCTCACGGTGGATTTAATTGAAGTTCTGAGCCAGTGAAACTTCGTCTCCTGATAGGGACTGGTGTTACCCACCACATCTTCAAACACAGCTATCACTCACCAGACACCCAAAAGCAGCTCTATTTCCTGTGGCACTGCCACTGCTTTCTGGCACACGGCACCTGGGAGAGCAGGCAGAGACATATATCTTGATAGCCTAAAATCTGAGGGATGCTCATGGACAGCACCGCCATCCACTGGGTTTTCACTCTAGCCTTGGAGCCAGCAAGACTCTTTACTGAGCTTAAAATCTGAGCTCATCCAGTGCCCTCGGTGTCATCCCAGAACAGGGACAGAAAAACTTGCACCAGGTGAGAAGGGCTGGGGCTCTGTGAGGCTTTCTGGTTGTCCAGTATTTTAGGGAGGATAACCTTCTTTGGGCAGAGATGGAAACGGTCATTAGCTTCCTTGTCAGCTGTCTGGCCTTTTGCAGGTTTTTCCACCTGGGTGCCTGGTTCAAAGTGCTTGTGAAAGCATCAGCTTCAGCCGTGTAGATGTTAGAGTGATTCCAGAGGAGGCCATGAAGATGAATAGAGGGCTGAAACACCTCTCATATGAAGTCAGGCTACCCCACAGTGAGGCTAAGGTTGTTCACCCTGGAGAAGACTGTGGGTAGACCCTATATCAGCCTTCCAGCGTGTAAGGGGGCTAAAGGAAGGGTGTGGAGAGGCTCTCTATCAGGGGGTGCAGGGCTAGGACTGAGAGGAAACAGCTTTAAACTGAAAGAAGGGAGATTTAGATTAGATATTGGAAAGAATTTTTTTCCTGTGGGTGTGGCGAGGCACTGGCACAGGTTGCCAAGAAATGTCATGGATGCCCCATCCCTGGAGGTGTTCAAGACCAGGCTGGATGAGGTTCTGAGCTACCTGATCCAGTGGAAGGTGTCCCTGCCTATGGAGGGGGGTTGGAACTGGATGGTCTTTAAGGTCCCTTCCAACACAAACTGTTCTGTGATTCTGTGATTCTATGCTGGGTAATTTCTGGAAAACTCAGGGAAGTCTCACTTGCTTATGACAAGGCTGGATTTTGGTGGTAAATATCCTATCACATCCCTCTGGCTGTGGGCTGGCATTAATCATGATTCATTTCTCCATTCACATCCACTTTGATGATGGGCTTTCATTGACCATGTCGAAGCTGGATAAGTGCTGAGGCAAGCTGAGGGTTCTGGCCATTGTGAGGTTGTCTCTACAGGGAAACTTTGGATCACAGAGAAGTAGAGATCCTGTATCTATAAGACAGGTCCAGAGAAGGGCCATGAAGATGATCAGAGGGCTGAAGAACCTCTGCTATGAGGAAAGGCTGAGAGAGTTGGAGTTGTTCAGCTTGGAGGAGGCTTTGGGGAGATTTTATAGCAGCCTTCCAGTACCTGAAGGCAGTACAGGAAAGCTGGGAAGGGAATTTTTGCAAGGGCATGGAGTGACAAGATGATGGGGAATGGCTTTAAATTGGAAGGGGGAAGATTCAGATCAGATATTGGGAAGAAATTCTTCATGATGACAGTGCTAAGGCACTGCCCCAGGTTGCCCAGGGAAGCTGTGGCTGCCCCATCCCTGGAGGTGTTCAAGGCCAGGTTGGATGGGGCTTTGGACAGCCTGGTCCGGTGGGAGGTGTCCCTGTCCATGGCAGGAGCTTGGAACTGAATGGGCTTTAAGGTCCCTTTGAACCTAAACCATTCTATGATTCTATGAAATGGAGCTGGTTTGGGGTAATGCAGCATCTCCAGAGACGTGTGGATTACATGTGGTCCTTACAGCCTTTCTCCCATCAGGCTGAGGCTTTGGGGAGAACAGAGCCAACGCCCTCAGCCTGCGCAAACATCTCATCTCTCACTGTGGGTCCATCAGTCCTGCAAGAATTCCCAGAGGGATAGGTATGAGTAAATTGCCCAGGATCCCTCATCCTAGCAGGCAGTTGGCTTAACCCATGCAGAGCCTGAAGCATCCCTCAAGGACCTGCTGGGAGTGTCTCATGGCTGGTCTCTGTCTGAGTCTCACAAGAAAATAGCAACCAAGAGCAGTTCATCTCTTCATCTCCTAGGCGGAAGCCTCCGAGCATCGGGCCTCTTTATCTCACTGCTGTTGCAGGCTGCTCCCAAGGGCTCTCTCTACAAGCAGAGCCTCCAGCTCAGCCTGGCTTTAAGTGGGAGAAAGCACAGCTCACACTCAGGTCCATTCCTGTCTTATTCCTTCACCCGGCATGAGCTCAGCTATCCAACTTCATTCAGAGCAGCCTGGGAGGAGAGCACCATTTTTCCCCCAGTTTTTCCCATATTTGCACCGTTCCCTGGCCTGCTCACACAATTGCAGTTGCAGGACACAATGGCCTTTTTTTCCCCTTTCCTGAGCTTTGTTTATTGCTCTCTGCTCAGTTTGCTTGTTCCTTAAGGGAAAACACTTCAAAAACTCACTGAAAGTCCTTACAAGCCCTGATCCTGACGCAATAGAGTCTGATGGGCTTAGTGCTGCTCAGGGGATGCCCAATGACCTATTACCCTGCAGTCCTGGGATAAATCTGGAAGCACTTAGTTTCACCCTGGACTAATGGCTCAGCAGATGGAGCTCCTTCCTAAGGATGCAGCTCAGTGTGCAGCGAAATGCAGAGGCCACTATTTGCAGCTTGGAACGGCAGATGGGCACTGTGGAAGTTCAGAGGTCAGAGAGAGCCCTGAAACTGGGAAAAAGTTGATTTCACAGGAAAGGAGGAGTTGGTTCGTATGAGAGGATGGGAGTGGGATTTTCCAGTGCCTGCTCCTATAGCAATTAGGACCAAAAGACCTGCGCAGTCAGCTCTGCTTTATTCCCAGTAGTGAGGAACCGGGATCCTCTGGATAAGGAAAAAGCCCAGATAATATTTCTGCTCCAGACCAGAGCTGGATTTGCATAGCTCTGGGGGCTTATAGCATTGTCAGGCTTGCGTGGGATTACCAGCTTTGCAGTAGCACCTTGTACAGGCACCAGCCAGCTGAGTCTGCACAGCCACCTTCATGCCCAGACAACATAAAACGACTACAGGCATCAGGAGCTGTGGAGAGCAATGCAGAGGCCCCCAGATCAGCATTGCTGCCAGACATAAGCCTGCTCAGAGCAGTCTGATGGGTGTGAGCTGGTGTAGGTCTCTCCATGCTGCTGGTACCTCCCTGCAGGACAGACATATGCCTCCTTGCAGCTCAGACTCAGCTGTTGAAACAGGATTAATATGAACCAAGCTGCTGTTTCAGCCCAAGGACCTGACTGAGATCCTCAAGAACCACGGGTTGAGGTGGTAAGGCCAGCCTTCACTGCTGTCATTGTTGGAGCTATCAGGAATTGCTCAAAGCCCAGGGCTGGGGCGAAGGGTGCAGGCATTTCCGTGGCCCCTATTCTCCCTGCTTTTGGGCACAAGTGAGCTTTGATTTCTTTTTTCCAGCTCTCAGGAGGAGCAGAATCACAGACCACTCCATGGGAGGGACTCTAGCCACATCCAGGAGATGTCGGTGCCCTGACCTGCACCAGACAGACTGTGGAGTGTCCTTAGCAGCATCACCTCACCCTCTGTTTCCATCCCCCAGCAACAACACTCTTACATTAAGGCTTGCTGGCTTTGTAGCAAAACTGTGGCAGTTCATGCGATAACCTTGGCTACTGCTCACTCCACCTCCTTGACTGCACTCATAGTAGATACGTCTTTTCTCATGTTGTCTATAAACACAACAAAAGTAGTGAGCAAACCTTCCCTGGGACCCTTTTAGCAATAAATCCCCATACAATGCCTGCGTGTGCCAGACTACTACAGGAAATGAAAGCTGATGGGAATGGCTTTCTTCTTTGCGTGTGTTTTCTGTTAAAACATTGGAAACAGTTTAAAAGGGTTTGGTGAATGATTAAATGATTCTTGCAGAGTTTGACAGGGCAATGCTTTGTTTATGGTCATGACTTATAGCTACTTATAGCTCTTTCTGCTGTAACATGTCATATACTCTCCTACAATCACCTGATAGTAACCCCTAAGTGTTTGATAACCTGTTATAAAAGACTCTTAATATAGAAAACTATTCATTAATTTGAAGACAGATTTGTTTCCTGGTGGGCTGCTGGATGAGCGATGCTCTCACTGGACCAGCAGACGAGTAAAAGAAAGGCAAAGTCTGAGGATTCCAGTGTTGCAGGGCTGGGACTTGCACCAAGGTCTGACAAACTTGTGTCACGTGTGCCAAGAGATCAGGGAGGTTGCTAGGGATAGATTTGCTCTGGAGGAGGCTCTGAGGGTGGGTATGCAAAGGGGTTTAGGTGCATTGCTGCCCTTCGAGCTGGCTGACGTGTGTTTCAGCACTTGAAACCCTTGCTTAGCTCCTGTTTGACTCTAAAAGGGTCTAAAGTCCTGGCTCATGTTAGGCATGTCACAGTACTGGGTGTGTCAATGTTTAATCTGTGCATGCTAAGGGCTGCTTACATCCTTCGGATGAGGAATCCTAGCTGCTTTCAGAGAAAGACCAGAGGGACTGATAGGGCAAGACCTGTATCAGGTCAGCATATGATAAAACAGCCCAAATAAAATACAATGTGCCTGCATCCCTGTGACATCTGGCTTTTGGGGTGCTCTGGGAGCATTCTACCCATCCTTGCTTGGAAGTGGTTGCAGTTAGCGTGGGTTAATTCAGTGCCAACTGGAGCAGAGAGGCTTCACAAAGCCTGGTTAAATGTTCATGGTGAAGGGATGCTGTGGTTCTATAACCCCATGGATGGAGAAAGGAAAGGGCTGAGTGTGGGCTCTGGGCTACCAATGTGCACCCTTTGGCAAGACTCCTGCTCATTGCCTTCTGGCAGTGCTCAGGCTGCCACTTTGGACAGCAGATGTTTAATGCTTTCATAAGACAAGAGCTTCTAAGGGCAAGAGTTTGCAGCTTCAGAGACTCCCTTACCTTGTTGGGATCTCTTCCAGAAATCCCAATTTCATCCTGCTCTACCTCCCTGCGGGCCAGCACCTGCTGCTTCCGACCTACTGACCACATCTCCCACGTGGTATGTCTCCTCCATGAAGGGCAGGGCTGGGGAACCAGTGCAGCATCCTGCCACATTATCAGAGGCAGAAAAACCAAAATGCCTTGGGGATAGGACAGCTTGTCCCAGGAGCCCTGACTCCCTTGCATACTGTTTTTCTGCCACCGATCTTCTGCCCTCAGAATAAACGAAGGGATTTTAAGTGATTGCCTAGGTGAGAAATCGCCACGTAGAAAGCAGGGAAACTTCATGCATATCCTTTATTCATGACTTTGGAGTCCTGAAGTCCCTGTCGTGTTTTCTTTTTTTAATATCTTGCTATTTAATATATAAGTCCTGAAAAACTTGCTTCCTTCTCCCTTTGCCTTCATTATTTTTTCACAATGGAAAATGGTGGGGCTCATCTTAAAGGAAAGTCCTTTATGGGAGGGTGGAATGAGAGGAAGAAGAGGAGGAAATCTCTGAGGGTGGCAACCAAGGACTGACCCAGCGCATAAAAACATCTTCAAAGCAAAGAGATTGTTTTGCAAAAATGCCAGAGTTTTGCCGGAAACCACCCTAGCTGGAGCTGCAAAGCTGTGTCAGGAGCCTGGCCAGCACCAAGGAGGCTGCCAGGTCTGACCTCTTTGGGGCTGGCAGAGTGTCCTGGGTGCACGGGTAACCAAGTCTGCTCCTTCAAATTGTTCCTGACTTGGATCACCAGCATTTTGGGGCAGCAGCAGCCTTCCTTTTCTCACCCCCCACCCCAGAGAGAGTTCACCCAGAAAGGCTTTTACCCATTCTATCTCTTTTTCACAGCAAAGCCTCACTTACCCTGAGACTGAATTAGAAAAACTAACTGAGCTGTTCATTCGGGTGGCTGGAGGGCTGCTGCGATCAATCTCAAATGTGATGACCTCTGGTATTTTTAATGGCTCCCTGGGCATCTTATAATCTCTGTATATTTAGGTATTTATGTCATGGCAGTGCCGGTAAGTATGCCTGGCATGTATTGCTGGGCATGGCTGGGATGAGAAAACTGTCTCTTTTTCCTTTCTCCATAGAAGTGGCTCCTGCAAATTTTCATCATGTCAGATCCCCTAGGATGGGGCCACAAAAGCTGGGAGTCGCGTTGCACAGAGTGCATTGCCTTGAGCCACCTGCCTCAGATTCCCCTGCTTAATGCTTTTGGTGGCATTGGATGCTCTTTCAGATGCTGTGAGCTGCACTGGCTTGGTGATGCTTGATGCAGCTGGAATGTGTGTTGCCTTCTTGCATATTTCCCAGCAAACCAAATTTTCTCTGTTGTCCTGATCTTGCAACAACTTCATTTTAACACCTCCATTCCCAAACTCTGTGCCAAACACTGCAGTGTAGTGTCTTACCCGGCACAAGCCCAGGAGTTACAAGAACTGAATTAGGGGATAAAAAATGGAGAGGTGGATGCAGGCAACCATCCTCTTATTCCCCTGCCAGGGCAAGAAAGGCTGTCCTGGGGTGGCACCTCCCGGATGGGCAGAAGGACAGGCAGCTGAAAGGCTCTGCCCAGCCACCCCAAAGCAGTGCAGTGCTGGCCACGGAGTGTGTGTGTCCCCATGTCCCCATGCAGCTCCGGCAAGGAGCAAAGTGCAAGGAGATAACATCAATCACTGTCTGCTTCCCTGGGGACAGCAGGAAACAGCAGGCATGCTGGATATTTCAGATACTCCAGCGCAGGATTTCCCTCCCCCTATTTGATGCAGAGAAGTTGTGGATGGGTGGGAAAATCTGGCAGGACATCTAATTAATGTAAAAGCAGACCAGCTTGTGATATCCAGCTTGTATACTCACGTACCAGCTCCTTTCCCTACCCCCATGTTCCTACAAGAACTGGCCTGACTTTCCTCCCTTCGCCCTTGCTCTGCAGGACACAGTGAGGCTGCAGCCAAGAGGGGATGATGGGAATCCTGGCACAGCCCCACTCTAAAAAAGCTCAGACCAGCTGCCAGTGAACAGGCTGTTGCCACACAGAGCAAAGCGAGCCAGACCGCAGGCTAGGGCTGCGAGGGAGGTGAAGAGCTAAGACTGTTAGCAAGATTCAAACGGGTTTTTTGGTGTTTCTAACCATCTGTTTCCTGAAATAACACTGCAGGTGTAAGCGGCCAGGCTTTGGAAAGGAGATTGTGATCAGCGTCTTGGACTTTCAGACCATCAGTTGGAATAAAAAAAAACATAGCAGCAAAATTTCTAATCAAGCATTGACACGGCCAAGGACTTATGGACACTTTGATCACCCACCGCACAGGAAAACATGGGAATGCTCAAAAGAGGAATAGCAAAGAAAAGTGTTTCCCTGAAAACATCACGCCAGTGAAGCAGAAGCCCTCCAAGGAGCTGAGACCCATGCTCGGGGCCATCTTGCTGGGTCTCATCCTGTTCATTGCTGCGATCGTGGCCTGGTGCTACTATACAGTGTCGCTGAGGAAGGCAGAGCGGCTCAAGACAGAGCTGATGGACCTGCGGGCAGATGGCTTCGTCATCAGGAACCAGAACGGAGAAGTGGTCTTCCGTCTGGCCTTCCGCTCAGGCAGCCTCGACCTGGAGTCGTGCTCCAAGGAGGGTGAGATTTTGAGCTGCACGCGGTCGGGCAGAGGGCCACTCAACTTCTTCATCCAGACGGTGAAGCCCAAGGACACGGTGATGTGCTACCGCGTGCGCTGGGAGGAGCTGGCGCCCGGCCCGGCGGTGGAGCACACCATGTTCTGGGAGGATGCCCACTGGTACGGGGGCTCAGAGATGAGCGTCCAGCACTGGCCCATCCGCCTGGCCGGCTACCAGGAGCCTGTGCCCTACGTGACGAGCGACGTCTACTCCTTTCACGACAGCTTTGGTGGCATCCTTGAGCGCTACTGGCTCTCCTCCAAGGCAGCAGCCATCAAGATCAACGACTCCGTGCCCTTCCACCTGGGATACAACGCCACTGAGCGCACCCTCTTCTTCCAGGCTCGCTACAAGGATTCTCCCTACAAGCCCCCACCGGGGCAGCAGCCCTTCCCCGAGCTCAGCTACCGCGTCTGCGTGGGCTCTGACGTCACATCCATCCATAAGTACATGGTGCGCCGGTACTTCAACAAGCCCTCCAAGATCCCTGCTGAGAATGCCTTCCGATACCCCATCTGGTCCACCTGGGCCCTGTACAAGAAAGATATTGACCAGGATAAAGTTCTGCATTTTTCAAGAAACATTAAGAAATACCGTTTCAACTGCAGCCACATTGAAATCGATGACATGTATACTCAAGCCTATGGGGACTTTGACTTTGACCCCATCAAGTTCCCCAATGTGACAGAGATGTTTGCAAAACTGAGGGAGGATGGGTTCAAGGTCACCCTGTGGATTCATCCCTTCATACACACAGATTCCTCCAATTTTGGGGTGGGTATTGAGCGTCAGCTGTTCATCAAGGAGCCATCAGGGAGGCTGCCAGCTATGGTGGAATGGTGGAATGGCATCGGAGCCATCCTGGACTTCACCAACCCAGCAGCCCGGGACTGGTTCCAGAGCCACCTGCGCCAGCTCCAACATAAGTATGGCATCTCATCCTTCAAGTTTGATGCAGGTGAGACCAGCTACCTACCCAAGCAGTTCAGCACCTTCCGCCCACTCTCCGACCCCAGCATCTGGTCACGGCGCTACACAGAGATGGCCATCCCCTTCTATGAGCTGGCTGAGGTGCGAGTGGGCTACCAGTCGCAGAACATCTCCTGCTTCTTCCGTATTATTGACCGTGACTCCGTCTGGGGCTATGAGCTCGGCCTCAAGTCCCTCATCCCCACAGTGCTCACCATCAGCATGCTGGGCTACCCATTTGTACTGCCTGATATGATTGGTGGAAACTTCCTCCCCAACAAGACAGACGGGGCAGTGGAGATCCCTGACCGTGAGCTGTATGTGCGGTGGCTGGAGCTGTCGGCCTTCATGCCCTCCATGCAGTTCTCCATCCCCCCCTGGCTCTATGACAAGGAGGTGGTGGAGATTGCACAGAAGTTCACAGAGCTTCATGAGTCGCTGGTGGCCCCGCTGTTGCTGGAGTTGGCCGGGGAGGTCACGGACACAGGCGACCCCATCATCCGTCCCATCTGGTGGATCTCTCCCAGTGATGAGGCCGCTCACAAGATCGACTCCCAGTTCCTCATTGGTGATACCCTCATGGTGGCCCCCGTCCTTGAGATGGGCAAGCAGGAGCGTGACGTCTACCTGCCAGCGGGCAAGTGGCGCAGTTACAAGGGGGAGTTGTTTGAGAAGACCCCAGTGCTGCTCACGGACTATCCTGTCGACTTGGATGAAGTCGCCTATTTCCTCTGGGTTTCCTAACAGGCTCCTCCATCAGCTATGCAACTGTCACAGGTTTAAAGAACAAATTACTTTTATGATCTGGGAATCTTAATAGTCTTTAAAGTAGAAACACTTCAATATGAAATTCAGAAAAACCACTATGACCACTGTTTTGTGTGGCAGATGCTGTAGAACAACTTATTTATTAAAATACATTGGATGTTATTGCAGTTTTACAAATACAGTGTATAGAAACACAGTATCTGCTAGTAATATTTTCCCAGCCAGAAATGCCACCAGTGCTCTTCATTTATATACAAAATCACATAGACTCCTTTGTTACCCTGTTTCATAGATGATCCCTTGAGATTATTATAATTTCTTTTGCTTAGTGGAGGAGGCAGTTGCAGCACAGTCATTTTGTTGCAAAAAGCAGCCTGTGATTATCCTGAAGAGGCAGGCTCCCGGTTTCCAACCTGCAAGGCAGATGGGTGCTGGTGCAGGAGTGAGGGGAGATTGCATTTCTCATAGTCAAAGCTGTCTGAGAAACGAGAAAGAAGCTATAGCACTTGCTAATGCTGTGTCCACCATTTCCCCTCTTTATTGGAAGAAATTATTGAGAACCTTGACTTTGGGGTGGATTCAGCCAAACCAGTAAGCGTGTGGTGAAATCACATGGAAGCCAAAGTTAAAACCTAATACTAAGCCATGTTTGGGTTAGAACCTAATAAGATCCATGTGTATTTTGGGACTTCATTTAGAACTAAAAGGTGAAATCTGTCAGGTCCCTGGAGTAGACTCAGCCATTATCCTTTTGAGAAAGCTCGGATAATTAATAAACCAGCCCAAGTACGCTCCTGCCTCAGTTTCCCTATGGAAAATGTTGTCCCATGCTACCATTTGTGTTGGTGGAGATCTGTCTATGAGCCAGCATGCTTCCGCCCACGGAGGTGACTTTTCCTGCGTGAGGGTGTCTCAGCAGTACCTGCAAGCTTGAGGTAGGCTGTGTAATGCTCTCCACTTTTGGTTGTGTCTTCCCTGTTTTTAAGCAAAGACGAGTTTAAAGGTGACATAACTCAGTAGTTTAGGAGAGTCCCGGGGTCTTGGGACTACAATGCTCCTTTCCAAAGCAAGAGACTGAATCTTTTGCTTATTGCAGTGTGCTGCTAGTAGGGACCTGGAAGATAAAGCTTTGCGTGGCCTCAAAACAGAAGAAAGCTATTTTCTTTAGGGGTTTGTCCCAGAGTTGATCCATATAAAAAGTTAACAGGGATTGGAGAATGTTGCGCTCACCCTGGAACTCATTTGGTGCCCACGTGAAGCAGCTCTAAAACCAGCTCAGACCCCAGTGGCCCATCAGTGAGGCTGTTATGCAGCAAGGACCACGCATGGTCACAGTGGCCCAAGAACGGTGCCAAGTAGGATGAGAAAGAATATCTTCTAGGTGTCCCTGAAAGCTGGAGCTACAATAATGCTATCACTGGTGCGGCAATGGGTAGGGGAAGTCTTATAATCTAGAGATGTAAAAAGGAAAGCAATGCTTAGTCTGGCAGCTGTATTCGGGGTTAACAGATCATCTCTAGGTCCTTACTATGGACTTTCTCCCACTCCAGGCTAGTGGTTTCCACCAATGTGTCTCCCTTGAGGACAGTTGCTCTCAGTTGTTGCTTTGAAGCTCTGAGGGATCATCAACAGCTGGGCCTGGGATAACTGGAGGATCCTGAGGGGTCCCAGCAAAATTCCTCTGGCAAGAAAAAGCTTTCTGAAAAGCTGGTGCACAGCGTGCTGGGGAGAGGTGGGAGAACCAGGCTCCAGCCCTGCTCATACCGCACCTCTGCCCCTGTAATCAGTGTGCTCTGTGCATACGTGCATGGCTCTGCTGCCTGCCTGCATCACAGGCTGCAGAGGAAGAGCGTCATTGAGACATTCTACAGACTCCGGGAGTGATACAAGCTGCCTGATCACACTTGGCTGCAAAAATGTCTCCCCCAGATCCCCATCCCTGTCCAAGCTTTCCCCCAGAGCCTTTCCAAGATGAGCTGTGGGGAGCCATGGGGGACCAATGCTGGACCTTGCATTCTGCAAGGATGTGGCACTGCCTGTATCTCTCCACACTTTCCTGCTTTGACGGGGCTGTGTGCTGCCAGAGGGGCATCTTGTTTGCCTTGCTGAGCTTCAGTCCAGTTGGATTTTTATGCTCTGAATAATGACCAAGGCCTGTTTGCTGGAGGTGCTGGTGACACAGGACTGACCCCGTATTGCTCACCGCAGGCTGCTTGGGCTTTTTTGGGGGGTAGGAATGGAGTTTGTTGCCTTTAATCTTTGATGATCACTGAGCTATCCCCTCCCATGGCCCCGAGCCCTACTGGCAAAAAAATAATAATAAAGTAAACAAAAATGATAATAAATAAAAATATCCGTTTCTCAACTTGCCCTCTGGGATTTTGCATCAGTCCAGATCACCTTTATGGCTCTCCTGGGTGTGAGGGATCTGCAGGCTGACAGCTCCTGCCCAGCTCAGGACAAGCTCCAATTGACAAAGTAGTTTTTTCCTGAGGCCATCAGCCTGGCTGTGTGCCCAAAGAGACTCTGCGGCTGTCAGCTTGGCCTTTAACTACAGTCTTCCCCCAAATATGTGTCTTTTTCTTACTTCAAATAAAAGCCGCGATTTTGGGCAATGATGGACACAGTCACAGCCAGGATTGTGTGGGTTGCTGTGGGAGGTTTAGGTTGGATATTAGGAAAAATTTCTTTACCAAAAGAGTGGTGAAGTGCTGAAAGAGCTGCCCATGGAAGTAGTGGAGCCTCCATCACTGGAGGTGTTCAAAAAGCATGTAAGTGTGGCACTTTGGGACATGCTTTAGCAGGCACGGTGGTGCTGAGCTGACTGTTGGAATGGATGAGCTCAGAGGTCTTTTCCAACCTCAAGGATTCTATGATTCTATTATTATTGAGGATTTTCTGCAAGGATGCATGTGCTGTAAGCGACCAAACCTGCCTCTAGGTCTCCAGGCAGCACCAGCTTCACCACTCCAGGTAAGCATCAGCTGAGTGTATGGATGCCACTCACATGCAAGGGAGAAGATAAAGGAAAAGCATTGGAAAAATATCTTTTATTGCAAAAGGAGTAAATCAAAGACCCTCTCATCCTTCAAGCTGAACTGTGTGTCTTGGGCAGTGCTAGTGATGCCCAGGTGGTATGAGGGAGGCTGTGGTTTGTAAGGTAATATATGGAAACGGCAGGAAAAACATTGTGTGGGGCAAAGCAGGCTCTTAAATGAGTTTCATACACTCCATTTCTGGCAGTCCTATAGCTCTCTGTCCCCTCCTACTCATCATCACCACCTGGAAAGGAAGGCCTTGCGGGCAGTGGGGACAGCCGGCACCCAGATGGACCTTCTGGAGTGCCCTCGGTAATCAAGAGCAGGCTCCACATTTTCAGCACCTGAGCAGAGTCCAAAGCACGTGTTATAGAACCATAGAATCAATGGTTTGGATTGGAAGCGACCTTAAAGATCATCTTGTTCCAGACCCCTGCCACGGGCAGTGACATCTTCCACTGAATCAGGTTGCTGAAGGCCCCATCCAACCTGGGCTTGATCACCTCCAGGGATGGGGCTTCCGTGGCTTCTCTGCGCAACCTGTGCCAGTGCCTCAGTACCATCATTGTGATGAGTTTATTCCTAATTTCTAATCTAAATCTCTCTTCTTTCATCTTAAAACCACTCCCCTCCCATCCTATCCCTGCACTCCTTGATAAAGAGCCTCTTCTCAGCTTTCCTGTAGCCCCCTTTAAGTACTGGAAGGCTATAAGGTGTGCCTGCAGCCTTCTCTTCTCCAGGCTGAACAACCCCAACTCTCTCACTCTGTCCTTGTGTGGGAGGTGCTCCAGCCCTTTGTGGGCTCATCTAGTCTTCCTCCCACAGATCCATACCTTTCCTGTGCTGAGAACTCCAAAACTGAACGCAGGACTCCAGGTGAAGTCTCATGAGAGTGGACTAGAGGGGCAGAATCATCTCCCTTGCTCTGATGGTCACAATTCTTTTGATGCAACCCAGGACACAGCTGGCTTTCTACACACTGCCAGCTCATGTTGAGCTTCTCATTCACCAGCACCCCCTAAGTCCTTCTCCTCACACTCCATTCTCTGCCCAGCCTGTAATTGTGCTTGAAATTGCCCCAACCTTGGTGCAGGACCTTGCACTTGGCCTTGTTGGCCTTCATGAGGTTAGCACAGGCCTCTGAAAGCAGTGTGGACCAGCAAGTCCCACAGAGTCAGTGTCGATGGGCCCATATTGTGCGGATGCCAGCAGAAATAGGGGCAGGATGTTGTGGTCTCCACCCAGCATCCCTGCCCCAGGGTAGACACAGCACTGGAGTTTGCCTGGACACGGTCTTCTCCAGACCAGCCCTAATACACAGCTATTCCCTTTGCTGTCAGGACCTGAGGGAGGATAATCCATGCCCCACAACAGCAGTTCATCTCCATATCCCCACATCCACCTTCATATCTCCTGCCACCACCGCAGACAGAAGTTTAAAGCATACCTCAAAGCTGCAGGCTGCAAGCTTTAAACAAACCAACAATCTCAACTCAGATTTTGGTGAAGTCTGGGTGAAAAAACCCCAAATCTGCCTGACCCGCCAGCCCCATGAAAAGGTACAGATAGACATAGTTAAACTTCCTTTGTTTTCCGAAGTTTTATATCAATCAAGGTAATTCATGTTACAGTTCTCATAACAATTAAGAATTAGAAAAGTGGTTAAAAACAAACCCACCAGCGTTATTCCAACACAGGATGGCATGTGCAAACACAAGCATCCAGAAAACCCAAAACACGACAGTGCAAGCTTCAAAATCACACGGGCATCATGTTGACTTGCTGCTCAGCAGGCTGGGGTAGAAAAGGCTGAACGTAACCCTGAAGCCCCCTTTGAGACTTATCCTTGGCTGAGTCAAACTAAACCCTGTTTTAGCCAGTGGCCCATGGTGTAAACAGGAGAAATCTCTCCAGCTAGCAGCTCCCAAGGTGTCTGTGCACAGAGCGCTTCTGGTCTGTGAGGTCCTAGAGGTCCTCAAGTCCTGCAGGGCTACAGCATAGAGTTAGAAATAGTGGTTTGAGTAAAAAAGTTGGATGGAAAAAGCACCTAAAAGCCTTAAGACAGCTTGAGGCAGCACTGCTGAACCTGTCCCTGATGGGTGGGGAAGGCTTGGTGCCATGGATACACAGAGTCAGCTACCCACACAGACCTGCTCTTCAGCATCATCTCTATGTCCTTCCAACAGCTTTACCTTTCTCCTAGCTGAATAGCCACAGCCACTTATGCCCTAACTACAGTATTTATAAAAATAAGGGCACTCTATAGTCTTACCTATTTATTCATAGTTAAATAAAAAGAAAATTAGAACTTCGATTATAAAACACTTTCTTTTGAGGGGAGGGTAAGAAGGATGGTGTGTTTAATATGGAATTTCCTCTGTGACCTTCCACACAGCATCTGAAAACAATGCAAGGAGATCGAAGGCACTCATCTGGCTGCTCCCACCAGTTTCATAATAAAGGGATACTAATGGGAACACTAGGTTTCTTTTCATGTAGCCTCACCTCTTCCCAGTAAGGGACTTGGTGAGTGCACACAGCAGAAACAGGGAGGAGAAGATATTCAATATTCCCTGGGATACTTCTCATGAAGTTCTGTCCCCATGCAACCTTCATGAGGTTAGCACAGGCCTCATTGGTAGCTGCACCATGCAATGTCTTCTCCACTCAATGACTCCTGTGCCAAGGGAAAACAGGTATTCCACAAAGTTTGAAAGGGAAGAGGCACTCAAAGCCTGACCTTTATGCACTTCCAGGGCTGCAGAAGCCCTCTCTGCACCCTGTCCTCCTTGCAGGCTGTGGTCAGGCTCCTGTCCAAGAGCCTTCACCTCCACTTTCTAGTCCAAAGGCCAAATCCTTCCAGTGCTCTGATGACTACTGCTGAGCTCCAGGATTAAACCTTTGCCAGAGGGTGTCTGTAACTTGTAATGCAATTGCTATTTGCACCAATGACAGGGAACAAACTTGAGTCCTTTGTATTTCAAAGCCACAAGAAACAGGCTTGGGGCACACTTGTTCTTCCACTGGGCAGGGACCTATAGAGCTTCTCTGCATCTCCTTTTGAGGCTGAAACACCAAATCACGCAGGGCAGATTCAGACCACAAGGGATGCTCCAAAAGGTTCATTAAGCTGGATTTCCTCATTTCGTAACTATAAAAGCACTCCTGATATTGTCCCAGATACCTGATTTTCTACTCTTGGAACTCATGACAACCTCCAGGTTGAGCCCATCTCCTTTTCTGCCTCCCGCAACACCCAGTGCAGGAGACAGGCTTTGAGAAATATCTTCACCCAACCCAACCCAAAACACAGCTCCATTTCCTCAGATGACAGACTCATGCCAGACCCACACTCATCCCGTAAGAAACCACAGATGCTGAGCTCTCCTTGGCTGGCTGTATCCTGCACAGGGTGCCCCAAATCTTCCCAGCCAGAAAAGCTCAGTTCTGCAGAGACTAATTAAAAGTTCAGGGGCTAAAATGCACTCCCACTCAGGGCACAGCCAGGAATGTCCTGCCCTGGGGAGGAGAGGTGCCAGACTTCAATCCTGTTTGCTCTGTCTTAGAGCAGAGATTGACCACGATGCTCTGTAAATGCATCTTCCTGTACAAAATCAAATGGGAAATCTGGGGAAGAGGCATTTCTGCAGCTCCATCCCAGCTGGGGATTTGGGTGAAGGACCACAGCCCCCTGTGCCTCCTCCTTATGCCTTCAACAACCACCCTACCTCCAGCACCACAAAGCGCTGCCTAATTCTCCTAGGGAGAGAGGAGGGCTGCTTCAGAAACCCTGAAAGGAAATCGTCACATCTAACTGCAACCAGAAACAGAGATGGATAATAGCTTATTTTCATGACAGATGAGAACATTTCTCCGGGTGCAGTGAGAACACCTGCTGGTCCAGACCCAGGAGTGCAAAAGCCGGTGTTTTCAACCCACGGGCAAGCTGGGTTGAAAAATCAATCAATCCAAGACATGTGCCACTTGCAGGAACCAGCTATTCTTGGGGAAGCGCTACCAATGCTTTTTGAGGACACCGTTGCTCCAGGCAGACCTTCTGCCAGCAACAAACCTGAAAGCTCATCTGTCCTTAAGAACTGAAAGGGATAATATTGGTAGGATAATCATATAGTGAAGCAGGGCCATAAATGCTTTAAAAAGACTAATGGGACATGCTGGTACAGATGGCAATGCTCCAGGAAAGGCAATGTTGACACCCAAGGCAAAACATACAGGCAAGTGCTTTGCATAGGGTATTAAACGGACAAGGAGATGGGATGCAGCTGCACCAGCAAGCAACACAGCCCATACAGTTAAAATGATTGGACGTCACTTGAGAAACCTGGCTTTCCTGGTACCCAGGAAAGTGGAAACATAGGGCAAATGTTGGTCCAGTGTCACACTAGACTAAAGCGGGAGGGAAAAATATGTGATGTATACATATATATATATTTCTCTCTTTTTTGCTGCTCTAAAAAAAGTATTTTTAAATATATTTGCCATATTATAAAACTTAAGGCAGGCTGTGCTGTAGCAACCCTCCCACATCACACGCCCCCATGCCCAGCGCTGGGTGTTGCCACAAGACCAGACACACTCCCACTGGCACTTAAACAACCTCCACATGCTGAAATACTTGGGAACCCAGAAAGTACTGGGTTAACCACATGGGCACAGACAGACTGACAACCCCTTCCTGACATACATAGAGAAAAATCTGCCTACTGTAACGCAACCAACAGTCTCCCACCTGCCCAAATTAAAAACAAAAAGATCACTCCAAACAAAAAAAAAATTACCCCAAAGACAGTGAAGTCTATTTAATCCCCTTCCTTATCCCCAGTTTCAAATGAAATGTGCAATTAGAATTATTATTTGTTACAAAGTCACAGGTAAGGCATGGGTATCCCAAAGCTGATGGAGGAGCCTGTTAGGAAACCCAGAGGAAATAGGCGACTTCATCCAAGTCGACAGGATAGTCCGTGAGCAGCACTGGGGTCTTCTCAAACAACTCCCCCTTGTAGCTGCGCCACTTGCCCGCTGGCAGGTAGACGTCACGCTCCTGCTTGCCCATCTCAAGGACGGGGGCCACCATGAGGGTATCACCAATGAGGAACTGGGAGTCGATCTTGTGAGCGGCCTCATCACTGGGAGAGATCCACCAGATGGGACGGATGATGGGGTCGCCTGTGTCCGTGACCTCCCCGGCCAACTCCAGCAACAGCGGGGCCACCAGCGACTCATGAAGCTCTGTGAACTTCTGTGCAATCTCCACCACCTCCTTGTCATAGAGCCAGGGGGGGATGGAGAACTGCATGGAGGGCATGAAGGCCGACAGCTCCAGCCACCGCACATACAGCTCACGGTCAGGGATCTCCACTGCCCCGTCTGTCTTGTTCGGGAAAAAATTTCCCCCAATCATGTCAGCGGATATGAAGGGGTAGCCCAGCATGCTGATGGTGAGCACTGTGGGGATGAGGGACTTGAGGCCGAGCTCATAGCCCCAGACAGAGTCACGGTCAATGATACGGAAGAAGCAGGAGATGTTCTGCGACTGGTAGCCCACTCGCACCTCAGCCAGCTCATAGAAGGGGATGGCCATCTCTGTGTAGCGCCGTGACCAGATGCTGGGGTCGGAGAGTGGGCGGAAGGTGCTGAACTGCTTGGGTAGGTAGCTGGTCTCACCTGCATCAAACTTGAAGGATGAGATGCCATACTTGTGTCGGAGCTGGCGCAGGTGGCTCTGGAACCAGTCCCGGGCTGCTGGGTTGGTGAAGTCCAGGATGGCTCCGATGCCATTCCACCATTCCACCATAGCTGGCAGCCTCCCTGATGGCTCCTTGATGAACAGCTGACGCTCAATACCCACCCCAAAATTGGAAGAATTATAGTTTATGAAAGGGTGAGTCCACAGGGTGACCTTGAACCCATCCTCCCTCAGTTTTGCAAACATCTCTGTCACATTGGGGAACTTGATGGGGTCAAAGTCAAAGTCCCCATAGGCTTGAGTATACATGTCATCGATTTCAATGTGGCTGCAGTTGAAACGGTACTTCTTGATCTTTTCAGCAAACCTCAAGAGTTTATCCTGATCGATGTCATTCTTGTACAGGGCCCAGGTGGACCAGATGGGGTATCGGAAGGCATTCTCAGCAGGGATCTTGGAGGGCTTGTTGAAGTACCGGCGCACCATGTACTTGTGGATGGATGTGACGTCAGAGCCCACGCAGACGCGGTAGCTGAGCTCGGGGAAGGGCTGCTGCCCCGGTGGGGGCTTGTAGGGAGAATCCTTGTAGCGAGCCTGGAAGAAGAGGGTGCGCTCAGTGGCGTTGTATCCCAGGTGGAAGGGCACGGAGTCGTTGATCTTGATGGCTGCTGCCTTGGAGGAGAGCCAGTAGCGCTCAAGGATGCCACCAAAGCTGTCGCGAAAGGAGTAGACGTCGCTCGTCACGTAGGGCACAGGCTCCTGGTAGCCGGCCAGGCGGATGGGCCAGTGCTGGACGCTCATCTCTGAGCCCCCGTACCAGTGGGCATCCTCCCAGAACATGGTGTGCTCCACCGCCGGGCCGGGCGCCAGCTCCTCCCAGCGCACGCGGTAACACATCACCGTGTCCTTGGGCTTCACCGTCTGGATGAAGAAGTTGAGTGGCCCTCTGCCCGACCGCGTGCAGCTCAAAATCTCACCCTCCTTGGAGCACGACTCCAGGTCGAGGCTGCCTGAGCGGAAGGCCAGACGGAAGACCACTTCTCCATTCTGGTTCCTGATGACGAAGCCATCTGCCCGCAGGTCCATCAGCTCTGTCTTGAGCCGCTCTGCCTTCCTCAGCGACACTGTATAGTAGCACCAGGCCACGATCGCAGCAATGAACAGGATGAGACCCAGCAAGATGGCCCCGAGCATGGGTCTCAGCTCCTTGGAGGGCTTCTGCTTCACTGGCGTGAAGTTCTCAGGCAGGAAGGTGTACATTGTGCTGTGTTTCCTCTAGAGCTTTCTGCAGAGGAGTAGGAAACAAAATTGCTTTGCAGCAACCCTGGGGCTCTCAAGAGAAGACAACGGACTGTTAAGAGAGTTCCAACCTCCACCAAATCCTGGAGCACATGTCTCTGAAAAAGAAGAGGATATAAATAGTCTCAGAAGCACCTCTGAATCAAGGAATCACTTGTCACCATTCGTCTGCCGTCTCAGTTTTGGCAGCCCCTCCTGGGCCCCCCACTGCTGGGGTGCGACGTGCCGGGTGCTGTACACCGAGTACCAGACACCATCTCCAATTACTGCAGTCAGACAACACGTGTGGAGAACAGCCTGAGCCCCAGACGCGGGACAAACCCAGGGCAATAAGAATCAAATCATTGCCATAATTAATTTTTTTTTTTGGTGGGGAAGACTTTCAGTACTGCAAGAGTGGAGACTGACAGGGGGTAGGACAATGCTGATCAGCAGCAGATCAGCTCACTGATAGTATCTTTAAGGGACAGGGCTAATTAAGAGCCATAAAATACACCACGCAATGAATTCCAGGCAGCTGCTCCTAATTTTAATCAAATTGTCTCCCTGGCAGATTTAACTCAGCTCATTTGCAGCACTGTCCCTTCCCCGTCCCTTGTGTGTTCCAACTGCTGCAGCCCAGGGATGCTTTGCAGCAAAGGTGCGTAAATCCCTGCTTTTCCACAGCCTCGAGGTGGTCTAACGGAGCTGGGGTACTGGTAGCTCCTGGCTGATTCTGAGGGGTAAGTAGCGGGTATGGCTGTGGGAGGCACCATGCCAGTAGCCCCATGTGGGAGGAGAGCTGCCATGCACGCAGGTCCCTGCAATGGCTCCAAGTGGGAGAAAGGCTAATTTTGTTGGGATTGAGCAGTGCAGGACCTCCAAAAGGGCTCTTCCTCCATTCAGCGCAGCCCCAGGCTGTCTTTTGGCTCCAGCCCACTTTTCCCTGCTTGGCCCCAGGGAAGCAGGCTAAGCCAAGAGACTAATGGGTTTTCCTTGGCTGTGGGCTGGCTGGGCTCAGCCAAGCACAGCACCAGGGATCCGGAGGGGAAAAGTAAAGTAAGGACACAGGAGAGCAAGAAACAAACTCAGCTGCAGGAGGAGCAGAAAAGGAGTTGCAGAGCACAGAGCAGCTGGCAGGTACTTGCCCAGTGCCAGCAAACACAGGCACGCTGCCCCCTCCTCAAGCCCTGGAATTGTAAGCCCGTTGGCTTGGTGCAAACCAGAGGGAAAAAAAACCCCCTCTTTTTGGGCATGAAGAAGGCTGGCTGCAGGAATTCCCTCTAAAGGGGTTGGCTTCTTTCTTTAAAAAGAGGAAGAAAAAGATCCAAAATGAAATTCCAAACCACCTCCCTGCCACAGGCATCAGAAGACGAAGTACACTTTGTTCTGCACCTCGGGTAGATCTTTCTCCCCCCAGAATTGATGGACAAAGCAGAAAGGGGTCCTGAGCATCACCTAAACCCCACTGCTGCTTTGCTACGGGGATGCCTGGGTGTGACCCTGGAGCGGCACTGCAGAAGAGGCTCAACAAAATATACAGCATTTTATATTTGTCTTGCAGCATGCATAGGGCCAGACCTCGCAGCTCAGGGAACTCGTTGCCAGTCGGGTCATTTTAACCTTCCCCTGGGAGCTGGTAACTTTCTAGGCTGCCAGTTGCTTTAAATGGGATTACGGTGGCATTAGGAAGCGATTAGCCTGAATGGGCGATAGGTTTAGCTAAATGATTTGTCCCATGGCCAAGTCCCACGAAGCCCTCACTCATCGTTGTTGGAGAGCTATGGCACGGAATGGGGGTGGCTCCAAGCACCCTGACTGTGTCACTCAGGGCCGGATCCTGCCCCCCAGAAGGGGAGCGGGGCCCTCACCCACTAGCACATGTGATGCAAAGCCAGCCAAAACCAGAAAAAATTGGGCAGTAAAGGCGAGAAGGAGACGGTGGTGGGAAGATGTGTTTGGGATCAAGCTTCATTCCCCTCCACCACCCCTCCCTTGGCTTTAGGGTGAACCAGAAGCAGCACAAATAGTTCCAGGGATAAGGGGTGAGAGAGGGTTTGCAGAAGGGTCTCAACCAAAACCAGCACAGCTGAGCAATGCCACAAGTGGCAGGATGATTCTAGAAACGCAGAGGGGTATGTTGAGCCCAAAGGAGCTCCCTCCCTCCCTGCACTGGGAATTTTTGGGATGCCAGTGAGGGACATGCAAATGTGTAGCACTACCAGAGGCACGCCTGTCTCGTGCACGCCTTATCTGAAGACTGGAAAGCTCAAGGGGGAGAAAACAAAATGCAGCCACCTTCTGAGCACGGATCACAAAGCATTTGGGAAAGGAAATTTAAGAAGTTTTCATGTTTTCTGGGAAAAAAAAAGAGGAAATAAATGGTGTTTTCTTTCCCAGCTGTCATTTCGGGTTTTAAGCCCAAGAAATGGCTGGTGCTGCCGCTGCAGGGACAGCCACCTCCTCACTCCATGTAAAATTGACAGCCGCTCCAAGGACTTCAGGGAATATCTGGATTTTCATCTCCCTTTCAGGAGACCGGTTTATTATTTATGAACTACTTTGAAGCCACTCTATTTTTAGGCTGTTTCTTTCTTCCCCCCCTTTATGGGCTGGAGCTCATGACGTACACGAAGGAGCCATCACCACTGCTGCCAGTAGAGAAATAATGTGTTTTTAAGAAAGGCTTTTCAGCCTTTTCTGTCCTTGGACACTGATCTGCTGTGGAGGGATGTGCGAGATAGGTGTCCTAGCTGGTGGATTTAATCGTGCTCTAGCTGCTGTGGCTGGGCCAGGATCAAACCCCTGTGGCTACCCTGGGCTGATGAACATCACCTGCTCAGGTACCACTCTAACAAACACGCTGAGATGGCTGTTTGCAGGCACAACAACAGACCAGGGAGGTCTCCAAAAGCAGGATCTCACTCTGCGTCCATTCAGTCTCTCTGTTTTTCTGCCTTGTTAACAAAATGTACGTCCTGCAGTTGGTAATTTGGCTCCAGACCAGATGAGGGCTAAGTCTTCCAAGCTCCCCAGAGATGCCTGCCTCCTTGCACTCCTGAGCTGCAGCCCCCAGAGGTGCCTGCTCATGCAAAGCCTGTTTCAACATTTTTTTTGGAATGCAAACTTGTTATTTTGCTTCAAGATGACATTGCAGAGACCTTTAACTCCTTAAAAAAAAAAAAAAAAAAAAAAAACACCAAAAAAAAAAAACAAACCAAAACCCAAACAATAAAGAAAACAGGAAGAAAGAGTGTCAAACCCAAACTTGGAGCTTCTCAGCTGACCTGAAACAAAGCTTTTTTTTCTTCCTGTTCTGTGGAAGCAGCGAGTTGTCTTGCCTGAACTCAAGATGAAAGCAAAATATCTGAGCAGGACACACTATATAGGGTAAAAATAAAAATCCATTTTTTGACTGTTTCTCTTTTTACCAAACCCATAGGCTGCGAGACCCACAGCACCACTAACCCCAGCAACTTTGCAATTAGGACATTCATTTAGGAGGGTCCATAACATCTAAGTGGTCCCTATCGCCCTGGTGGGGTCAGGTCTGAACTGCACCGGGGGTGAAGCTCATGAGAGGGACACGCACCCATTTCCCATGCTGGGATGCCAGGAAACCCTCCCCTCGGCTGCAAGGTGCTGCCACCTCCTCCCCAAAGATCTTGGCAGGAGGTGAGCTAAGGAAACACAGATTTCACCTGGAGGCATCTCCAACCCCATAAAAGAGCAGGGAATTAGGATGGCAAATTAAGGGAGAAATTGTTTCTCTGCAAAACAGTTGTGGGGGTGAAAAAAAGCCCCCACATGCCCGTTCTACAAACCCCTGTAGGGGATCAATTCCACCAAAGGGACTGCGCAAACCTGAGGTGGGGACGAGCAAACCCTTCCCAGTGGTTTAATTTCCCTTGGACAGGTCTGCAGCAGCACTTGGGTTCTCTGTAGGGTTTTTTTTGAGTCACAAAGGGTGAAATCACTATTCCAGCCACTTAGTGCTGCTGGAAGCTGGTGGGACAGGGGAGCTCCTGGTGGCAGCACCAGCACGGAGCACAGGGCCGCTCCCCAAACACCCCACATCTCCCACCAGGGTCAGAGGCACCCATTTCTCCCCCAGCCTTGCAGCTCACCCCAATACCACACCTCATCCCCCCCCAGCCCCGGGGGTGATCCCTGTGGCGCACAAGCTACCCCGGCGTGAATGTGGGTGGCACAGACCCCTGGCACCCAATCCAGGAGAGCGACTCTGCCCTGGCAGACAGGAACAATCCAGGGGGACACCTGGTGCCTCCTTCCCAGGGGAGGCAGGGACTGACACCCTGCCTAGCCGGAGGGGCTCAAGGAAGGGCTGCGGTGGGCTGTGAGCCTCTGCACCCCCTGCAAAGCGACAGCAGATTGCTGTTGGGGCTGCATAATGAGATGCAGCAAATTCCCAGTGGGACCTGGTTGTCGGATACGGACAGCCTGGGCCAGGACGTAGCTTATCCCACCAGGGGCACAGTATCTGTACTCACCCATCCATCGCCTCCGCAAGATCCCTGTCTGCTGTCCGGCTCTGCCACAAATAGCTTTTTAAGCACGTAAAAACCAAGTGCTGCTACATCTCCACCTCCCCGGCGTCTCCGTCCTCTCCATCATGTAGGGGTGTTTTGGGGCTATGAGCCGGCTGCGCCCCGAACAGCATGTGTTCGAGGGCAGGAGGAGGGGACCTAGCACGTCACCGGCGTGTTTTCTCAGGCACCGTGACGGATGCGTGAGCAGCCAACCCTCCGGCCGGGGTGTGCCGAGGCAGTGGCACTCGGCCAAGAGGCAGCTGCTGCAGCCATCGCGGCAGTGTGAAGGTCGCACGCTTTTCTTCGGCTCCCGGAGTTGCGGGATTCAGCTGGCATCTCACCTCCCTGCCAGGTGAGCAGGAAGGGCCAGCAAAGGCTCAGCTCCTGCTTTCGCAAGCTTTCCACAATTAGAGAGCAAAATGAAAACTAAGCCAGGGTTGTTTCTTATCTTTTCTACCCCAAGGCTGGTGATCTTAAGCAGAGTCATGATTCTGCAGAGTAATGAGGCTGCCTTGAGTGAAAAGAAACAAGCAACCCCACTGCTGCTGGCTGGTCTGTAAGCCAGGATTAAACAGCACTGGGCACCCAGAGGATAAACCCCAAATCCGAGGGGGCCACGTGAATACAGAGTTCATCTGCAAACACAGTCAGGCTGCCAGGACCTTGCTCCATCTGCAAGCGCAGACAGGAGATTTGAAGCTGTGGCATTAGCTCAGCCCAGCCTTAAATACTTTCACCTATATTGTAGGAATTGGCACTTCACAGCCCAGTTATGTCCCTTAAAGCTGCCACTGTCAAGTGATGATCAAAACCCATTTAGACACTTAATCCAGTGTCAGCCCATGAATACAAAAAAGCCACTGGGAGTCAGTTCTGGCAGCAGAACACTTAACATTTAACACCCCTGACAATTCCCACTTTACAACATTGTCTTTCTTTGTTCTTCACCCTGTGCTAATTAGCAAGATGAAGTTTTAATAAGTTGGGGTTTCGCTTTAACCCTGCACACTGCTTGCAGTGCTGCCAGCTCATGACTAAACCATGACCAAGGGCTCTCACTTTCCTCTGCCTGGAAGCACATCACAGCATCTGAATTTGTCCGAGCTACAAAGATGCGCAGAGACTCTAAAACAAACTGAGCTCTCCTGGTCCGCTCATATTAAAAGTGCATTAGACACATGGGAGAGAAAGCTCTGGTGCTCTCCCTTCAAGGATATCTCTGTGTCCACCTTGGAGATGTCCTACAGTCCCTGGGGGAGCAGGAGTTAGCCTGGAAGCTGCAATCCATGGAGTAACCCAGAGCCCAGTGGCCGGGTCCTCGGCACGTGCAGAGCCAGCAGCTCTAAGAGAGGCATCCCCTAAAACCAACCAGCTCATGCCCAACTGCAGTCAAAGCAAGACACCAAATACAAGCAGTTCCACGTGCCAGCACACTAGGATGATATAAACCTCTGCCAAACACAAGAAACAACAAATGCAATAAATTCTTTGCACCAGGCAGGGATGTGGTGCAGCGGGGCTGGTCCAGCGGGTGGGTGTATGAAACCCTGGCACGAGGCATCGGTCATTAGCTTATTTCATTTGCCACACGTGCCACGTAAGATAACACAGCCATAAAGATTTCAGTGTCTCTGCTGCTGCCTTTCGGTCCCTCTAACCCAATTCCTGCTGGTACAAGATGTTCTTCATCTACCACCTTAGCAGCTTCTCTCCTCAGTCCTCCCATGGGCATCAGTCTCAGTGTTGGTTATCCTTCCAGGACAAACTGACCCACAGCAGGACCCAGAACCCTGTTTTGTGCCCTCCAAGATCCTCTCTAAAAGAGTTGATTCAGCAATTTGGGAGTGCTCAGCCCCTGGGATGTGGAGGCAGGCTGAAACCCCAGTCCACCCCAACACTCAAGTGTTACAATGTGACACGGGAAAGAAATGGAAACCCAAGCACATCCCTCTGGCACAGCCCCTGTGATTTTCCAGCCATTGAGTCATCATGAAAATCCAGGTACTGGCAGCTCCAGAGAACAGTGGATGGCTCATGGAGCTGGGCTGGCGACTCAGCATCCTGAATTTCCATCTGCATCCAACAGCCAACAATGCTGGACAGTCTTGGGCCAAACGCAATCATCAATCCCTTAAAGTGCTCCCTGGCAGCTCTTCCACATGCGGATCTGGCCACGCACAAACAGCCTCTGGACCCTCACGCCCTCCCAGGCTGCAGGCGCTTGCTGTGCCAGGCGCTTGCCCTTCGGGCATCACAAGTTTCCCAAGAGGGAGAAAGCAAAGAAAAAGAAGGATTTGTGCCTTCTCAAACTGCTTTGGCAACTTATTGCGCCAGTGACACTTGCTGATGGAGGGCTTATCCCAGGAACCACTCCAAACCCACGTGTTGCACAATGAGCTGCGTAAAACCATCTGCTGAAGTATTGACTACCAAACATCTGCTGAGTGGCACAAACTGAAGCAGCACTTGGAAGTGGAGCTGAGGACGCGTCTGCGGGTGTTATTAATCTTCTCCAGGAAGCAAGACCTCTATCCATCACTGGTAGGAAACCTGGCAGGCCCCTCCGAAAGCTTGTGAAAAGCTTGTACCCAAGGTGATGGACAAACTGCAGTTTGGGGTCTCTGGGATGAGGAGCCCCTGCCTGTCTCCAGGCCTCCTCAGGCCCCTGTGCTGGGGATCAGCACCCCAAACCTGCTGCGTCCTTCCCCGGAGGGCAGCCCTGGCAGCCGGCAAACTTACCGGCAGCATGGATCCATGGCTGGGATATGTGTGGCACCAGAGCTGCATGCACTGGGAGCAGGGCTGAGAGCACTGGGAGCAGGAGTGGGAGAACTGGGAGCAGAGCTGGACACACTGGAGAAAGGGTGGGAGAACTGGGAGCAGGAGCAGCAGGAGCACAGCTGGACACACTGGGAAAAGGGTGAGAGAACTGGGAACAGGAGTGGGAGCAGCGGGAGCAGAGCTGGACACACCGTGAGCAGGAGCGGGAGCACCGGGAGCAGAGCCGGCCGCACCGGGAGACGGGATGGCTGCACAAGGATTGGAGCTGGATGCACCAGGATCTGGGAAAGGTGCACTGGGAGCGGGGCAGGGAGCGGGGCTGGGAGCACCGGGATCCGGGACGGGCGCACCGGGAGCGGGGATGGGAGCACCGGGATCGGGGATGGGCTCACAGGGATCCGGGACGGGCGCACCGGGAGAGGTGCGGGTCGTGCTGCGGTTCCGGGGTCGGCAGCTCCCGCCCCGCCCCGGCTCCATCCCCGCCCCGCCCCGGCGCGGCTCTTCCCGCTGGGAGCTGTAGTTCATCCTGTTTTGAGGAATCAAACCCTCTAACCCCAAAAGAGTTATAAAGCAGGTATGTTTATTTCCAGCACTTGGGTGCAAGGAGGTTCTCCTCCTCGCTTGCACACCGTGTAGCTTAACAAGCAGCTACTTATAGTGTAAAGACATGCATAGGTATAAGCGCCTACTACATATTCACACCCTTTCCCTGCTTGGTATTATAATTACTTCTGGAAAGTTCGCTCCAGCCTTGTGCCTGCGTAGTGCCTCCTTATGGTCGTGGGCCGGGGTCTTAGGGATGAAGTAGGAAGTCTTCCTCGGGATGAATATTTTTCTCTTTGAACTTTGCGCAGACTCAGTCTCCTCTGGCTGTTTTCAAACTCCTGAACCAAATGCAGCAGCTTTCTGCATTCCAATGCCCACTTATCAGTGAACTGCTGCTCGCTGGCGCCTTCCTAATCAACTTCCAAGGTCTTCAAGGTGAACAACGCCAAGCTCTAATGCACACTTCTGACCCCCCTTGTCTGCTTTCCCTCATCAATCCCTCGCCTGCAGCCAGCGGGGCCGCTCCGGGCGCTGGGGATGCCCGGGAGCACTTGGAGGTGTCGGGTACCCTTGGGGGCACTTGGGGTTTGGCACTGATGGGGCTGTGCTGGGATGCTTTTGGGTGGGGATGTATTTTTTTCCTGCCCTAAGTGGGGTTTGGGTGCTGCCCCACAAGCCCCATATGGCTCCGTACTGGAGCATTCCTCCCGTGGGGACCACAGCATTGTGTTCCACAGCCCACGTGGAAGGCTCTGGGTGGCGTTCCCTGCTGATTGCTGTGCTCCCAGGTCTTAGTCAGTAAAGGGCATTTCATGCCTTCATCAATTATCCACCGCTTTCAAATCCCCCTCCTTATTTAGCCCGTGTCCGTGCTCGGCATCCCAGATGGATGGCAGCTCTTCCTGGATAACTTGGCAAAGGCAAGCACGTCCTAAGCGGCCCAGCACGAAGCTGATGAATGTGGATATCAGCGTCTGCTTCTATTTCTGGCTCTGTTACTATGATCTGAGAGCTTTTCCTTACGTGATTTCTTGTTCTCCAGCTGGTGGATAGTGGCAGCCCCTGAGGGCTGTTCATGTGCCCACCAGGCCAGCAGTCCCTAAAGTTTATCCCCACCCCCCAGGGGACTTCCGTAGCCTGTAGGAAAGGGTTTGAGAGGAATGGTTACTCGAGCTAGTTTTAATGAAAGCTCATCTTTGTTCTTCATCAGTGCTAGGGGTCAGAGAGGGCCGCTGATATAAACTCCGGGTTGATGATATAACCGCTTCTCTTGACTCCTGAAGTTACTTGAGTCCCACCTAGGAGAGCAGATAAAGTTATTAGGCAACGAGAAGTCAGAACTCCATTGATGAAGAAGAGAAGTAAACCTGGCTTCCAGCTTTGCTTAGAGGTAAGCAGCGGACATGCATCTGTCCCCATCTGCCTTGGCGGCCAAAGCAAATTCTGGGCAGAAGAGCTGAAACACTGAAACTTGCTAGCATTGCCATCTTGGCGAGCTACTTCCAGTGGGTCTCCCACCCTACAAACACCCACTTTTTCTTGCACTGTCATTTTCCTAAAACCATTCCCAATGTCATGCCAGTCCAGGAAAATCTGCCCATTTCTCCGTTGAGAAGATCATAAGAAACATTTTGCTGAGCATCGGGGACAGTGAAATGAGTAAGAAACCCAATGCTTCTGTTCTCATTGTTGTTTAGTTTTAGTTTCTGGGTTCAGGTGTTTAAAGACAATCATGCATTTTCTGCAAAGCCTGATGCCTAATTCTGGCCCACGGAGGTGTTAGTGCAGTAGGGGAGTGATGATTGATCTGGTTGAACAGCTCCCCTCTCCCCGCCTGCTTCCCCAGGGCTGGAAAAAGCTGCCGCAGCAATGGAGACATCCTAAAGGTAACTGTGGGGATTAAAAGGTGCAGCCAGACTTGCAATGGGTGAAGGACGGGGCTGATTATTGCACAACGAACAGCGTGACCAGGGAACACATTCTTGGATAAGAAGAACAAACAATGAGAACAGAAAATACAAGAGCAACACAAACAGCACTGATGTGGCTCCAAAATCTGGGAGATGCTGAACTACATGCAGCCAAGTTCAGGGGTGCCAGCATGATTTCAGGTACCATACAGTCCCAAGGACCACAGGATGAGACCAAACACAGGAACACCTGTTCTGTGAGTAAATTTGGCAACCACTTCTCCATGAGTAGCAACAACACGTTCCGCAGCCCGGCACCTGAACAGTGTCCTGTCCTCCCTGGTCACGTCCACTTAGCCTGTGAGATGGAGGTGCAGTGGCTGCATTGCTGCCTGCATGGGCAGCATGATGGGACCTGCCTTGCCTTGAGGTCTACAGTCTGCACCACCCCCCTTGAATAGTCCTCTGAGCAATTTTGTGTGAAACCTTAATGAAAAGGGAGCTAGTGGATGTCTGGCATTAGGAAAAAATATTAGGATTTTTCCCCCAGGACAATTGGCTATGAGTGCTCCCCCCTGCCCCTGAACCTGTCTGCACCTAGGGCTCGTGTACGTGGAAGGTGGATAGGGTTGGCGTGTAGAGGTACACAAGATTGCTGTGGGGCTGTATCTGCAGCACTGAATGCTCCTGCAAGAGAGAGAGGAGGAAGGGTGAATGGTCGCCATGAGGACAAAGGAGGTCATGTCCATCCCATCCCACCCAAGGCAACCCATCCCAGACTTACAGCCCTCTCTCCTGGTGTGTGGAAATGCCCTCTGATGACAGGAATCCCATCAACGTAGCACTCCATCCCTTGCGGGCAGTAGTGGTGTGCAGAGCAGAGACTGTAGTGGCCCTGGAAGGGTCCTTTCTTTACTGCAGCGCCCACAGGCATTGTTTCAGTGATCACCTCCCTCTCTGCAAGCAAAGGGATAATGAGGGTCAGGGCAAGGAGGAACAGCTAGCCCATCACGTAGACGGACACCGGCCTGGCAGGGGCACAGCTACAGCCAGAGGACAGGGCAAGGGTAGTTACCAAATCGATCGAGGCAGACGTGTTTCGAGGGGCATGGCACAGGTACACCGTGCAGGAAGGTCTCCACCCTTGTCTCCTGCAAGGACAAATGGCAGCCCTTGGAGGATCACCACCCTTTCACTCCTGAGCTTGAGGTGCCAGTGGCATCTGAGGTGGCTTCAGTTTAGGAGGGTCAGTGGGACTGGACTCTACCTTGGGCTGCAGGTTGACGTAAGAGGTCTGCTTATTCCAGGTTGTGCTGTGGTATGGACCTGTTTTCCAGGTGATTTGTTTGTCCTCGTTGACAACAACTGGGTTGTACTTCTCTGCGATGCAAAGAAGACAGGCAGGGATGTGCTGTGTTGTCAGGGACGTGGGGGCAGGTGGCTGGAGACTCCTGACTGTTCCCCCTCGCCCCAAAACACAATGCCAAAGGGCCAAAAGGCGCATCACAGATTCTGGGAGACTGCGGGGTGCTAGGACAGTGTCCCCCAGGTGACACCTACCACCACAGGATTTTTAGGGGCCACTGGGGGAGAGAAACCTGGGGACCTGCAGACATCCCTGGGACAGGGACAGTCTCTGTGCAGGAATGAGGATGGGTGGCTGCAGCAAAGCCACAAGTGTAGATGCTGAGGGAGGGTCCCTTCACCACTGTGGGGGGTGACACAGGATGCAAAATGGGGGATGAACAGAGCCACTGCCAGCACCATCAGCCCTCCAACTCTGTGGGGATACACCTCGTGTGACACAGGGGAACAGCTGGGACTCTGGCAGTACCTTCAGTCCTGGTCAGACAGTACTTCTCAGGCCAGTGGGAAGCGGAGTCGTTGGCATGCTGGTAGTACTTCTCAGGCTCACCTTGGGTCGTCATGTTTTCCTGTCGGCTCAATGTTAATCCCTATGGACAGCGGGGAAAGACACTCAGGCCACGAGGCAGTGCCTGCCTCTGCAGACATTGGGGCACGCAGTGAAGCTGATTACCAGATGGGGTCTAACACTGGAGATAGAGCATCAAACCCCGCTTTGTAGTGGGTGGGCAGGGAGGGCCATAGCAGCACCGTGATCACCCCCCAAAGCCTCCTGCTCACGCGAAAATAAGGGATGCAGGATGGCCAGGCATCATTGGCTCCTCTCCCACTGCACCCAATGTGTCTATAGGCATTTGGGTGCTTTGCGGAGTGGGAGAAGGGGTGAGTGCCCTGGGGCTGCCAGCTGTGGGCCCAGCAGGGTTTGGGAAGGGAGTTGTGGGACAAAGCCTATCTCCTGCAGCTGACAGTGCCCAAGAGGACTGGCGTCTTGTGGGGCAGACAGGTGCCTTGATTTGTCGATCCATTTCTGTCCCTGCACAGTGGTGACATCCTTCCCCATGCCCTCTGCTGGCTCCATTATTATAACGCACACACTGACGAAGCTGCAAGGGATGAGCTAGCGTGTGGTGTGCTTGACATAAGAGCCTGCACGCTTGTCAGCCTGTGTGGGAAAAGCTGCATGACCACAGTACACTTTACATCCCACAGACACCTCCTGCAGTGAGACCAAGCTCAGAGACCCCCTCCTCCTCCAGAAACAGGGCTCAGAGAGGTTTCATAGTACTTAGACCTCCCCCCAGCCCACTGGTCCCCTTGGCACGGAGGCCTCCCTGTAGTTGGAGCTGAGCTGAGCTTGGGGGCTCGGTGTTGGAGCCATCCCACCTCCCCTCCCTTGTCACCACAATGCCAGGAGCCTTGGGCTGAGCCCTTCCACTGCCTCAGTTTCCCTTTGCCCAGCGGATCCTGCCCTCTGAAACCTACTGATGGACAGGGCTGCTGTGTGAGAGCTTGTGCTGGCACCTGCCTGCTACGTGAGCCCAAAGCCACCATGAGGTGCAGCACCAGCGGACAAGAAGCCAGTGATCACAAGCCATGGGATGTTAAATAGTTTGCCTACCAGGAAGCACAACCTCCTTCCCCACCACACACATGCAGTAAGGCACCCCATGAGTCCTCATGCTGCCCCTCTGCCAGCTGGGTCAAGGTAGAAGCCCTGAGTCTTCCTCCTACTGTGGCATTTACCTTTGTCACAAACTTGTTTGTGTCCCAGAGCTTGTAATAGACACGGTCGTTGATGGTTTTCCTCACGGTGCATGGTGGGCGGTAGTGGTCAGTGTAAGTGCTGATGGGGGTCTTGTACTTTCTTGAGAAGAGGAACATGGTGCTTCGGCCCGCTGGGACAGGAGTGCTTGGTGTTCTGGAGGGTCCCAGGGGTGCCCCGGTCAGTGGCACTGCCTGGGGCTGGAGGATCCCAGCCCACACAGGAAAGGAGCGTTGGTGTCACAGCCCTGCCAGCCCACACTGGTTCTTAGGTCTTCAGTGATGTCATAGCATGGCAACAGGGGAACTGATGGCTGCCAGTCCTGTGGCTGTCCTTCCAATCATAGCAGGTCCTGGGCAGGGCAAAGGAAGTACTGTCTGCATCCCAGCATGGATGCTGATGCACTCTCTTGGCTCCATCCAGGCTTTGGGCTCCCTCCCCTCCTGCAGGCAATTACCTTAACAATAGTAGGAAACAGTTTCAGCTGGTCCTAGACAAGACAAATTTATTTTGGGAGGTGCAGGAGCAGGGACCATGGATTTTCCAGCTCCTCTCTCTCCCATGTTTCCCTGGAAATCCTGCTGGGAAAACCCAGCTGTGCGCACTCAGCACCACACCAATGCAGCCAGTCCCTGGGGCATGGCACCAGGCACTGCTGTCCCAGCCTGCTGGTGTAGCCATGCGAATTGTTGCCTGCTCTGTCTTCCCTTTTTAATTACAAAGCTGAATTTAGGTGATTGGGTGTGGCTTGTTTGCTTTTCTGTCCAGGATGCTCATCTCTGCAGTCAGAGCAAGCAATCCTCACCCATCTCAAGTGCAGCAGCAACTGGGTTATGAAAGGGAGGGATTTGCACAAACCAGGTTTGCTTTTGGCCAAGTTGGCGAGTCAAGCAGAACCTCCTGCCCCTGCAGAAACCCTGCTCTGGCCTGGCTTGTCACACTGTGCCAACTCAGAGCCCTGCTCTGCTCCTGAGGGCTCTCTCTCAAGAGCCCAGCTACTCTGCTACCACATTTTTGGAGATGACTGGTGAAAACCCATGTCCATCTTGGTAGGGTGGATGCCAGCCCACCCCCTTTCGAAGGGCTGCTGAGCCCTGCTCTGTCTGCTGCGGGGCACAGTGGGGCTGGACAGCTGGGCCACCAGAATGCCACCAGGCAAATGTGATTAATGCAACATTAAAGCTGAAATGAAGAAGAGCTGCCACTGATCTTCACACCCTTCTGGTCTGTTGAACCATGCTCAGGCCCTTCATCATCTCCTCTTGGGTGCCAGTGGGAATCTGGAAGGGAAGGCTGGACGTGGGGGTGCCTACCCCCACTGCCCTTCAGCTCCATGGCCTTGGAGCACCCCAGGGTATGGATCTGCAGAGCACTGCTCTGAAGAGAGGCAGCGTCCAAGCCTCTTGGTTGCTGGCTGCCAGCATGAGCCAGTGCCTCCCCACACTGGTCCCCAGGGTTTGCAGCTGCTAGTGTTCGATCCTAACATCAGTGTTCTTGTACCAACAGCTTCAAGGGGCAGAAATGGCTGCAATGCTGGAAAAAAAGGTTATTTCACCCATCAGTGTTGTACTGATGCACACTTCTTTCTGTGGCTGTCACAGCCCAGGTGCAGGGCGTGGGTCCAGCCTTTGTGCCTTCCTTCTGCCTTAGTGAGGAGCAGTGTTTCCCAGATCCTGGCTGGTTAAGCTGCCCTGGCAGGTTAAGCTGTGCTGTGCATCCACAGCTCCACACCAACCACTTCTACTGGGCCGAGGCAGGCTGGTATTGGCCATGGCATGAAGGCAGGCACTCCCCGATTTCAGTATCCATGACTGCTGGGGCTCAGAGGAGATGGAGCAGTTCATACCGTCTTATCCCAGTTCTTTCAGATGAGAAAGGCTGGCAGGCTGGTTTTCATATGTATGCTTTTTAATATCATTAATTCTGTTACACTACACACAACCAGTAACAATGATAAATACTGCAATGGAAATGTTAAAAAAAATATTATACATGTTTCATGGTTTTGAAAAAAATCCCGTATTTTTAAATAAATTAATGCATAAACCCAAAACAAACCACAACACAACTGATCTGTTTAAGGCAATACTCTACACAGACGGGAACAGAAGTACAATAGTGTGCTACATGTTCTGAACAGGAAAAAAAGAAGGAAAAGAAAACTCATACAAGATGCAGATTGATGCTTTGGGAGCGAAAAAACTCCTCAAACCAGATAATAAAACCAATGGCCAAGTTAAGTGCAGCATTAATACACTCTGCATGTCAAATGATTAGCAGGTTCCTAATGTGGACTAAGGTCAAGCTACAACAAATTTATCTTCCTAATTAAAAGGTTATTCAGGTCAAACCCTACATTTAACTCTACTTTGCATTTGGCTGTTTCAGCTATGTTTCACTATATGCAAGGACAGATGGAAATTCATCTCCTGCTCTTGAGATTAACGCACAGGTCAGGAGGTCCCTTCTCCTGAAAGATATTTCCATTAAATGCATCCAAAAAGGATTTTGCTTTTAGCGATCCTGAAATGTGTCCCACCTCCCCTTCCCCTGGGGCGCCAGCCACAACAAGAGGAAGAAGACCTGGGAAGCATTTTCTTGGGCTGAATTTTTTTCCAAGCTAAGGACACAAAACGGAAGTACAGATTTGATCTGGACTCGAAGGAGTGCTGTTTTCCTGTGTGTCAGAAATGTCTATCTGGAGCCTGATGAAAATACTTTGCCAGCATGGGAGAACCCAGCCTGAATCCAGGTTCTGGATACAGCCACGATGTTTGATATTAAAATTGGTGCAAAGCTCTATACCTGCCCGGACAGCCAACGAACTCCAATTATTAATGCAGTCCAGAACTTGGCCACTGGAAGGTGGACAACAGTTAAAATGCCAAAAAAATCCCCCTCTCCACGAAAAAAGAAAAGGGACAGTAGCCACTCCCTGACAGCTTCCTCCAGTGAATCCCCATCTTACGGAAGACTGGCAGTGCCAGCTTTCACCAGCATCTTCCCAGTACATTCCCAGTAAGGTGCATGTCTGTGAGGTGCTGCCATGGGTCAAAGAGGCTTCTTGGAACACTGTTGAAGCCTCCTGTACTGCCCTGTTAGAATGTGAGGAGGAAGCTATGGTACCCAAAGAAAGAAACCCAAGTTGAGTTTCAGGAATTAAGACCTGCAATGGCCAACAACTTTCTGGACTGCCCTGGATTCAGGTGGGAGAGGGGGATGCAGAAGTGGGCCAAGTCACTTTGGTGCAACTGCCTCTGATGCTGATCACTAGTGCATGGGGCAAGGGGGAGGAAAGATGATGACTGATTTGAGAAAAGAGGAGTGGAAGGAGGACGTGTGCAATATAACAAGGCTTGCGATTCTAGGACTAACCACTGGACATGGATACTGAAGATTACCTGTGACAACTAGCTATCCTTCTATCATCACTGCTCCTTCCCCACTTCGTCTGATTCTTCTTCAGTTTGGGAAACTGTGGCTGTTTGACATGATGTTCAGTGCTCACTCTTTCACCTCAGTCCTTGCACAGAGTGACTCAGCTACCGGATGTACAATGAAGTCTGGAAACCACACGGTAGGCACAACCAGCTTGGCATGGAAGTGGTGCCTGCTTTCAGACCCTTCATAAAACTAGTTAATGGTGGCTCATTTCCTTTATTAAATGGAAGGTTCAATAACCTCTGTGGAAGGAGTAAAAATGGTTAAAAATGTGCAAAAAGGGCAGGGAGGATACACACTCCAACTCTCTGATTTTTTTCCCTTGCAAAGACTTAATCCTCTGCAAGAGTCTTTCTCCCTGCAAACCACAGCCCTACCAGCAACTCTTACAGCACCCTGCCCCAGCACAGCAAGAGCACAGCCAACAGGCATCCCACCTGTGCCTTTGCTGCAGGTCTCCCGCCCACACCAGGAGCACATGGGATGGCAGGTCTGGGGCCTGGCGCTTGGGTACCAGACCTGCTGCAGCACCAAGGCTGGCAGGGTAATGGCAGCTGCCTTGGCTTGCTGAATCACACCACGGTTTTACACTAGCTTGGTGAACACTCAGTCCCACAGCCTTCAGATGGGTGAGGAGAAATCTCAGCCTGCTTTCTGGCTCACCTGCCATGATTTGGTTGTTGGGCCTCCCGCTGGTCTGACATTTCCCTTGGGTTTGCCTCAGGACAGAGACAGCTACAAGCTGAACACAACTGCTACTGCAGCTTTTCCATGCAAAAAGACTGAGCAAAGAAATCTGTTAGCTGGGAATGGAGACGAAGGTGATAAAAACCAGAAGGGCTGTCATAAAGAGAGCTTGTCCAAGTTTTCCATCTCTCTCCGTGCATCTGTATTACATCTCTCAACAAACCGTCTGTCTCCCAAAGTATGCCGACTCCAGGAAGGTGGGTAACAAATGAAGTTGCAGCTTTTTTGGGGTGCAGAATCAAGAAGGCAGCCTGGGTGGAGAGCAGTGCTTCCAGATGAGCTCACTTGGGAAGGCTGGATAGGAACCAGGGTAGAAATGCTGTTTCAGGAGGGCTGACATCTCGACAGGTAATAGGACTTATCTCAGCACGATCTTTCAGTGGCCTTTTCTCTTCCTCCTGCCTACTGTGTTGGCTTCCAGTGTCTGAGACAGTTACATTTTAATGAGGCTTCTTTTGTACCTTCCGCTACTTGCTGCAATCCCACCACCTATATCACCATATGGAAATTGCTCCACAGGCTGGGCAGAACCAGCAGGGCAGGCTCTTCCCAGGAGCAAATCCATCTTTTGTTGGGGCAGCTTTTTAGAGAAAGAGAAAGGCTCGGAACCACCACCATTGGCAAATGAGTCTGAGAAGCAATGGGAAGAGCTGCTCTCCACAGGCACCAGGGAAAGCTGTCCTGCCAGTATCCATGCTGCTCTGTGACATGGCCTGCTGCATGGTGCATGGGCCCTGGTGCTCAATTAGTCCCCAACCTTTGCCCCCCAGCAAGCTGTCAAAGCAGTGCTCAGCCAGACAGCATTTAGCTGCTGTGATCCTGGGGGCCACAGCAATGTCAATGGGTGCAAAGGACAGGATGTAGTTGTAATCTTTTGGAAGCAATGGAGCACCTCAGTTGCATAATACATGGAGTTAAAATTATGGATGCCAGCCCCTGTAACAAACCTGCATTAATCTTCTGCATGTAGTCCCAAGTCAAACCCTTTTCCTCAATGCTAAATTGCTGGCCCGTCTGCTTCAAGGCTCTTGTATCTCAATAACAGGCATTTTTTGAAAGATTTGGAGCAATCCCCCTCACTGGAAAGCCTTAAAAGGAAGTAACAAGGATGCACCGTTCTCCTAGAGGTGAAAAAACCCTTAAAAATTAAGACCTTCCCTTGCCTTCCCTTTAGGCTTGACTGAGCCCAGCTTGTACCACAGCACTGCCCATCTGTGCAGATGTTTCTTTTCAACATGCAGCCTGTGCCTGCTCAGCCAAGCAGCAGCCAAGTGACAAAATCTTCTTTATTCCAGGCAAGATTTGCCATATCCACTGTGAGTTTGAAGAGAGAATGGAAAAATAAAGGAATATTCCAGGCAAAACTGCTGGTTTATACCCTCACATGATTACATGGATGCTAAAAGAGCATGAAACTGTTGTGGGAATATCCTAAATGAGCCCTTCTGTGCTCTGTTCCCTCCCATCAGCCTTCGCTATCCCAGTTGCACTCCTGAGTTCCTTAACTTTGCTAGCAGAGGATGGTGCTGTTGGGCCAGCAAATGTTCTTACATGTTCTGTGTGTCAGCAGGCAGATTGAGAAGCCGGTTGTGTGAGCCAGCTGCCAAATAACTGGGAAACTCATCCTTGCCAAACATCTTCCCCCAAAGCTGTTTAATCTCTCTACTAACCTCCATCCCACAGCCTTCTGGCACATACAAGCAACATCAGAAGCTGGTAAACAGAAGGAAAGCAGGGTAGGACTTTGAAAAGACGCATAAAATTTCTTTAGCATGGTTTTTGCATCTTGCTTGCAGAGCTATCCTATCAGTGGTGCCCATCACACACTTGGCAACATCTGTGCAGGGGGGTGGTAGCATCTTGGGAAGGCAGGTTTCTTTCCTGTGCTGCAGAAGAGAATGAACCCCAAGAGCGGATGTGACTTGCCCAAGTGTACCAGAGCAAACGTGTACCACGTGCCAAGAGCAGCAAGGGACCCCAGATCTCACATGTGTGCTCCAACAGTCTAGCACACTCTCTGTGGTAGTATTTGGCAGCAGTGCCAGCTCAGGGACAGTGTTTCTGGTGTCCGTATACAAGAGCAAGATTTGCTCCCTGCTGGTATCAGAACTGCACTGGCATAGATTCACCCGGACAATTGGCAATCTTTCAGGTTACTGCTGGTTTTCCTTTTCCTGTTGTTCCATCTGGTGCCCAGCTGAGTCTTTCCTTTCTTCAAAAGCATCTTCACGTTTCTGTTGAGTCACATACAGGGCGCTGTACTTTTCACACCTCCTACATGCCATTGTACAGCTTGCAGGCCAGCCTGAGGACAGACTCTGCATGGAAAGGAAAGGATTCCACTCATGACTGCCGACCAATGTGTCAGCCAGCACACAGCTGAGCAGAGCAGGTGCCTTCCTTTGGGAAAGGAGCTGGAGAGACAAATCAGAGGCAGCTGAGTCCATCCTGTCCATAGGAAAGTGTCCTGAAGTCCCTTTCAAGATCCATGAAGCAGGCTTGTTCGCCTGCTTTTGCAGTCGCAAGGCATCTGCAGGCAAGACAGCCAGAACAGCAGAGTAGACTAAGTGGCCAAGCGTACATGTTGGGGGTAGACATGCACTAATATCAGACATGATCCAGTGATTCTTCCAAGGGTTGGCTTCAACACGTCTGCCAAGGCATCAAATGAGTCTTCAGAATGGTTGCCTGGACATCAGCCTCCTCACAGCCGAAGTTTATTTACAAACACCAGAAAAGCAGACTAGACTATGCTATCTAAAGACCTGCAACACTAGGAGGATATTCCTCCTTACACAGACATCTAGGAATGGGGAGTTTGCAGACCAGAGAGACAGAGTTGAATGCTGAGACTCTGGAGTTCAGCCAGCTCACATTAAAGGGCAAAATTAACACCTGATAAAAGGAAAGGACTTGGTCAGGTAATTCAGTGGCTGAAATTACATAAAATCCTAACTAAAAGCCAGTCTGGCTTTAGGAGGCATGAAATGCAAATTTCTTCGTAGAGGCACCAGCATCAATATCCTTAAATCCTATTAGCGTGGTAATTTAGATGGACAGCGATGCAGCCTTTCATACTCCATGGTGCTCTTCCCCGTGGTATTCTGTACAACCTTGGACTGAAAATTGGGCCTAAGAAGACCATCTGGTTCGGTGCAAACACTGGAACAAGGAATGATTTGCTTTTCTGTGTGCAGTCTGCATTTAGGAGAGCGTGCAGGACCTTGCAGATTTTAGGGCTTTATAATGCTGCAACAGAGACTCAGGGTCTGTGCTCTTCGCTTTGATCTTCTCCAGGCATGGTGGCAGAAGCTGGTCTAAGGAAAACCGTGCCAGTATAGCCACATATCTGTAAACCTTCCCAGGAAGTCACCACAGTGTAACTTCCAACGTGGGCACAAGGAAAACCTAGCTGAAGCAAAGGACTGAACATGAGACCAGACAGAGCGATCTAGCCCCGTCTGCACTTAATACACACTGACAGGCTGTCCACCTTATTCCGTAACGAGCCAACAGAACTGCCGCATGGTCATAACCTACTTAAGGGGCTGCGATTCAGAAGGGTTAGTGTTCAGTTTTCTCTGATAGCCACATGTGCATTGCCTTAACTCATTCAGCCTTCCTTATAATGACCCTACACAGGTAACTACTTTCCCAACCCATTCTACTTTATTCCCCTAATAAAATATATGAACACAAAGCATAGAGAGGAGAAGCCAAAAAATTGCCATTTTATGGTCCTGTACTGTCATGCCAAAGCAGCTATTGATGCAACCAGCTCCTTCTGTGCACAGGGAAAAACACTTGGCTTGAGCTTCCATCTGTATTTGGAGGAAACACTGGTGTAATATTTAAATTCATCTCTCTCCCTCCCTAAAGGACTGTGCTAGAAGCAGATGCATATCATACAATGCAAAGGGCTGAGGGCAGTTGCAGTGTTGGGGAAAGGCTCAGGGTATGTGGCAGGCAAACCCCAGCAACAGGGGCAATAAAAGGACTAGATCGTGGTGCCATGTGGCACTGGTTATCAGGAAACGTCTGTCCTTCAGAGGGGAAGTGTTAAACCTGGGAGATACAGTGTTAGCAAACCTCATTCTGTCTTAGACGGAACATGATGGCAGCATGACGGAGACCTGTGGGACCTGTAGTCCCCCATGGATGACACATGTAAACGGATGCCTTGTTGCTCTAGCAGGCACACTGAAATGCTCCAAGCTCCTGAGCAAGGGCTGCAGGAAAGGCTGAGCTTGTGCAGCCCGGCTGGAAGGCACAGAGACTGACCCAGGAGGATAAAAAGTGATGAAAATGTTGCACGGTACCAATGCCGAACTGCAATGTCCCTCTTCAGAAGAGTGAAGATATAAAGAAACTTGGTCATCTCCCATAGGATTTGGTTAGATGATGGTGTTTCTGTTAGGTTTAGACTACATTCCCTATTAAAAAACAACTCCTTTAAGAATGTTTTTTCCCTGTTATCTTTTCCCTCTAAAGAGCGTTGTTAGAGCTCATCCCCTGCCTCCAGACAACTTGCTAAAATCTTGCTACTTGATCTAGCAATGCAGAGGAAAGCAGGCACATGAAGGAAAAAGCAAGACTTGATGCTTTGTGCTTCTTTAGAAACATTTTGGAAATATTCCCACTCAGCATCACCAGGTGGTGAGAAAGGGAGAGGAACTCATTGGAGGAACACTTCCTAGATGAGCTGGCAAGTTAAGGAGCACTTCTGCTGAGGAGGCGGCGATGCTCAGTAAGTAGCACCACTCAGTCTTCTTTCTATGGCCTGGAAACAGGGTGGCAGCGTGCTGTTTTTGGGGTGGTGGTGGGGCAAACAAAGCTTTTAACAGTTGCCCATACAAGCTACTAAATAATAAAGCCCAGGAATCGTGTGTGCCTGCTCTTTTGCTCATGCTGTGGATGGTATCGTGCTTTGCACTGCACAGGGTGAAACCCCAGGATGTTAAGTAAATCTAATCATGAAGAGGACTTCTTAAAGACTCAGCTCACTTCATGCAGATTTCAGGTAGGGGATCTGTCTTGGGGTGGGGCTCAGGCTCTGGCTTGTGACTTAGGAATTCTAATGGGCAGCTCAGAATGGCCCTTGCCTTCCTGGCAGGGCAGGAAAACACACTGTCATGCCTGTGTCAAAAGAATTCAATGCTGAGAAAAATGCCAGCCCATCCCTTGCCTGATCTCTCCTTATGCTGAAGCCAGCAGTGTAAGACTGGCCAGGGAGAGGACACATTTCTGATTCCAGAAATGATTTTGCATTCAAAACAATCTGCTGGTGAACTGGCAATTCACTCCAGCAACCTAGTATAATGCCAGGTTTCCTGACTATTTCAGCACCAAATAAACATGGTTGCACCTGACATGGGACAGTGCTAACACCCTGCCTGGTTCACAAGTGGGCAACGATGCAATAAACAGCAATTTCCCCTCATGTTTCTCTTTCAGCTGAAGTTGTTCATAACCCTGCTGTTGCTGAAAACTCCCCTAAAGTCTGACACCACCATGCAAATGCGTTCAGCATTAACAAATCTGTCCCACAGGCACCAAGAGATGTAGGGTCAAGAGAATATCAACAGTTGAGCACTGCAGAAATGCGCTTTCTTCTATCAGCTTTTCCAGCAGCGACCTTCAGACTCTACAGCTCTTGTCCTGTCTCATTTTTTCTTAGTTGCACCAAGTTTAAGGTATTTGGAAGCAAACGGGAATTAAATATAGGCTGAAGTCAGTATACGTGACTAGACTGAACTCGGGAGTATGGTGTTCTTGGGCAAGAACTGAATTCCTGAAGAGCACAGATGGATTGCAGATTGAATCTGATGTGTTTGATGATAACATAATGTGGAGCTAAGGGTAGATTGCATTGGATATGTGACACAACTGCTCTAGCTATTACCAACTCACAGTGAAATACCACATATTTGTCCTCTATGCAAGTGAATGAATTGTGACATGCTAGTCCTTGCTAGCCTTGCCATTAGAAAGGATACTCTGCTCCATCCCCATTATTATGCCAAGCTACAGTATCATTTTGGTTATGCGAATGAAACAAGTTTAGTGAAAGAATTAAGAACTGACCACCTCTCACCAGTAAAACTCCCTGACACCTCAGACTCCTCCCTGATCTGGCATATGGATTGGTTTTGGTGGGCAGGATTACCTGCAGTCCCATCTGACCCTTCCCATTCTGGGACAGACACCTAACAAAATATCCCCAGTGTCTACACAAACCAAGGAGGTATGTCTGGACCTGCATTTGCTCTCCAGACCAGTCAGTTCTGCCAGGCACTGCCTGGCACTTTGAGTAACTTCTTTTTGTTTTAACCGTAGGTTAAACTAACTTATCAACCAATCATAAAATGAATTTTTTGGTTTCTCCTGGCTCCATGAACACAAAGAGGTGCACGTCCTACCATAGGAGGAAGCAATGGCTGTTAAGTTTTACAGTTATAGTGGATAGCACTGATCACAGCCTGCCGGCCTCACTACTGGATGTGACAGGCGGTGGAGGAGGTGGCTTGGCAACACATGCAGGTAGGGTTGACCGATTTAGGGGGGATTAGGTCGAGGTCCTCGTCATCTGGGATCTCATCTAGCCGGTACCCATCTTTTAGCAGCTGGATGTTCAAGTCTTGGTTGATCTGCTGTAGACAAAGAGACAAACAGTCAAACACTTGACAGTTCTTCCATCTCATGGCCAGGAGGTGAAGGAGATCCCTTATTCCGGTATATATTTCCCCATCATCAGCAGCTGCCCCACCAAAGAAAAAGTAACAGTTGCTGACCACAGGTGAGGGCTACCTTCTGTTGTTCTAGCACCTTCCATAACAGGGATATCTAGAGTCAGATATTGCAGAGTGGCAAATTGATGCACTATTTTATTCTGCAATAATCTTTCCATGGAGACAAACGCACATTTAAAGTAATGTAAAAATAACAATAATGATAATAAACCACTGCCAGCTGGGCAGTCCCTCCTCTCAGTCTGAGGCACACTACAGCAGCTGAAAGACAGTAAAGCCTCTTGGTTCTTTGTAATCTCAGATTCAAGCGCTGTCTAACCAGATCTGGATGAACAATACTTCATCAGAGCCCAGAGACATCCCAGATCCTTTGATTGCGTCCCTGCTTTTGGCTATTTCTCTATGTTTCAGGGGTATTTTGTGCAAGGAAGGGATACAAGGGGTAAGAGTTCCCTGCAGTTTGTATGGAGAATGGCTGTATAGCACTCTGGATGTAAAATCAGATCCCTCAGAAGCAGTTGCCAAAGGTTGAGCAACTGATTCAGGAGAGAGCTTGGGAATATTATCAGAAACAATGCAGAGGGATTAATAAGCCTAAACTTCCTGCATTTTCTCTTTGAAAAGGCAAGAGTTCGTATCTGCAAGTCCTCCCTGGAACTTCTGCCTGCTACAAGTAAACATGGACTGGGTGACCCTGACCCTCCCAAGAAGTGGAAATCACAGCACACCCTTAGATCCTTTATTTGCGTCCTTGGCAAGCATGTGGTTGCTGGCATGACAACAAGTTGATGCTTTTACACTGCATTGGCCAACATTGCAGGACTGAGTATTGAAAGGCTTGAATGGAGCCAAAGGTGGCTGTGAAAACAGCCAATGGGCAGATCTGTGTCTGTACCATGACAGTGTTGGGACGGAGTCAATTGGATCACCAGGGAAGAAAGGAACATGACACAGCTTCTGTCACGGCCCCTTTCAGGCTCACAGAGTCTACACCACTGGTAAATTCCTCGTGTAGCCACTTCTGGCTGCCCTAAGCTGTTTCTGGCTGCTCTGCTATCAGTGTTCATAGCAAGGATGGCAGAAAAAAGTGTAACTCACCTCAGCTGACGAGTATCCCGAGGAAGAGTATCTGGACATGTCAAAGTCATCATCGCTGTGGGGAAGGACAACATACAGCAAAGAAGGAAATGGTTAGAGAGGCCTGTATTCCCTGGTTAGCCCTATCCTTCTCGTGCTGTGAAGCTGTCCTTTATGCACAGAGAAGTTACATCAAGGGAGTCTGGAGAGCAGCTTCCATCTGTGACTCCCAGACATTTACATCAAAGTGCTCTTTACTCATGTCTCTTCCTACTTGTTTACATACACAGGCCACTTACGGCATATGCCGAAAAGGGCACAGCAAGGGCCTGCAAGAGCGGTTTCAGCAGGAGTTAGCTTCAGTGCGGCACACTGGCATGAAAGGTCACTTGCACTGTCATGTAGATCTTATTAAAACTTTGCATACCTGTCCGTATCCAGGGCTACCAGTGGCTTCTCATCTGGACTCTGGTCTAATGACGAATAGCCCTTATTGGGAACGACAAGCCTGAAATAACAAATGTTGTCCATTAACCACACAGGAAAGCTCAGTACCACACATAGTCTAGGGCAAAGTTACATAATAGACAGGCTTTTCCCATTTCACTTGCAAGTCCTCCCTAATTGGTGAAGACATTTAAATGGGTGCAATTTAGAGGAAGCAGACTGCGTCTCCTGGTAGCTTACGGCAGTTTCACAGGGATGAATGCTGGATATGCCTTGGGATCATGTTCCTTCCTGGAAAGAAAAATAGTAGGGACAATCCACACTTCATTCTGGTGAACCAGAATGTCCGGCTAGCACTGCCAGTCATATCACATTGCTCAATTTTGTGCTGCTTTTTTTCCCAGCAATGAGTACATGACACTAGCAATAAGTAAATAAGAGAAGGAGGAAGGTAGACACTCAGTCCTCCCAATATCCTACTACAGGAAATCAAGGATGTGGTCCTTCTGCCTGAGTCACTACCCAGCCCCTCACAACAACATTTCTGAGGTCCTAAATTTAGTAATATGAGAAATACGAGCTGTTGAATGCAGCATCAGAGACCAGTCAGACTAGCACTTTTAAAATCCCATTATTTTCTAAGGACTTTCACTTAATCAGATGTGTTACAAAGGCTGACCGTGACTTTGCACCTTTAATTGCTTGAAAGGGTTTGTGAAGTGGAATACACAGGCTTCAGAACTTCTAGGATAAGGGAAATACATTAATACAATGATATCTAGTTCACAACAGAGTTATTTCATCCACAAAAATGCACAAAGACTGATGTTCATATTTAAAATAAGATAAACAAAACCAAGCAAATGGAATAAGATTTTATCGTCACCAGCTGGGAACCATAAGAGTGCTGAAAATCTCCCTGCTCAGTGGGTTAACTCAGATTTTCTCCCAAATGAAGAACTGTTTTTTTAACAACACACAATGACGCACAATCATGCTTCATTAAGAGTCTGGGAAATATAAATTTAAAGATGATAATCCAGCTCATCCATGCTCCAACTACTCTCTAACTACCTGAATGTTTTTCTGCTTCTGCTCAGAAAATTTCAGGAAGCCACTACAATTTTAGCAATACAAAGGCCTGCCAGGCAACGATGATGGGCAGGCTCAGGGAGAGTAAAAGATATCAAATGTTATCACAAAGCAGGTAGATAGGTTTACAACTAGTTGTATTTTCTTACTGTGTTTGGTGAAACACAAGTTTAATGAAAATAGTTATAAAACTGATGTAGAATGGAGAGACCCTGGAGAAGAGAAGGCTCATGGCAGACCTTACCGTCCTCTACAACTACCTGAAAGGAGGTTGTAGCAAGGTGGATGTTGGTCTCTTCTCCCAAGTGGCAAGCCAAAGGATGAGAAGAAATGGCCTCAAATTGTACCAGGGAAGGTTTAGATTGGAAGTTTAAGGAAATATGTCTTTACTGAAAGCATGGTGAGCAGGCTGCCCAGGGAAGTGGTGGAATCACCATCCCAGGAGTTTTTAAAAAAATGTGTAGACATGGCACTTCAGGACATGGGGTTGGACTTAATGATCTTAGAGGTCTTTTCCAGCCTTAATGTTTCTATGAATTTCCAACTTGCTGCACCAGAGGACTGGAGAAAATGGGATCTACTTGAAACATTCAGTACCCTTCCCTGCAGCCCTGGGATGGTCCTTCTGCCCTAAAGCATGTAGGAAGGAAGTAAAAAAGCAAAGATATCTGAAACTGAAGTTGTGATGTGGCAGCGGCAGCTTGCCCATGCAGATACCAGAAGTACTGACCTTCCCACTCTCCAGTTTTCAAGTCATGGTTCTATATATACTCACTGACGGCTGTTACTATATCATGAGTGAACAAAGCACTATCAGGGGATCTGGAAGAAGAACTCTTTGTGGCAATATTACTTGATTAAAAAAATCAGTACATCTTTTTCTTGAGAAATGTCTTTTTAACTTAATAACACAAAACTTCAATTTTTCTGCATCAGACAGAAAAATGTGATAATGTCTCTGTCCTGATCCAAGTCTTTCTCTCACATTTTGATTGTCCTTATTTTCACTTCCTGCTGTCCTTGGAACAGAGCTGGGTAGCAGTCATAGATGCTTTCATCTGTAGTTGTCCCAGTACGAGCTTCTTGTCTTGGTGTTTTTGCTCATTTAACATGAAATAAGTTATGACACAAACCTGAGTTTAGGTTATCCTCAGAGTGGATTGCAATATCTGGCAGTGTCCAAGTGGTGTGGATGGTGGTGCGGGCTCTGCCTGTGCTCACAGCAAGTAAGCCAGCATCACCCCAACCTTGTCCATGTTTTATTTGCTCTCAGAAAGACTGAGTGTGTTATGGATCCCAGATTCTTTCACCTCAAAAGTTGGCTTCATCTCTGTCCCAGGAGAAGACCTAATGGTGGAGGAAATCTGGTACTAGAGACTGGATGTCAGAAATTTATCCAGATAACACAGAAGAACAGAAGCCTTGGGGAAAGAGGAGGAGATGGCAGAGGCAATGTGGAGGAGGGGACTAGGAGAGGCAACATGGTTTGCCTGAACAAAGCAAAATATTTGATGAGAATAGCAGAAATGTTAAAAAGGAGGAAGTGCTTTTAGCTTATTTTCCTGCCGAGAACAGAAGCAGCCAACAATTCAGACTTAAAGAAAAACTTTAACCTGGACATTTTGCAGTGTGTCCCACTGGAGTATCTAAAAATATACTGCAACTGTTATACTGTGAAAAGCAGCTGCTTGAGCAAGCTTGTGGCATTCCTACCTTCCTGGGGTTGCCCTGTTGGTGGCAAGACAGACTAAATCATTCTGAGATATTACTAAGGCTGTGTCCGTGGTGCATCTTGCTTCCTAGAAAGCCAAGGGAGCTGGGGAATGAAGAGACTTGGGACAGCAAGACCCTGTACCAAACACTTCATAGCCACATGGGAACAATGGAGGTTGGCTACATCTGCTGCTAAAGCAACAGCTGCAGACCTCTGTTTTACAGATTCCAAGGGATGCTTCTAAAAGGTGCATGATAATTCAGAAAAACAAGTCTAGTGCCAGCAGGCACTGCTTGGCTGTGAAGGGATCCACACATCCTCTGAACAGTGCTCAGGTGTCCACAAATGCAATAAAACTGAGCTGGCTGTTCGAAAGCTTTTGTCAATAGGTGTCACTGCTCTGCTCTTCTCCAGTCAAATCATTCTTCTTTCCATTGGCGGCTTGGAAATTACAAACACTCCAAGCAGAATTCACTTATTTTACAGGTAGGCACATGTAAGTACATCCTGGCTTCTCCCTCTCACCATCTTCCTCCACTGACTTCAGTGTTTCTAAATCCCTCAAGCAGCAAATTAGCTACCATTCTTCTCAGGAAGCTAGCACGCAACCTATCGCCAAAAGAAACCAAGTGTTTCCATCTTGTGTTTGGAAGACAAGAAGAAATAGTGTGTATGGAAAACCCAGCTGAGAGCATTTGCTGAAATTCTTACTGCCCTGGAGGGCCTGGCTCCTTAATATTGTCTCAACAACAAAACTCAGAGCAGGGAGCAATGCAGAGTATTTCAGAGACACTGCAGGCTCTTACAAATAGAACTTGACAAAGCTCAGGCATGATTTATCATTACTCTTTTGGTTTTTGGGAATTAACATGAACAAATGACCTCATCTGTTAGATGTGTGGCATAGAGAGAGGCTCTGCCCTCCAGCTGCCCACGCAACTTTCCCATTCATCAGTAAACACCCAGCACCCATCCAGATTCTTTTGTCAGCTTAAGTGGGGTCTTCCACCAAAACCTTTCCAGTAGAATGCAAAGCAAGCAATCCCATAGGGTCAGAGGGATTCCTTCCTCCTGAATCCAGGTAAGGAAGTGGGAAGGTCATCGGTGTACTGAAGCTTGCATGGAAAAAACAGAGATGCTCTAAAAGGAAGTATTCAGCTCGGAATGTCTTTGTTGACAGTGGTTTGTAGCACTGTTTGATACTGCCATAGAGAGATGTGCCAAAGCAGCTCCAGGGAAGTATAACCATGCTGTTCAACGTGTGGAGGAGATGTGTAGCAAAGCAGAGACATGGATTATTTGCAAGCCTTCATTAACTCAGTGAGCATGAAGACGGGGTCATCATCAAAAAGGAGCAGGAGAACCACTGCGATGAAAGCAGCCAAGATAGAACTAAGCTCTAAACCAGTCTGCATTACATGAAGCAGCATCGTACCTCTCCCACTGGCAGGATTATGTGTTACAGGAGGCTACCCGGAACATGCAAGACAGCTTTATCAAACCCCTCATTGTGACGAGGCTGGGCTGCCTCTGCCTCCTGCACTGTCAATGGTCCTGGGCTCAGGACCCAGGTCCCCAGGGTATGGGATGCAACACAGTACAGAGTGTTTGGGCCTGCCAGCTCCAGGAAGGGCCATCACCGCTATTGCAGTGTGTCTGGCAGTAGATGAGTGGCAATGAACATTATCCTTGCCCATCCTAAGGCAATTAGGGATTGAAGCTTAGAGCACAGCTGAGTGCTTTTCCAGTCCTTTACCTTGTTCGCGCCATCACGTTGTTCTTCTTGGGCTGCTGATTAACTGGGCTTCCCATGTTGCCGTTCTTCAGGGAGCCCTTCCGAGCCAGCTCCCTCTGTTTCTCTGCATTTGGGATACAAACGGGAAAAGCAAAATTAGGACAACAGCCTGGCAGGCTACCACACAGCTGCAGAAACCCAGTTTTGATAGCAACAAAAGGCATAGCACAGGTAACAACACAGGACATGAGCTCTCCACCTCCCAAGGAGGGACACTGTAAATGCTGGATGACCTGTGTCCCATTGCCTCCAAGGTCACCAGGAGCTAAAAGTCATATAGCTTGACTCCTAGAAACTTGTTGACAACACCACACTAAGATGGTCATGGAGCTTCTAGATGACACCCAGCTCAGGGAAACAAAGGGTAGAGACCACATCTCTACCTGCACCTGGCTGCTGCATAGACCCTAAGACTGTGCTTTGTGCCAGGCAAGGGAATTTATCCCTTTGCCTTTTCTCCTTTTTTTCTTATGCTACGGGGTTCAGTGGAGAAACAAAAGGGTCTCCATCAAAGAAGAACCATTATTTAGTGTTAGTCCAGCCTAGCTTGACACCAGGCCTGAGTTATTACTGTTTCCTGAGACAGCAACTCACCAGAGTAACGCATCTTACAGCAAAGTTTTTCTGCCTTCCCTGTATTTCCTGGCAATCTGTGATGTCCCCCATGTATCTTTCTCTTTTATCTCCCATTGATTCTTGGGAACTTGCTTTATTTAAAAAAAAAAAAAAAAAAAGGCAAAACATTTTGCAGGTGTATTTTTGAACAGTATAATTGTTTTCTTAAATTTTCAGAGCATGTTCCACTTGTTGCTGAAATGTGCCCTAAAACGCAGGCAGTGCATCAAGCCTGTTTTATGTATTCAGCACAAGAATACAAGATTTAAATTAGCTTCTCCTTTAGGTGAGACTGTTTTTCTTAATAACTTCTCCCGGCGGGATCACAACTAGAATCTGGGTCCAAAAGCTAAGACTTCTGCAGGTATGCATGGTCTATGCTGTATTAATATGGCCCAGCCTCCATCAGGGATAGGACGCCATGTGTGATGGTTATCATATCAACTGATAGCCAGTTTTCTGATTCAAAGCCCTTTCTTGTTTGGATTGAGTTAGCAATTACCCATAAACATTGAGCTAACTGCCCCAATCCACTCATGCAACACCAGGACTGTACAGAAAAGCCAAGCATGGGGCTGGTAGGGCAGGAAAAGGCCCTGGTTAAAAACATTCTTCAGAGTGTGAGAAAGTGTTGGGAACTATTCTACTGTCATGCCTGTATAATAGGGGTTTACCACACTGCTGGCTGGGGAACCTGAATAGTGAATTTGTTTTGCTTCTGCTTCCCCTGTGGTGTGTGAAATGTACTGACATGTTTTTTTTCTCTTGCAGATTTTATTCCCCTTGGCGAGAAAACCACCTTTTCCCTCTTGTCGTGGGAAACCAGTGTGCCTATGGCAGCCTATAGCAGTGTCCAAGTGCAAGACAAGCCAACTCTGTCCTTTCCACACTGGTAAAAGCAGGGGGACACATGCCCAAGGCTGCCCTTTTTGAGGGAAAAATAAGCAGCAGAGATGCCGAGAGATTGTGATGATGAGTGTGGCTGAGGAACCTGCAGAGAAGAGCACACCCTCATATAAACCATGCCCAGCTCTGCTCCTGCTGACAGCAGAGGTGGATAAGTGCTCATGGAACTTGGCAGGAAAGTGATTAGATTTATAACTCTCTTTGGCACTAGCAACAAAGCGACTGATAAAGGATCAAAGTCAAAACTTTACATCAGAGTAATTTCTCCAGAGCAGAACTTGCAAATGTGTTGGTTATCTCTGTCTCTAGAATGAAAGGCTTATATTTCGCTGACCACATGAATTTTGCTGCACAGACACAGAGGAATAAAGCAGGGGTTTGTGTAGGCAGGTGTTTACAACCCCAAATACAAACCCACTTCCATCCACTGACACCAGAATCTCCTGCACTGACCACAAATACACGGCGCTGAAACAACCTGCCAATACTTTTAAGAGGCTGTATAATTCACAAAAGGCGCCTATTCAGAAACAAGATTATAGATTTCATTTTCTGTCAAAGCAATTAAGGCCTGCCTGAGACTCTTAAATGGACCAGCGCCCTCCGCTTTCTATTGATTGCTCAGTACAAGCACTAATGCCGTTCTCCAAATCAGATCGCTCATATGGCTGATGAATCTGGACTTTCCCTAAGTGTCTTTTTCCTCCAACGGGTCCCTCCATGACTGTTTCTATGCTATTAGTGAACGCTATTGCAGCTTGTGGGTCTGATTGATACATGATCTCTTACTTAACTGCTTCTTTCACTTATTTAGTAGCTTGGGATGAGCGTTCCCAAAGCAATGTAAGTGCAGTAGGAACATCTATGCCAGTCCCACAGCAAATTTTTAAGCATGAATCAAAAGTTCATCTTCCTCTTGGATGCTATGAATCCTGAGACTCTGTCAGACAAAAAGTGATGGCTATCAGGTGGAATGGAAAGTTAACCCAATCTCATCTTGTTAGGACAAGCTTCCTGGAAGATGGTGGAGATGTGCATGGGTCACATCATGCTTTGAGGCAAGGAAGCTCACTATCTGAGGTTTACTAATCTGAAGTACTGCTACATCCACCATCACTCAAAGGTGCTGTTTCAGTACCAGTCTCCTGAAGTAATTCTGGGCTATAAATTCCAGCCTTGCACATCAACCATCAGGTCCATCAGAATGGAGGAAGGAGGTTTACACTGCTCATTTTCTGCTCAGTGCTTCCTCCTGACACAGCAGGTGGAGTCTGTGAACCCTACTTCTAGGTAGTAAGGCCCTTCCCAGACTTCCAGCTCTTTTGGTTTTGGCCCCTAGATGTCTTTCTGAAGGCCAGGACTCCAAACTTTAAAAACCTAAGTTGCTTCTAGAAATACGATGATTTAGGTAAGTACTTCTGCAGATGTTATTTTCAGGGTCCCACATTTTAAGTAACTTCACAAACTAAACTAGTTCTCACAGAAGATGCAATCAAACACATAAACCAGCACAGTAAAAAGAAAGTCAAAGAAGGAATCACAATCTAGCCTTGATAAGTAAATGGCATTTTTCTTTTAAGCCTGCCCCATATCGTCTGAGCCACACGAGCATGAATCCTAAGGTCACAACCCTCCACTAACTCAGCTGTGCTAACCTTTGTGTGAAACCTGGAAACTATACACCTAGGCATTTCTCAGGGAATGAAAAGCTAAGATTGTCTTTCCTTCTGAGTCATCCCAGGCTCTCCAGTAGAGCAGTCAAGTACTCCCCACTGGATTTAGATGAGATCTGTGTTCCCACATGTCTCCCCCAGCCTCCAGGCCACTGTTGAGCTTGAGACACTGGGGGCATCCCTTCTACCAGAAGGGATAGGCATAGCTTGTTCTCAACAACTGGCAGTTTCTGGTGCTGGCTATAAAAATGTTCTCTAGGACTGCCTGTGCTGCCTGCAGCATTCAACTATGTGCAATGAACTTCCAGGAAGGCAATGCAGCATGATGGAAATCGATATCAACCCTACAAAACTGCCTACTTCTGCACAACTCTTGGGCACTGGAAGAATGAGGAAGGGTTAATAGGCACTCCTATTACTACAGAGAAAATGTGGGATACAAGAACAACTGCAGAAATGGAAGACTGTGATTTCCAGCCACTGATTATTTTGTGTCTGTTGAGTTTGCTGTTTGATGATCAATGAAAAGCTAATAAAGCAGAAACATGACGTGAAGGATACAGGCTTGAAGATGGGGAAGCCAGAATGAAACAAGGCTGCTTTCCAGCTGCTTCAGAGAAATCTGTAATTACTGTCAGTAAAAAAGCTGCATAACAGCAGAGCTCTAGCAATGCTCTTTACATGGCATTTCAAGTATTTGAAATAAGTTGTTTAGCTTTTGTTTCCCTTGGCTGTTCTATTTTTTAGCACTGTACCTAGCGAAATACACTCGTGGTTTGTCAAACCCACTTCCCACAAAGCACTTAGAGGTGACTGAGCACACTGTGAGTACCGGCGTGACTTGCAGAGCCAACAAGAAATCAGCTGCAGTGACAGCAGGGCTGGTACTGTTGGGGGAGAGACAGTTTTACTCAAATCCAGGTTCCTGCTGGCTCTTCACTAATTTTCATGGAATCACTAGAGTGGTTTGGGTTGGAAGGAACCTCAAAGATCATCCAGTTCACTCCACTCCCCCCTCACCTTCACTGTGGGCTGAGATGCCTTCCACTAGAATTTCTATTTTCCAGACAGACACTTTCTCAAAGAAGCGGGATAGTACAGAGATTGGGAGGGCATGAAGCAGCCTGCGTGTGCTTTTAACATTAAGAAGTATGCCCAATTAGGAGTATGAAGATCCTGTCTGATCACTAGCAGGGTTGCTGTCTTGGCTCGATGCTGAGCGGAGCCAAGCAGTATTAGCTTGTTTCAACAGAGAGCTTGGAGAACACACAAAGCTTTGCTATCAGCCTGGCACATGAGGGAATTTGGCTGCACCAGCTCTACTTAAGCTGATCCTCGACACTGGGTCAGAACAGGAACACATGGAACAGTACTTGTGTGCATTCATGTGTCTGTGCATACATAAGGAGGGGGTCCAGGATCCTTTTGACTGCACTATACTGCACTGAACAGCATGTGGGACAGCCTTTTGTCTGGACCTCCCGACCACCACATCACGTCTTGCCCCTCCTTTCTTGTCTCCCTTATCACTTAATCTTTAAGATACTTTGTCCTCTTATGACATTAAAATCATGTAAAGAAGATGAATCTGCTCAATGAGTAAGCTTTTGTGCTAGCCTCACACCAGCCTGTTCACTGACCCCATCCAAGCCGTTCAGCATCTGCTCCAAGGTAAGCTCTACTGGTGACAAGACAACAGCCAAAGAAGCCTATGGAGCTTTCAGTAAGACAGGAATAAAACCGAAGTACAAAGCAGCAAAGGAAATGAATGCTGCAGACACAATCAGGACCATAATCAGCCCAACCTTGTGTCCTGTCTGGCAATGGTCTCACATATCCTGAATAAGATGGTATCCCAGCATGCCAAGCACGCAGCAAACCCTCCCTACCCTGGTCTGCTTTCACCTGCCTTATTTAGGATATGTCAGAGGACAGGAAAGTAACTGCATGATGACAAACAGAGCACACTCCCACAGCGAACCTCCGTTGGAGACAGTTGTGTCTACGACAACAGGGGCTGAATTCCCCCCCGAATCACTGGGAACAGCTAAAGCCCTAACGAATGATTTCAAGCACTACTGTATTACTCAGTGCAATTTAAAATGGTTACCTGTTCAGCTGGCTGGGTATGCCTAGCTGCTTTATGATGAGAGAATATGGTAATGGAGCATGTGAAGCACAACAGACTTAAAATGAATGTGTCTATACTAAAAACTAGACTTGAATAAATCCTTATAATTCTTCCTCTAGTTTCAGTCTTTCAAAAATCATAACCAGTTTTAATAATGTTTTCCTGTTTTATCAAAAAATGAAATGCTGAGCAGTTTCTTTGGTACATGTTGCTATGTAGGAGGGCATCGGTTTTGCTTACACACTGCCTCAAACCAGAAGTGTCAAAGGTACCCATATGTTTCAGTGTCCTCAGAACTGTTCCTCTGGCAGCACCAGGCAAAGTAGAGAACCCAGGAATTTGGTGAACAACACCGTGTATGATGTCGAAGAGCTATTTTGAGGGTCAGACCCTCGTACCCCCCAAATCTGTGACTCCTGCTTGTCCCAAGATGGTGAATGGCTGCAGTTGGACAGTGGTGTATAGAGAATGGTTTAGGATGCCACCACCTCTCACTGCCGCTGTGCTTGATTGTGTGTGTCTTCTCCAACTGAGGCAGCCTGATTGGCACAAACACCATACGGTTGCGGACGAGGATCATTTGTTTCCTTTGCACTGTGGGCTACAAGCACACATGTGCTGACTGCTTTTGTTTCTTTGCTGAGAACCACTGGGTGAACTTTACTAGATCAATAGTTTGTGAATCTGTCTCACTAGGAGAAGATAGAAACATAGAATCACAGAATAGTTAGGGTTGGAAGGGACCTTAAAGATCATCTAGTTCCAACCCTCCTGCCATGGGATGGAACTTCCTGCCATGCATTGCACAGTGCAGTGTGGGTCCATGGGATTTGCTGCAGTGGGAAGACAAAGAGAAATTAATCTGGTGTGGCAGAGTCGTACTTTTCCCTCTTCAAGGTCTATGAGATGAGATTTTTGGATGTATTTGCCTCTCTGCCTCCCACAGTCATTCCAACTGTTTTGGAAGCTGAGGACTGCAGAGACTCCTTGAAGAATTCTACCATCCCAAGCACACCGAGAATTTAAATTACACAGTAAATAAAATTAATCTGTCTGTTCAGATCCCACTGAATGATGAACACAGTCATGAGCAAACGGAGAGAGAAAGAATTGCTGACTACATCTTCCATTTCAAGCCCAAACTCTGATTTCCGTTCCCTTGCATCATGTAGCTCAGGGCCATTAGCATGCATCTAGTTAACTCCGAAACCTCCACTACCTTTCACCTCTAACAGAGTATTTGTCCATGAGGACTGTGTCACTTCTTGGAGAGATTTCAGGGTTTGTACATGAATAGGGGCTTTGCCTGCAGGCTGTATCGAAAGGGAGGTGTAAGAATGCTATGTGCTGGGGCCATGCTGATCCTGGTGAGGGCTGTCGCTCCCCGGGGAGATTTGAAGAACCTAATTGCCACCACGTCAGTGCATTAGTGCAGCTGATGGCTGTGCCTCCCAGCATTGGAAAGAAAGTAAATTTTTACTAAGCAGGGGTAGCAGAAACAAAAAGGATCTGTCTGTTGCTAGCCCCCTGCTTTAAATATAGGGAATAGGGTTTCAAGATGGTATGTGCTAGGCTTCAGTGTCGATTATTCAGGACAAGCCATCTGAATCAGGATTATTCCACCCAGCTTCAGAATAGACTGTTCATATAAGCAAGGGTCAGATAGCTAAGTCATCCAACTGCCAGCTTGGGCAAGCTGTGCAAGACAGTATTTTTAGCTGAAGTATGCTATTTTTGCTGACCCAGTGAAACCTGTGGAAATTAACAAAATGCATCTAATTGCGTGAACTGGCTAACGAGCAGACATATTAATCTATCTTCCAAGGTCCCTCTTGGACCAGGTTTTAAGCACCCAAGTAGCTGCACTTCCTTATGTTTTGCTGGTCTGTCTGCTGCTCTGTCCCTCTGGCATGGCTGAGAGCTGGCACAAACACCGATGGGCTGAGTGGTTTTAAGCTCCTTTTGGCTCCCAAGAAGGCCTGACCAAACAAAGAACTGGTAAATAACCTAAGGAGTACAAAGACAATGTTTGCATCTCTTACCCAGGGCTGCAGCTCTTAATGTCTCGAATAGGAGCTACCACAACAAGCAGCCAGTGCACTGCAGGGCAGGGTTTGTTCTGGGGTGATGCTCGCCTGGAGCGCTGGCTGCATGAGCTACAGACAGGTTTCTGATGGCCTGGCTGATGTTACTATTTGTGTTTCCCTTCAGAGGGCACAAACCAAACCGAAGCATGGTGCTATTCCCTAGCACACAGCAGGACAAGCAAATGCATGATCTGGTCATGACCAAAGCTATCATCTACTTACACCAGAAGCACCTCCAAAGTGGCTTTATGTTCCAGCAGCATGTCCCCGTCCTCTAGAGGCATTATCCCAGTCCCAAAGCTCATTTATCTGACTCTCATGTGATTATAGGAAGGAACAAATTCTCTGTTTACAACCACTATTGGGCTGTGACGCATAGAAAAGCAGGGCATCCAGTGCTGTGAGCCATCTAGCAAAGAACACCTTGTAGCTATACACTTCAGGTGGAAAAAAGTACTATTTTAAACACTGAGCACTGTACCTCTTCATGGCATAGCATAATCATGAATCATTTTTGTAGAACAGTAAGTTGTACTTTACTGTCACGAAAAACTATTTAACTGGTTTACCTTAAAGCCACATAGAGCATCTGTGGCAGGAGGGCAGCAGAGAACTGGGATTCCCAGCTCCCAGTCCTTTGCCTGAGCTGTCTGTGCAGCCATTTTATTTAGAAAGGTTATGACTATGTAGCAGCAGGCAGCAATTCATCTGTCTTCATCTTTGAACATCTTTCTGTACCGATTTCAAAGGCACCTATTGTCGCAGTTCCTAGCTAACAAAGGCATTTTGCAGTGATTCAGCCTGTGCTTTTTCACTTCATTTTTAAGGACTGAGGTTTTTATTCCTAATGGCTACAAAACTCTGCATATAAAGATTTAATTCACCACTCTCAAAACTAGAATACATGAACAGCATCAGCTTTTGTTAAATGTACATTTTTTTGGCTTCCACATTTACCTTCAGAAAGGGATTTATTTGGTGTTTTGATGCATTTTTCAAAGAACATTTTTTCTGCCAGCCAGAACAAAGTTATGTATCTGGGGAAGTGTTTGCATCCTGAGAAGCTCAGCTAAAAAGTTTCAGTTTATGAACTGAACTCTGAAAAATATAATCCAAAACATAGAGCTGCTTTCTTCCCCAACACATTTTAAAAGGACAGAAAGAATTAAGTTATTTCACCTGGAAAGAACTTCTGCAAATGCCCCCATCATTATATTTGTTTAAATAAACAAAGGTTTATGTCAAAGCCATTTGAAAATCTCTCCTCATTTAATCATCTCTCTCTTCATTTAAAGCATCACTTACGCCGAAGGCATAATCTACCAGACAAAGAATTGGTACTAGTGTCTATATCATGTTTGTTATGGGTCCTGGTGTTCTGTGAAGAAGCATTAAGGTCACTGGTGCATGTAGTAAGTATGATATACATTTAAGAGAGTCTTAGCACATACTTGCTTAGCTGAATACTCACAGCTTTTGGTTACACAGGAGATCATCGTATAGTGCATATTTAAGCAGGCTTGGACTGCATACACACTTAACTCAAAAGCCCATGCTTGCAGGAGTCTAAAATACAAACTAAATGATTGGTCTGTGGCAAAGAGCATCCTTTATAGCCTACATAAACTATAGATTTCATTTGGTTTTAGTATGTTGCAATTGGGAAAGCTTTCACTGGCTGGCAGATACCACTACATGGAATGACTTGTTGAGTTCCCAGTTAGTAACCAACATAAATAAGGACAGAATTGATAAAGCCACAGGCAATATGTGAGCTTGGGAGAGACTTGCAACTTGTTGACTCCAGCATCCTGCTTTGAAAAGACTCTTGGACTTTTCCTGTTCCCAGGACTGGGCTGCAGCTGACAGTCTCAGCGCTGTTTCTGGCTTTGATTTTGCAGAAAAATGCCACATATTTCATCGAACTGCAAAAGTGTTTGCATTGGAAAAGACCCTTAAGATCTTCAAGTCCAACTCTTAACCTCACACTGCCAAATCTACCACTAAACCATATCCTTAAGTGCCACATTTAAGTGCTTAAGTGCTCTCTACAACTACCTGAAAGGAGGTTGTGGAAAGGAGGGAGCTGGCCTTTTCTCCCAAGTGACAGGGGACAAGACAAGGGGGAATGGCCTCAAGCTCTGCCACGGGAAGTTCAGGCTGGACATCAGGAAAAAATTTTTCACGGAAAAGGTCATTGGGCACTGGCAGAGGCTGCCCAGGGAGGTGTTTGAGTCACCTTCCCCGGAGGTGTTTAAGGGATGAGTGGATGAGGAGCTGAGGGGCACGCTTTAGGAATTGTTAGGAATGGTTGGACTTGATGATCCAGTGGGTCCTTTCCAACCTGGTGATTCTATGATAATATGATTCTATTTACATGTCTTTTAAATACCTCCAGGCATGGTGACTTCACCACTTCCCTGGGCAGCCTGTTCAAATGCTTGGCAACCCTTTCAGTGAAGAAATATTTCCTAATTTCCAGTTCAAACCTCCCCTGGCACAACTTGAGGCTATTTCCTCTCATCCTATCACTTGTTACTTGAGAGAAGAGACCAACCCCTCACTACAACCTTCTTTCAGGTAGTTGTAGAGAGCAATAAGGTCAGCCTCAGCCTCTTCTTCTCCAGATCGAATACTCCAAGTCCTCTCAGCTGCTCCTCATATGCTCCAGATGCTTTATCAGCTTCATTGCCCTTCTCTGGACATGCTCCAGCACCTCAATGTCCTTCTTGTATTGAGGGGCCCAAAACTGAACACAGGATTTGAGGTGTGGCCTCACCAGTGCCAAGTACATAGGCAGAATCAACTCTCTGCTCCTGCTGCCCACTCCATTTTTGATCCAAACCAGGATGCTTTGTTGAACCTCATACAGTTGACCTTGACCCATCGGTCCAGCCTGTCCACATACCTTTGCAGAGCCTTCTTGCCTCAAAGCAAATCGCCACTCCTGCACAGCTTGGCGTCATCTGCAAACATACTGAGGGAGCACTCGATCCCACTGTCCAGATCATTGATAAAGGTATTGAACAGAACTGGCCCCAACACCAAGCCCTGGGGAACACCATCTATGACCGGCTGCCAACTGGATTTAGCCCCATTCACCACAACTCTCTGAGCTTGGCCATCCAGCCAGTTTTCTACCCAGCGAAAGGTACGACCATCCAAGCCATGAGCAGCCAGTTTCTCCAGGAAAATGCTGTGGGAAACAGTGTCAAAGGCTTTACTGAAGTCTGGGTGGACAACATCCACAGCTTTTCCCTTGTCCACTAAGCAGGTAACCTTGTCATAGAAGGAGACTATTTAAAGAAGCAGAACCTACCTTTCCTAAACCCACTGCTGACTGGGCCTGATCACCTGGTTGTCCTGTACTTGCAGTGTGATGGCACTCAGGATGATTTGCTCCATCAACTTCCCTGGCACTAGGGAATTTGATCCATCTTGTTTTATCAACTGTTGCACTGAGCTTTTACAACTCCATGCATTTCAAACAAAATTTCCTATTTTTTATCTAACAAAATGGAAGCAGTGGGACAAATCAGGCTGGCTAACATGCTGAATGGATGAGTAGTCCTCATACCACCATGCTTTGAGAAATCCATGCTCTGTAATATGATTCCTAGTGTTTTCTTCCCAAGAAAAGGGAAAGAAAGAGTGTTACTAACTTAGCATGTTGCCCTTCAAATACTCTGTTCCCCAGAAAGGGACTTTCAGGCATTGTATCACTAGATGAATTGCCTGTTTACTATGAGTCTCCATGGGAGAACAGGATATGTACAGCCCAGGGTGCCTCTTCCTGCTATTCAGTTTATCCACCCCAGTACTGGACACTTGCATCAGCAGTGTCTGAGACAGCGAGCTGTCCTGCATAGCAAACCCGCTCCCCTAACAGGATTACTGACCTCATCTCTCCCTTAGTGAGTCTGCCATTGTCAGGAAATTTGACATACAGCCTTAGAGCTCAATTAGTTATTTAATAAGTTTATGATTAATCCATCTGCTGATTAAGCTTTCATTAATTAGATTGGCAAGAATTCTATTTCAGAGGGATAGAGGCCCTGATTTAATTCATCTCCTCTCGGAGCAGGGTCGGGGATCTCTGTATGAGCCTTTGTGTGCGGCATGCCTCAACACTTCTCTCTGCTGCCATGGAATTACCTGCAAAGCTGTTTGGGTGGCACCTGGGGCTGCTGCCAAATCACCAGAGCATGGTGGCCCCTGGGGACAGGTTGGCATTGCAGCCTGGTTATTATACCTGCTGCAGCTAGAAGACTCCTGCTCCTTTCTCCTTTCTTCTGAAGTCTTGCCGGTTGGTGCAGAGAGAAGCAGGCAGGGTTTACCTAGGGCAGCTGTAACACTTCACAAGTACAGTTTCAAAGAGCCTAGACTGTCACTTTGATATCCACGCTGCTCTCATCTGGATTTGGGTGGGTGGCTCACCCCATGGAGGAGCAGGAAATCCCCTCCTCTTTTGCTTTGCAAGAGCTTGGAGAAAGCTCATAGCTTCTTCCCTGGCTTCCACGTTCTGAAGGACAAGGCTCACCAGGTGCTGTGATCTGCTCCTCATACAGTGCCTCAGCAGAGAAGGCAGGATGCCACTACCTTTCTCCTCCAGCTGGGACCCTGCTTTAGCAGAGAAATTAGAACTGGGCTCAGGGATTAGTCCCAAACTATCATAAATGATGAACCCCTCTCCTAGCCTCAAGGGATCCCGTTTCCTTTCTCAACTAAAGCTGCTATCTGGCAGCATTAGACAGTAGAGATGGTGGAGGTTGGTGAATTGTAGGTTGCTGTTGCCAGATATTTCATGCTCCTTAATGTTCTCCTTCCAGGGACAGAGTGTGCAATGTTAAGGGTTTGACAGCTGCCTTTTCCTTCCACTTCTAGAAGGCATGGGTGGCAAAACACAGCCACACTTCAAATGGCAGTGGGAAAGATGACTGGTCAGAGAAAGCTTATGGCCCTGCAGAAACCCCCGAGAAATAGGCTTAAAAGACAAGAGGAAAGGGACCCTCTGGTCTCCTGGTTGCTGGCTGCAGCTGCTTTGAGTGCTGCAGGAAGGGAAGCATGGCTGGAGATGAGAGAATTAATCTCAAACTACAGAGCCCTGCAGCTGGAAATCAGATGCATGCACTGCTGAGCTGACATCTCTGTCAAAGGAGCAATGGTGGGGAGAGCTCCAAGGGACTCGGCGAAAGCCTTGTTCACACTGAAGATAACAGTAATGTACAGGTAAAGATGATGACAGTTCTTTAAATAGAACTCCAGTGTCAGTGAATCATGGTTTAGTATTTTAATGCTGATGTATGTAACATTTTTCTTACCCTTTGTCCGGACAGGGCATGGAGCAGCGATGCTAACACAAGCTGTCAGGTGCCAGCGTGCCCATTCAGGGCTGTGGTTACAGCACTGCCATCCCAGCACTGCTCGCTGCCGGACCACACCAGCCCCAAAGGAGAGAGCATGGGTGCTTTAGCACTGCTTTTGGGGAGACTGTAAAAGAGAGTTTGGGTGAAAGAGAGGCAGGCATAACCCAGACTCTGAACGTCAAACCCTGCATCTCACTTGCCATGCTACTGATCTTGCAAAGACTCAGGCTCTTCTGTCTTGCTGCTGCTAACAATCTGATGAGACCCCACCGATCTGCAAAGAAACCCACCTTCCCCTAACAGCAGGCAGGGAAGGTTTCTGACTCTGCCAGCCTCCCAACTGCCAGCTCTTAACACTGTAGCACCAAATGAGATTGCTGAAAAAGCTGCAGCTGCCAAGCCCCCGCTACCTGACCCACTCTTCTGAATGACCCAGTGAGGCAGAAATTCTGGCAGACGAACATTTTTACCTCCCTCCCTGATGGCCAGCTGTATGCACTGAAGGGAGGAAAAATCCCAGCTTGGATTTCCTTATCAAAAGACCATTAGCTAAGGATTTTCTGCAGCATTTCTAAGACAAAAGGGGAGATCAGCAAAAGCAATACAAGATTTATGATAATTTCTGTGGCCCTTGCATGTCTGGGTCAGGTTTGTGTTGGGCCACAGCGCGTGCATGTTCAGCTCTAATAGGCACATATGCATTAATGGCCTCAAGCTGCGTCAGGAAAGCTTTAGATTGGATATTAGGAAAAATTTCTTTATTCAAAGAGTGGTGAAGCATTGGAACCGGCTGCCCAGGGAAGTGGTGGAGTCTCCTCCCCTGGAGGTGTTCAAAAAGTGTGCAGATGTGGCACTTTGAGACATGTTCTAGTAAGGATGATGGTGATTGGCTGATAGTTGGATGATCTTAAGGATTCTATGATTCTGTTCTAAGATTTGTGAGCTAAAATGGCCAGCTGCATACCAACATAAGGTTTATTATTGTACAGTTACCCGTTTGGCTGTCTGACTGAAGCTGGAGGTGAGATGAGAGGAACAGATGAGTTGTAAGAGCAGAAGAAACAAGAAGAGAAACAGCCTGAGGGTCTCAGCAAACAAGGCTTTATGGCACTAGCACTAAGGAACGAGTGAGTGCATACAGAAGACATGTAGTTCCTTGCCTGAGGAAATTAAGACAGAAAGCAGATTGTGCATAAGCACTACAGGCAGCTAAATGGCAGGTGTTTTAGTGATGTACGGTTCCTCTTGGTTCCAACTTCAGTCTGAATTATCTTTCAACAATTAAGATTTACGATAGGCTTTCTCTTATATACACAGATACTGAAGCACAGCAAAAGTGGGTTGAGTTTAATGATGAAAAAGTGGAGTGAGGACAATCAGGTTTTTTTCTCTTTGCCAAGTATGCACCAATTCCAATCCTTTTTAAAGGACTTTATAGGAAATGACCTGCCTGCCCTTCAGGCAGGTGGTGCTGCTGGGTGGACAAGCAGAGGTGAAGAGGAGGGAAGAGCAGGAGGCAGCAGTGAGATGCTGGCTGGATTCTGCACACCTCTGGATGGAGTGGGCAGTAGGATGTGAAAAAACAAAACCCTACAGACCCCAGCTCAGAGCAAAAGGTGTGAAGAGCAGGAAGTCGTTATCTTAAGGCATGGTGGGATTTCAAGGCAGACTTTGTAGAGGTATTAGCTTGCTTTGTTTTTGTTTTGCTTTCTGCTATGCATTTTTGCAAAGAAACTAATTTTCCTGTTCATAACCTGGTTTGAATCAAGAACATCAATTTCCACTGCCAACCAACTGCATGAAGGGCAAGTAGTATCAACTGTTGTCTATTTTTTTTTTTTCCCTCATTATCTCTCTCCACACAAACATCAGCATCTTTTAAGTCATACTGTATCTCAAATTACTCCAGGGACAGAAAATAAAGGTGACAGGATTATCTGTCCTGAAGACAACTTCAGTGTGAAGCAACATCAGCAACTCTCTAATAAGACACGAGCTGGGGCATCTGCAGGAGACAAGGAGTGGGAACAAGGTACTGTTTCCCCCGAGGCAAGAAGTTGCTAGCAAGTGCAGGGAGGATGAAGGATCCATTGTGTGTACACACAGATGTGCACACACAGACACACACACATTCAGTGACTCTCTGAAGCCTGGAATCTCTTTGTCATGCACAATATGCTGGAAAGAGCCTGGTTTTTGGGGTTTTTTTTTTGCCAAGACCCAAACAGAAATAGATTTAATACTGTGATTTCTCTCCACCCCATTGATGCTGGCACACTCAGTGCTCAAAAAGGACCTGGAAAATCTGTAAGCAGAGGTGGGTGGCAGAAAATACTCTCTGCTTTCAAACGGCCTTTGAGGCTGCTAAGAACTGCACTTGTGAGGTGAATGAAAGGGCAATACCAAGCTTTGGGGAAATACAAATCCTTTACTTCTCTCCAGGTCAGCACCAGTAGAGATGTGGAAGAAGCTCACTGACTGGCAGCCTTGTCCTTTCCAGAAATGGCACTTACACCAAAATTTGGGGGTACTGGGATCTGATGAGCTGTATTCAACAGAGTCTGTCCTTGGGCAGCACTTGCACTGAGGGAACAAGAGGAAGAATCATCATTTTCTGATGACACAAACCAGCAAAGCTGTCTGATTAAGGGCATGTGTCCTGACTTGCAGCTCACAGGCATAAAAAATGAGAAAAGACAGAAAAACAACTCAAGCTGGCATTCTTCTATCCCCTGCGTCTGTTCCCTGAGCACCTTAAGTCACATTGGCTAGTCCTAATGACAGAAACAAGAGTTCTTCTTACCAGGTCTCCGGAGTCCAGTAAAATATAAGGGGAAGCAAGCTGTATCTCCTCTCCTGACCATGATGTGACAAAGCTGTCAGAGCAGCTCTGACGGCATTATCTCTGCAGCAGTGTCTGGTGGGAAAGTCACGGAAAACCACCATTCTTTCACATCCCTCTGGAGAGGACAGTATTGGAAACCAGAGGCAGAAAGTCTTCCCTAACTTGCATCAATTTGATGCTTAAAATCAGTGAATTGGAATAAATGAGAGCCCAAACACAGTGCCTCTGCTGCTTCTGTGCTGGTGAGGCAGCTTTGCAACAGCAAATTCCTATTACACAGAGAGGTAAATTTTGGGGTTAAACCTAAACTTTGCTCACTGGAAAGGCCTTGGTGGTTGGTACGGTGACCATGTGGTATTCTTACTTTACTTCCAGTGTTAAATGCACTCTGTTTGCTTTGATTGACCTTGTCAAAAATCACACTTCGGATTCACTGCTGACTCCACAGTCTGATCATCTCCAAACTCAAGACCTCATGAAGGTCAACCAACGTCTACCAATGACAGTGCAAGATGTTAGGGACCTGGCAAGGCATCACCCTCAGAGAGCTTGTGTTTACAAGGTACATCTGAGAGTCTCCAAGTGAAGCCAAAAGTCTTCAAGTGAAGGAATGGAACAAACCAAAAGTCAGTGCCTGGGCAGATGGGACCATGGGACACTCTCCCTCTGGAAATCTCTGCAGACCAAGGCCACCACTGGAAGTCACTTGGATGTCTTCAACACTGCCAGACTGGCCCAGGGATCCATATTTGGCAAAACCACTAGTCTTTGAACGACTATCCCAAAGAACAGGTTTTACAGTGGTATCTGTTTACAAATCACAACACGCCACTTCTTACCCTTTCCTTCCACCTAACAAAACCCCATTTCCTCCACAGGGCACAGCTCAGAGTACTCTGCCTTTCAACAGCCCTGTTTGTTAACCTCTGCTAAGGGCCCTCTTGAGCACTAACTACATGATGAGTACTCAGGAAGCCAGAGTAAATAATTTGTTGAGTTGAAGGACCAGAACAAATGTACCCACAAATCTTCGTTTTTAAAACCTCAAATATTCTCTACTTAATTTTTCACCATTTTGTGATTCTGTCTCTGGATTACAGAACTGATCTATCAGGTCTAACGAGTAGCTTTTTTGTCATATCCCACTTTTGAAAAGTTTTAGCATTGTTCTGCAACATTGTAAGATGTAACGATCAGCTTCCCATAAGCATTGCTCTGTTCCAAACTCCAAGACCATGAAAGAGAATTTATTTCTTCTGGGCTACAGGCAATACATCAGTTTGCTCCAGACTAGCATTCATTTTTTCCCAAGGCAACCTCTACACAGTTATCACTCTTGAACATCTGCCCACTCCCTCCACTCCTGCCCTAAAATCCTCACAACAGGATCAAAGCAATGTTTTTCAAGTTATTAAAATAGTACACCTCATTCTCCAGGATGGATTTTAATTTTCTTTGCTTAAAATCCATTCTCCCATCCTACAGAAAAAGAATGCATGGGAGAAAACATAGGATGGGAGGATTCATTCGCTTTTTCCCTTCTGTTCTTTCTTATAATCGTTGGTGGCATGAAGCAGGTAGGGATCTGTGTGTGACAGTCTGTCTCTGGGTCATGATCATTTCCTGCAAAGTCCCCTTAAAAAGCTAAATTACAGCAGAAAAAATACCCCTATGCCAATTTAAGCTTCAAGTGTCATTTCCAATGGCTGCCTGAGACACCACCAAAGCCAAAGAAGAGCTCATATTGGCCTACAAAATGAAGTATAGACACTTGAGCAGCTGCTTGATTATCACCTGTGCTGCAACTCACATGAACGTGTGCACTAATTTGGTTTTGCTTTGTAATGTTCCACTGCTGCATTCAGCAGCAAAACCCTTGTTTTGCTAGGATATAGTGGGTACGAGAAATCAGCTGCTTGCTGGTATTAAAAGATCACTTAGCATTAAAAACCATGGATAAAATGCAGGTCAGGAAATACATCTGCAAAAGAATAAATTTCCCTGTCTGCCACTGGAGTCAGCAAAAGAAACAACCAAAGGAGAAAATTAGTTCTAATATATTCTTAAATTCAACGACTGTATCATCAAGGAGGTTTGGTGAATTAAAGAGAAATAACAGAGAGCAATAACTAAAATTTAAAATGAAGAACATTTGTAATGGAGTGGAAATCAAGTAGTAATTGGGTTTCTCTTATTTACCAGTGGACATGCCAGTGCTTAGGGAAGAGGACTGCTTTGTGCCAGTGCACGCAAATTACCTATGTCTGCCTCTGCAAATCCTACTATTGTCTCAAAAGACGGATTTGTTACTCGGCACGCAAATAGCCAATATCGCACACCAAGTTGAGACATCGATTGTATAACAGATTTGCACAAGTCCCGGTTCTCGGTGGGTTTCCACAAGCCATGCGCCCCTAACAGGAGCCTCTGTGCTCAATTCATTACAAAAAGTTACAGAGCAAATACATGCCAAGTACTTCCCTCTACAAATGACTGGTTAGTGATTTAATAAAGTTACAGGTGATATTATCATGCATGCTCAGGGAGTGTGGGCTTTGCTTCTGGAAAGGGGTTCCTTATGTTCCCTTGCCAAGCTGGCAGATCCAATAACATGGTCTGATTAATGTCCTCCCTGATGCAGACGTCCAGGATGTTCTTTATCAGATCTTATGTGTTCTTTGTTCTCTAATTAGTACAAGGCCCAGATGTGCAGGACGCACTTTATGAAGAAGTATTTTATCAGATTGTCTGGGTGCTTTGTTCTTTTAATTAACACAATGTTTGCTGTGCCATTTGATTTAATATTAACAAATGTTAGTCTGTTGTTTGCTTATCATGATGTTTAGAACAGCACCCTCTTTGTAACACTACTGTGTTTGAGCTGGGAACCTAACAGAATAACTAGGAAGCTCTTACACAGGCATTTTCAGTAGCAAGTAGAAAGTACATGACATCAAAAAAAATAAATGGAATCCTAACTAGAATAGGATCACAGGATATTTCAGGCTGAGAAGGACCTCAGGAGCTTTCTAGCCCAACGTCCTTCTCAAAGCAGGATCGGCTATGGGATCAGACTGAGCTGCTCAGAGATTTATTCAGTCAGGTTTTCAAACCTCTCAAGGACAGAGTTGACGAAACCTCCCTAGGAAAAGTTTTCCATTGCTTGATTGTCCTCATGGTAAAAAAGGATTTCCTTCAGATGATCAAGGTGAGAAAAGAAACATGTTGGGCATGAAGAACCCACTAGACGCAACTGGCAATTTACTACCAACTCAGCATATTGATATCATTCCTCATTAGCACAGAAGGGGATTCATATGAAGCCTTTCCACTCTTCTTACTGCTCTCTAGATTACCTTGGTCATCTCCCACCCAACGGTTATTACCAGGTAAATGCAGGTGACTGGAACTGTCTTTTCTCCCTTTCTCTCCTGCTCTTTGCCCTTTCTCTCTTTCTGCTCTGCCCTGGAGTGGAGAAGATTACAGCCTGGTTCTAGTCCAGATTACCTGGAGATGCTTCAATTCACCTACTCAATGAGACCCAGAGCAGCCATAGCTTTTCCTAATGTGGTAATGGCACCACTTTATACGGAGGTGGAAACTCCTGGGTATCCATGAATATTTAATTGCAGATAGAAAGAAAAACACTGGCAACAAAGGAGCTAAGATCACCTCCCTGTGTAACTGATCACTCCCTTTCAACCAATGATACAAAAACCCAAAGGACCCAAAGACAAATCCAAGGACTGTGCTGTATCGTAGCTCTTCCGCACGTAAGAAGAATTGAGTGGGTTACTAAAACCCCTACATCTTCCTGCACAGAAATAACTATGTCAAAGTTTTGTTTTCACATTTTGCTTCATGCCCTGCTCATCAAAGGCTGCATAAAGCCACATTTCAGCACAGCAGTTAAAACACTCAGGCAGAAAAAGGAATTGAAGTGGAGTCTTCCATGTTATGGCTGAAAATCTGCAGCTAAAAAGGGGATAGCTGTTTAGTGACTTGAGCTCCTCAAACTTTCACAGCTAAAAGCACTTTGTAAATAAGACATGTATTTGTGAACAGTTTTGGAACAGGGAATTAGATATTCCTGTAGTGAGGTTTCAAAAAAAATAGTGCTAGGGTTTACCAGGGACTTTAAGCCCCAGGTACCTGTTGGTTTTTTTTCTTTAAAAATTCTAAGCAAAACCTGAAAATCTTCATTTTAAAAGCAGCCTCCATTCTGGACTAAAATTACCCATGCCTGACAGCATCACTTTAAATATTAAACATGCTAGCCTTGTTCAAGACATATTTTTAGCACTGCGTCATTTAATATGTCAAATATGGTTTCTCAGAGCAACTTATACAAAGTACAATTACCTCACTTGTACTATTCACCTCTCCTCTCAAGTTCCTAGCCCTATGGCCAGTATTTAAAAGAATAGATAGCAAATTTTTCTTTTTTTGAAAACCTGTTCTTACTTTTGGGCTGAGCAGCGACAAGGGACAGAGAGGGTCTGTTTCTCCAGCAGCTGATGTTACTTGTGAGCTCTGTTGCAGTGAAGGGGCTGCCAGCAGCCTGCCGCTCTGAAATACCTGGTATGTGATTAAACTTTCTTCTAATAGCCAGCTCATGGCAGAAAGTATTTTTAAGCTGGTGAGCTTCAGACTACTGAGGCTGACAGAACTACATCATTCCTCCAAGACATGCCAACACTCGCTGAGTTGATTGTACTAATTTCACAGCAGTGGGCAAAAGAGAAGGTATATAGATTGTTTGGAAAAAAGTGGGGATTGTCTTGAATTTAGAGCAGAAGGTGGAAAAAAATCAAAGTTACAGCAAACATAACATGATGGGTTTGGGTTTACAGTAAAATTGCCTTAAAACTCTTTATTTCATTGTGCTATAAACAGCAGTACTTTATAAGACAGAAAGCTGAAATAGTTCACCATTCACAGAGGCTTAGGCTGAATCAATTCAAGCTCTTCCCAAGGTAAGCTGTGAGAGGGTGGAAAAAAGATGCAAAGTGAAGAAAAGAAAAAGAAAGAAAAAGATCTGGGCAGAGTCCACAGGTGAAAGGGACTTGAAAAGGAAGGCCGGAGGCAGTGAGAGGCCATAGCTCAGCAGTGCAGTCTTAAAAGATGAGGATGGATGATTTCAATGATACAGAAAAGTGGGAAGAACCCTGTCAGAGCAGCACTTTGCAAAGCAGAGTGGAGAAAAGAGGACTGCACTGAGGCTGAAGGCAGAGAGGAACAGATCACAGTAGTTATACAAGACAGGCTGGAGATTATTCTTAAAGCAAATAGATAAAGACTTGGATATATCCACCAAGAATGTATTTGTTACCCCTCTTTGTCCCTCATAACTGGACCTGGAGAAAGGACACAAATGACAACTACAGGGCATGCTTTTTCTGAGGCTAATTTAAAAGGTTTGGGAAATACTCAAAATCCGATGAACGATTCCTGGTTTTCCTGCTAGAAGAAGCTTCAGAAAGGGGACTTCAGCTATTTTACACAGTACAAGACTGCAACATCTCTTTTCTATGAATAATGGAACAAATGCCTACCCTCAGCACAAGCTCTTCAGCCACGATTCAGGCAGTAATTAAAGCTTTTTGAATGATAGCTGTGTTTAACAACTGGAGAAATGGGATCAGACTGCCCAATTACTGCTGTGGTTTAACAACGTCTTAAATAAAATCTTATCTTGGTAAATATGTGGCATCTATAAAATGACTTTATTTTCCTTCAGTGAGACCTGCTTTACAGACAATGACTGCCAGGCAGAACAAGAAAGAGCTGAACCAAAAGCTTGAGGTTTGAAAGAAAACAAGAAGTGCCCAAATGCTTTCTGCACACAGCACAGCAGAAAGACTGCACCTGGTACAGGCTTTGGTCCTTCCTGGACCACTGCCTCATTACTGCCAGGGGTGAAGCGACTGTCAGGGAACAGGCAAAGCTCCCTCAGTCCCAGCTGGGACGCAGAAGATCCAGAAGCGCACAACTAGTCCCATCATCTCCATCTGCAGCTTAATTCCTGTTCCTAAAGCTTCACCATAAAGCAGTCATGTCAGCTGGTGTAAGATGCTAGTTGTATCTCTGACCCAAGATGAGATGCTAAGAATAGCTGAAGCTGCAGCACAGTTGCTTCTACCTGTTTGCTGACCTAGGCAACGGCCTCTTTTGCACGTATCAAGCACAGGTCCATAGGACTCCATGACCTTCTTCAGTCAGCCCTTCCTCCATGGAAAACCACAGAAGAAACCTTCGTGGTTTCTTCTGTGCTGCCCCCTGCTTTGAGGACTGCTCTTCCACACACCTCTGAATGGAAAATGATGGACATGCTGAAGCCCAGCTGTGCTAACCGGGCAAAAAAATGTGCTTAGTTTGTTGCTGCTGCTTCTGTTCTATCTCTTCTCCACCCTTTCATTCAGTACATCTCCCTGACTGACACATTACGAGCTTGGCCATGCACGTTGTGCTTTAGCTGCACCACTTGCTGTGTCTCACAGACTGGGGCTCTGCTGTGCACTGCTGGGTGTAACGCTGGCTGCCAAGACCATCCTTGTGTTCAAAGGAGAAGGACTCCTTGGATTTTCCTCTGTCTATGTACAGCTGAGGTCTGCATCCAAGACTACCGTGGTACCCTCATCTAACAGGGATCCTGCTACTAATAGGACACATTATACTGACGACACCCTCATCTATTTTTCTCTCTTGCTGTGGCACGCCGAGGTTTGTGTGATTTTTCTAAGGATCCTTTAAGGTCTTGAAGAAGCAACAAGAAGTTTTCAGGGTGCTGTGAGCGTCTTCTGTGCAGCAGTTAATAACCCAAGAATTACAGTGAACTTCCTATAACAGCACAAATTCCATCCTTTTCAGAAGTGTGGGTTATTACTACTTAATAGAGTCTGATCTGCTGACGGAGGATTTTAGCCCAAGCACTCAAAAAGCAGGCAGAAACCTTCCCTGGTTAAGAGCTGAGTGTGCAGCACAGGGAAGACGAAGGGGGAGCCCACATCACTGAACAGTCAGAACAATTTCAATTAACTGTCAGGTACAGTTTAAGGCTCATCATTAATAAATTAAACACAAAAGAACCCACATCATCCAATACTGTCCATGGATACTATGATCTGTTCCAGAGCCAGTTTACATTAATCACACTGCACTTTACTTGCTCCTCTTGAGTGTTACACAGAAACTCATCTACCTATGGAGACATAAGAAGGAATTATAGAAATAGTAACTCCTGGGTAATTCAGAAGTGGAGAAATGTCCCCCTGTGGTGGGCCAGAGCATGAGGTGAAACCTACATTTAAGGACACAAAGAAGCCAGAAAACTTAATATTAATGTCCTTTACTGTGCTGATTTTTTCAAAGATGCCAACACCTGAGCAGGCAGCCTTGTCAACTCAGATAGTGTTAGGTCCTTTTACTGCCAGGAACAAAGTGCAAATGACTTTGGGGATACTACTCTCTTTTAAACCAGCTCTCTATGTACTTCACAGAAAAGGGCGATGAGAGTAATACGCACTGTGTAATGAGACCTCTGAATAGACCACCAGTCCATCACTGCTGTGGTGCTGCCTGCAGGGGCCAGGCTTTGCCAAACCAGGTAGTTCTTATTCTCATCACTACTTCAATTACTGAATTTTTACTTCCTTCTATCAGAGAATTTCAATAATCTACTTAATCTGTTTTGCCTCACAACCTTTTGAGCTGCTTCTCATATTTGAGGTGACAGACTACGGTGGGTCAGGGGCAAAGGAGAACAGCTCTGGTCTTCCGCTTCAGGCACAAAACCCCATTCAGACTCCAGATGCTTGGGCCCATTCTCATTACAAAGTAAAATAATTTGTGTAGAAGTAGATCTTGAGGATCAGATCACTTCCCTAGACTACCAGACCTGGTAGTACTGTAAATATTTGGAACGGCCACAGGATGGCCAGATAGTGCCCATCAAAATGATTCAGCTACCTTACAATCTCGTCCTCCGTGACTTTTTGTCTTAAGGCATTTTAGCCAAAAGTGTTGTGTGTAACGTAAGTTGTGAGTGGGTGTGTGCCTATCGGGTTAGGTGCATGGGTACCCACTAACTTGCCACAGGAGAGGCACACGTATGGCACTGGAGGGATGGGGAGGCCTGCAAAGCTGTGGTGGGGTGGCATAACAAATCAAACAAATTGCAGTGACAGAAAGATTAGATTTGGTTTGGTCAACAGCATGCCACGTCATGCTTATATTCATGTGCCTACACTTTGCTCCTGGGACTTGCTGACTGGTAGCTCCCTTCCCTCCATCTCAGCCACTTACGCATTCTCCCTTGCCCAGAGCTCTCTGCTAACTCCAGTGAACTGCTCTGTTCCAGTTTCTCTTAATAGCTTTTACTGCTCACGTGAGTCTGTGTCAGCTACAGTATCTCACACACCTCCTCCTTTCTGCCCCTCTATTTCTCCTCTAACTAATCTGCAATAATACGCCTGTCACATCTGGTTTTCTGCCTGTGTCTTCACTACTCTGTCTGCGGACAGCCTTACTGCCCTTACCGCGATGCAGCTGCTCGCTCCCTCGTCCCCTCCTGGAGATATCATATAGGAAGTATGCTACAATAAATCTGCATACACAACTTCTCTTATAAATAGGAAGAGTAACAACAAATCAAATAATGTTTAAATAAATTCCTCCCACTTCCGAGTCGTAGGCTGCACTTCTATCTTCATGAAGAAAATCAATAGCAGTGGTATACGGCCACTGCACTCTGTCTTCCACATTACCCATCCCCCTTGTACAAAGTACAGACTGTGTGCAAGGAAATGAGTGTTCCCAGGAGAGGAAAATGGCTTTGTGCACTTAAGGTAATGATGTCACTTGAGGTCGCCATGCAAACAGCTATGGATATGGAAATCTGCAGTTTTGTCAATAGAGCTGGAACCTGGGGACCGAGCTTAAGAGTTGAAGCTTTTTTATAAAATGTTTCCCTAATTTACCTACTGAGCTTCTTCCCAGAAACAACAGCTGCCGTACCTAATTAGCATTAATCGCCTTGTTACAGAAGAGCAACTGGGAATAGTACAGTACTTGAGGTACTGACAAAAGGATACACTAATGGCATTGATTTGTCCAGTCTGCTACAACTTCCCCTCGTTATTCTTTTTTCTGTATGAAAAGCTTAGAAGCCGTGAAGCACACTTGGAAGAGATGACATGAAAAACAAGCCACGGATGCACGCAGATACCAAGCTATCGAGCCTACCCAAGACGCTTGCTGCCCGCTCTGTTTGGGATTGCATCTCCCAGAGACAGTTTTTCATCTTGACCCATGGCAAGAGCAGACCTGGAAGGGGATCTCTGAGCAAGGCATTCTTTCGAACAGTGATAGGATGCTTTGCTGTGTGCTTTGCAGATCTTTGATGGAGCTGCATTAAAATAAGCTCTGAACCCACACACAACCCTAGCACAGGGGTGTTAAATTACTACACAAATTGAAAGATCAGTTTCAGGGAGTATCATGGGGAGACAAAAGCAATTTGTCTTTTACTGGGATTAGCGACCATCTGTAAAGTTTCAACCAGAAATGCACCAATTTTGTTATGTTGAACCCTGAGGGTTTTGTCATACCTCATTGACTGATATTCCCTGTACTACTGTTCCCTGATCGTACAGCAATTCAATATCTGCCATGAATGTGCAGCAGCAAGCTGGAAGGCAGGAGCTAACACCACAGAAGTGTCATTAAACTCTGTCCTCAAACGGATTATCTCCTCCGTTCAGTCCAGTCTCCACTAAGACGGGACCCAACCATAAATTAGATCCTTGGTTTTGTCCAAGTTAAGCACACCAAGGTACAACATGCTGTATTTCCTTGCTACACAGTTGCTGTTGCTGTTTTATCCCTAAGATTGCTCTAAGCAAACACCATTCCAGCTACTTGCTTGAAGTTTTTGAGAATCTTGTTCATCAACAAGCGAGAATTAATTCAATGGCACAACTAAAATAGTTCGGTGTTTGGAAGCGGATGTATCTAATTGATGTCCCCATGCCAAATCCCCATGACCAGATAGAGACTGTGGAAGCCACAGATATGAACTCCTTTGCTGTCACCAAGTAAAACCTTAGGATGTTTGTACATGGAGGATCACAGCGACGGGAGTGGCTAGGCCAGTTACAGTTCATGTCTTCCCATGGTGCTCTCTAGCTCTGGGTACCAGTGTTCCTTCCCTTCTACTGACTACCAGCAAGCCTTTTAGCTTACACAGAACCAGCAACAGCCTTTGGCAAATTTCAAGGATGATCCCATCAGCATCTCACACAGAGAGGTTGGACCGATACAGGAAGAAGCAGAAGCAGACAAGAAGCCTTGGGTGGTCTCATTTGAGATCTCTTTTTGGAGGATAAGCACTATGGTTATTTGTCAGAGAATGCCTTTTTCTATCAAGACTTCCTTCACCTCTTCTTGAGCCATCTGCTTGGCTCAGGCCACTATGACTGTTCACTTGCTTTCACCTCCTTCTTCTCATGGGAAATGCCAAAAGGCCAGGATGAGGTCAATCAAGAAGCTTTTATGCTCACTCCATCAAAAGGTCCAGGCTTTTGGCGAGCATAACCGGGCTGTGACTAACCTGCTCTAAAAGTGATCTGTGCTGTGTCTCCTATAGAAAAAAAGGCAACATTATACAGCATGATAGGAGGAAAGAGTTAGTATCCTATTAATTAATGAAATAGCTCTTTTCTGTTAGTGTTCTGACAGCTTCCTGCTTTTTGAAGCAAGGGAAGTTTCTTGTTAGTCTGGTGGATTGTATACTTGAGCTACAGCAGCTTACACCAAAGGCAAATCTGTGACTCTTGCTTCTCTTTATGGGGCTGACTAGTAGCAGCCACTGTGCTTTTTGGTATTAAGATAAATACCAGCGTGAGATCTAAGCTGGAAGGAGAACAAAACAGTAGCCAGGAGAGCAGGAAAATTGTCTGCTACATTTGCAATGCAGTTCATTTTTTTTTTTACAAGAAGCTTTGCATAGAACATCTAAAACAAACCCCATGAACACTTTCAACCCTGCATCAGTATGAGCTAGGTTTCCTCTTGGTCATATGGAAGGAGATCTTATCTGCATGTAGCTCACTCAGTATTACAGTGGGACATAGCTTACCTAGCTTAGACACTAATTTTTCACATAATTTTAGGCATGCCACTGAGCAATCTTTCAAAATAACTGTGTCATTCTATCTTACTCAAGGAGAGCAAGTGCTTACACCTGAACCAGGAGGTATCTCAGAGGGATGAAGGCTGCCGTGAGCATCTCTGCCTGCCTGCCTCTCTCTCACATATTCATCTGCAGACAGGGATGCAGGAGATTTACTGCCAAGCTCCTGGTGTGGTGGATGGGCTAATGAAGATGCCGCTGTCACAAAGGCTCATCACCACTGTACCCTATTCTGCCACACTCCATCCAGTTGCCACACTGTCCATTCTGGTTCAACTCTTAACTGTCATGACATTGACTGGTAGGTAAGACAAAGACTGTCTGGATGGGTATTTCACTGTAGAGAAGGGAAATAAAAAATGCAAAATAGAAAAACAGATGGCATAAGCTTCATTAAAAGAATATCTCGTCTATTGGGGCTCCCATGAGGATTCATTGTCAACCAGCAGACGCAGAGTCCCTGAGATTTACCCTTGGGGATTATTCTGTTCCTCCTTCTCTCCTTATCACAACTCTCTTCTGTTTTCAAAAGGCTTGTGGTATGTGCTCCATCTGTATATGCCTCCTAATAAGGATGTGCTGGAGACATCTCCTAAGGACTAATGGACACAGAGGCTTCCGATGCTGTTGGAAGTCTCTTTATCAAGTAATTTAAAATAAAGAGAGAAGCATGGCTGAGCCTTGCAGTTCTTTACAGACAGACAAAATGAGAGTGTCACAATAGTAAGAAATATGTAATTAATGTGGATGATGAACTATATGAACTGGGAGATGTTATTTCTCCTTGGTGTAAGGTTCTTTTTTTATGTGGTCCCAGCAGCAAGCTAAATGTTTTACTGTTCCACTTGTAAACCAGATGTAACCTTTAGGAAGTCACTAGAAATATAAGCCACCTGTGAAGGTTTTCTGGTATCTAACTGACCCCTGAAGCAAACACATGGCCAAATGTGTTTATTCGAAGGGGAGACGCAACCAAGGATAAGACCGTTCAAGCAGCAGGATAAATCTGTGTTCAGTGCATGTAGCACAGCACACTCTCTCTGTCACACTTCAGTCACTGTGGGCTCTAGAAGCAAAAGTTGTATTCATGCTGGGTTGGTATTTAACTGAGCTCACTTGAACCAAGCTTCCAGCAAGCACATGAGATTTATATATGAATCTTCACAGAGTGAAAAATGACATTTATCAACCTTCTATCAGAGCATTTGACATTTGAACAATCGATTATGATTTAACAGTGAAAAATGCCACTATCCATACGGAAAATGTGCAATACAATTAAAACCCTAGTTGATACCATCCCCAACAACGGTTCTGCCAGTTAGGCTATTAAATATTGATGTACTACAGTAACTTTCTCTAGCCTTAAAGAGATTAAAACACCCAATCCAAATCCTGACAAGTTTAAAGCAGAAGAGATAAAAACAACCAGTTGGAGAAACATGCGCCCAGAGCTGGGGTATCTGAGCCATTAAACTGCTTGAAAATTGTAAAGGCTGGGCATATTTTAAGAATAATAGCACCAGGAGTGATGGGGATTAATGGCAGGTTACAGTGCATGCAGACAGTACTGTTAGCCTTGTTTTCCTTCAGGTAACCCAAAGCTTATCTGGGTACAGCAAGAGTAGAGTCAATCCAAATGCCACTAGATATGTGTTCACCTAATTAAAGAGACATGCTGTTTCCACAGGCAGAGAGAGAGGTCTCTGAACAGACGTCTCTCTGGAGACAAGGCAGGAAGATGCTCGTCAGCCTTGCAAGACAATTCCTCTTGAGCAGGTGTATTTCCCCCACCATTACCTTTGTAAGCAAATTGCAGTAAGAGTATTCACTGGGCAGCAGCACTAGCTGGAAAGGAGGTCCTGGCAATGATACACCTCTGTCTACCACAAAACTTGCTCAGACTCTTCCAATACCTCTCTTTGCCTCTTTACTGGTGGATGGTAGCACCAGCAATGGCTAAGTGGAATAAAATTTTTCCTATATGAAAAGCATAAGTTCTGGCAGAAAAACTAATCATTCTGCTGCACCTGATCCATGTGAAAAAGCTGTTAAACTCTGCAGAAGTGTGACTATAGCATATTTTCAAGTATTGGTCCATTTTAATAATTAGTTACATTTTAATCCACTAATGTAATAGGCTGCCTCTTCCATTGTGAGCTACAGCTGGCACATTCCAGTTTACGCCAGATTCAGTTTCTCCTTCTGTATTTTCCTCATTTCTGTTATTCCAGTTTTCATGTTTTTTCTCTGTGGTATCTCTTTGTTGTACTGATTTCTCCCAAACATGCTATGACAAAATCTTTGCCGACTCCTGCTTTTTGTGTCAAAGTCATTAATAAACACAGATATGAAAGAACTGTTCAAGAACTCTATCAGCAATGTCCTTCCTTTTGATATTTTCCCCTTCAATGTTCCCGTGTTTCTCAATCTACTGATATAAACTAACACTTACTTTATAAAACTGAGGCTTGTAACAGAACTACTTCAAATTACTTTTTAATTTAACTTGCATGAATCCCTGTTATCCCTGAATTCAAACCTACTTCCATGATCAGGTGTCCTATAATGTCCTCATAACTTACAAAGCCACGTCTAAAACAGCACCATTTCCTGTCCCACTAAGGTGTCTCTGGAGGATATTTTTATTGCCTAGAAATGCAAGAATATCTCAGACCTACCAATAATATTACCAACTGCTTTGATTCCTGATGATAAAATACCCAAAGCAACTACTGCAGGAGTAATTATCTCTCTAACAACATTTCAGAACTCGCTTGGCAGTGAAAATGGATCCTGGTGGCATACAGCATGCGGCAGTGATATCTTTCACCAAACGGTGAGTTGTGCAGTCATTAACACATACTGCTGCTCCCTGCCTTTTCCTGAAAAGCATCCATTGGTTTAAGAGTATTCCTGACTGTGATCGTAGGACAGATCTACTGTCCCAATGCACTTGCTCATATCCTATATTAGTAGCTCAAGGTCCTCCACTTCGCTGCATAATCTTGCTGTATTTTCATACCCAGCTTTCTGCTTCCTCCTTTTGAGTCACTCATTCAATAAGACCTTGTCTATTCAACTACTTTCTTTTCTTTTGCCATCTATAAGCCTACTCTGTGACATTCTTTTCTGCACTGCTATAACCAGATTTGTCTGATTATTCAATTTACCATGTACTGAGGCATAGCCTAGAGACTTCATAAGCACTGCCCAGCCTTTCCCTATTGTTTCTTTAAAGCTCCACTTATAAACAAGGCCAAAGTAACATTTGCAGTAGTACTGCAGGTCCTTGGGTAAAACCTGTCCGTTGAGAACAGCTCTTCATAATCTCTTCACACACTAATGCCCAAACTTCCCCAAATCTTCTTCAAACCTTAGCTGTCTGCTGAGCTTCACTATCACCCATTTGGTAGGGGCCAGAGCTATTCCACTGCACGTGTGGACAACCACTTCTTTCAGAGCCATCCCTAACATGGCATAGTCACTCTCGATCAGTTTAAAGCAACTTCCTCTCGCTATTATTTGTTCTGTTGCGAAGGACAACCAAGGGACTGCTTCCTGCTCCTGCTGGGAAATTTTTTAGGTTCCCAATTTTTTATGCAAGCTCTAAGCAAAAAGCACACTGTTCCTTTGACTTGCTCTTCATTGGGTTCTGGAGGCTGTGTGGTACAACAGTGGGTTTTGCAGGCTGAACAGCCATGTGTCAATTGCTGTCCTCTTGTAAGCATTAGCCTTGTGAAGAAGCAGAGTATTGTGCTAATTGGATGAGTCTGATTCCAGATCTTAAAAAAATATTGCTCACAAACAGCATGAGTATTTGTACGTGAGCTGTTAGACACCTACAAACCCTCCACCCAACAATGACACAGCTCTGTCTTTTCCTGGTTGTGGCCCAAGTCTCTGATCCTTTCCTCTTTTTTTTTTTTGCAGTTATTGCCTCTCCTCTTCTTTTTACAGTCCCTGTATATTATCTCCATTCTTTATCTGGCCAAGCCTTGATCTTAGCATGGTAAAAATGTGTAGGTTTTAAAAGCAATGCCTTCCTTTCAAGAGACAGCTTACTTCCTCTACCAAAGCCCAAGATAGATGGTTCTCACGTGTTTGTAGGTCAGCTCCCTCAGTGGCAGACTCACAATGATAAAGCTGCTCCGTGAGTTGTTTGAGCTGAGGTAGCATGCTCAGCCACAGGCATGGAAATGTGCACATGATCCCAGGAGCACCTCACCATACTTCAGACCTCAGATTCATCCTTTTAATTCTCCATCAGCAAGGACTCACCTAATTTCACTTGAAGTGGGGACGGCTTATAGTTCATGGCTACAGTTTCTCCCTCTCTTGTATCACAATCTCTGTCCGAAATGGATGCAGCTGTTGGATCCTGTTAAGAAAGGAAAGGAAGAAAGAATGGTTAAGCTAAAAGCTACGCAGTCTCTTCGCCTAACTGGCTGTTAGGCGACTCCATCCCCACTCACATTCAGAGGTAGCAGCAAACATGTTGGTGTTTTTAACAGCTGAAACCCAGGAGCAAAACACAGAAGTCTGGAAGCACATCCAATATCCTAAAAGTACCTCTGGAAATGCTAGATTTCAACACCAGACCTTTATGATGGATGATACTGGGAATAAAATGTGGAGCGTGGGTCATCAGTTCAAATTCAGCCTGGGCTAGCGGTAGTTCCAAACCGTTTTTATACAATGACTCTCTCGGGTATTGTACGAAATGCATTTACAGTTCCAAGGGGACCAGTCAACCTCATGATTAAAACTAAGAAGCTCATGATCACCTGTGTGAAAGTCTAGCTCAGAAGGAATAAGAATTTAATGAGTAGAAGAATTCAATCTCCAGTTCCTCTTATTGTTCCTCCTATTTTGTGGCTAACCAGAAAGATTTATCTGTCACCACAGCATCCTGGCACCTTTCACTGTCACTGAAATTCCTTCAAAAACCAAAGCTCTATCTGCTTCATCACAGCTCCCTGCAGACAACCTAATCCAGGGCGTGTTGTAATTCTACAGTATAGCACACCAAAGAATCCTGAAAGAGACAAACTACCAATTCACGCAGTTCTGCCACTGGTAAAAATATGTAAAGCCCTTTCACAGCAAACTTCAAACCTGCTAGAAGTATCTCTGCTTAGCACCACAGTGAAAATTAAAATTGTTGTTCAAATATGTTCACTTCTTCCCACCTAAAAGCTCGAAACTAAATTGAATGTGCATATATATACATACATATCTGCATATGTAAATTTGGATTTATAATAGGTAGAGCTGCAGAGGCAACACAAACATCTAATATTAGGTCCAATATCTGAAGAAATCATCACTTTGTAAGAAACAGAATCATAGAATGGTTTGGGTTGGAAGTGACATGAAAGATCACCCATTTCCACCCCGTTGCTATGGGCAGGGACACCTTCCACTGGGTCAGGTTGCTCAAAGCCTCATCCAGCCTGGCCTTGAACACCTCCAGGGAGGGGGCATCCACAACTTCCCTGGGCAACCTCTGCCAGTGTCTCACCACCCTCATTGTGAAGAATTTCCTCCCCATAACCAGTCTAAATCTTCCCCCTTCCAATTTATAGCCATTCTCCCTAGTCCTATCACTCCATGCCTTTGTAAAAAGCCCCTCCCCAGCTTTCCTGTAGCCACTTCAGGTACTAGAAGATAGCTATAAAGTCTCCTCAGAGCCTTCTTTTCTCCAGGCTGAACAATCCCAACTCTCCTAGAGTGTCATCGTATGGGATGTGCTCCAGCCCTTTGATTCCTCTAGTGCAGCAGTGTCATGACTGGCTAATAAGATTAGAGCAGGTTGCAAACACAAAAGCCACTCTCCAAGAGGACACAGTTAGGCATAAATGATGAATCATATGCATTTTAGGTTAAAAAATGTACTTCAATAACCACACTAAATGACAAAATACAGCAGCTGCATGGCAAAAAAAACCCCAAAAACCCAGTGGTTGAAATTGAATGAAGCTAAAAGTGAAGTGGTACACAGAAAAAAAATAATTCTCACTTTATAAAAACTCACTACTATCACTCAAGGAAGAGAACTCAGATGGCAGGTTCCATTAGCTGACCAGCTGGACAGACTAGAACTTTTCAGCCAGGGAGAGACAATGGATGTGGGCTCTGGGAGAAGTCTAAATAACTCCAGCAAGGGTGAGAGGGTGAACAGGGATCAGTTAGTCCTCAGTTACTATAAGCATAAGACATCAAGTGGCAGTTAACACGCAGCAGCTGGAAACAAACTCACTCCTTCTCCATACAGCAGATGATGTTTTGCTGTGGACACTAAAGGGGCTCAGGAACAGATAAGAAACGTGAATGGAAGGCATATCTGTCAAATACAAAAGTACTGCTTCTGGCTCAAGCTGCTCCCAGGCACAGACTGATGTTGTCGGGGAACCAGGGAGGCATCATTGCAGACTCAGCCTGTTCTTGTCTCCCAGGGACACAACACAGGGGTAGGTGAGGCCTTTAAACTAACTTGAATAGCCAGTTCTCTGTGTCACAACCTATTCTACGATCTCAACTGAAGACCAGTCCTTGTAATGTGGGATTGGTCTCCAACACACCCAGCTGAAGGTGCTAAACCAGGATCCAGGCTGGATATTCATGGGGCCTGGGCACCAGGACTCGTCCAGGTTCAAACTGTTAAAACTACGCTTTAACTCTAAATCAAAACCAGACCCTACTTTTTTCAGAAGCTGATGTGCTGCCAGTAGCTTCTCTTGTAGGTACCTGCCAGTGACATTATATATCTGTTGCATGGACAGTGGGAGGGGAGAAATCTTCTGAGGTGCCTTTGAGGATCTAGATTCTGGTCCCAGACCAAAAGACTCAGCTGGAATGATCTCACAACTGGGCTCTAGACCAAACAAATAGAAAAGGCTTCCTAGACCTCCAGAGAAGACAAAGATGTCTTTCAAAACGATTCATTCCATTCTATCTGAGACACATCATAAAAGCAGACGAATCTGTTCTGCAAAGTGCGTCTCCCTCTCCCCCCTGACTATATAGGAGGTTCGGCAACTGGTGGAGACTGTGCCTCTGCTTCTGATGAAGGCGTATGAGCAGAATCCATAATATTGGCAGCCCACACCTGGAATTCATCTCCGAAGTCTGGAACTCCTCTGTCACACAGCAGAACTGCAGGGAAAGGCATTAACTGCTGAACAAAGACCCGCGACTAGCATTGAGGGATCACAAAGCACCAGCAGAGCCTGGGCAGTCACTGTTGTGTGCATAGGCCAGACCCGCTCCCTTCAAAGAGTAAAATGGACCAAAAGGAAACAGAGCTGGGCCAGAAAGTATTCCTAGTGCCAGCGTGTATCTATCCCTATCCCGAGAGCGCTGAGGCACCATCATATTTCCCATTCATCACTTCATACATGTTCTGCAGCAATGCACTGGACTCCACAGTAACAATACTGGCTGTGAGAATGACAGCATTCCCACGGCAGCTCAGCTGGAGCTGCCTCTTTGCACAAATATGCTTTGCTTTGTGCATACTGAACAGGTGCATTTCTCTCTCTATAGCTCATCGACCCAGAGAAACACTTACTTGACTAATAGGCCTTTTGCTTGTGAATGCCTACGAACACACTAAGACTCACGACAGGCTTTCACTATTGGAATTCACTTGGTGATTTTGCCCTTTTTCACAAGCCTACTTAAGTTGACGCATTCAGCTCTGATCCCGATGTCAAAATCTCCGCTGAATGGTATAACAAGTCCCAAGGCAGATGATGTGATTTCTTTCTGCTCACTGCGGAAACACAACACTCCCAATCAAAACACAAGTGCCAAGATGTGGCTGCACAGGCTTTAAATGGCTATGGGAATTTAACACATTTAAAGGTTTTCTTTTGTTCCTTATGGCCTCTTCATGTCTTCATTCCTAGGGAAGAAATACATTCAATCAGGCCACTGCATGAATGTTTGGCTGTGGCCAGAGTTTGATAAATCAAAGTTTTCTCCCTACATGCTCACAGTTTTAATTGGGCATGCACAACCACAGCATTTGAATAGAGGGGCAGAACTCACTAGTTTGTGGTTTTGTACAGGCTAGACACAACAGAACCTGAAAACTCTGCCCCCTGTTCAGTACAGCCACATCCTACAGTGCACACCATGTGCCACTTCTAAACATCAGAAATCAGTTCCAGTAAACCTCCACGGAGCAGGAGTGCTGTGAATCCGCAGTAGGAATTGGCACAGAGAGAAGCTGAAGCCACTTTAAAATGAAATCTGGGGGTTAAGAAACATGGCATGCTCAATAGGGTTTTTGTTCTTTCCTTTTTGCTGTACTTTTGCTGTACAACACCTCCCATAATGCACCAAGTAGAAAGTAGCCTTTCTACTCTTATCACCTGTCTCTCTAAGTAGCCCACACTGCCTATGGAGCAAAACAGACCCCAGGAGCCAGCACATTGTGCAGTTACACCCTCAGCAATCGAGATAGTCACTGAGTACAAATGAACCTTTGAAACAGCTTGGAAAATGCAGCTGCCTTTGCCTTCCGTCACAGTCAACACTTCTGACATCTTGCAAGCTTAACAAGTTTCTGCTTTCCACCCTGCAAATCCTCTGGGACCCCGGTGCATGTGGAAGGGAACGGGCACACACAGTTTCTGTGGCTTTCAGCTGCTCCTTAAAAACTCAGCTGGAAATCGAAATGCTTCTATCTGCTCACCCTTCTCAATCCTAAAACTCAGCCATATTTACAGACCTAAGAAAATGTCCTCTACTTTGCTTTCTGTGGGAAATTCTACAATTATTAGAGCAGCTCTGCTGTTTGATAAAGCACAAAAGGGGAAGATTGCTCCTACCCTCTAATTTCAAGGAAAGACACAATGAACAGGGCTTACCCACCACTATTCTCCATAGCTCAGAGGCTTTAGTTTGTTCATCATCAGCTGAATCAGAAAGAGCTAACTGTTCCAGAGTATTATAAAATCATAGAAAGGTTTGGGTTGGAAGATCATCTTGTTCCAAACCCCCCACCATGGGCAGGGACACCTCCCACTAGATCAGGCTCCAAAGTCCTATCCAACCTGGCCTTGAACACTCCAGGGATGAGGCAGCCACAACGTTCCTGGGCAACCTGTGGCAGTGCCTCTCCACCCTCACAAGAAAACATTTCTTAAGATCTAACCTATATCTCCCCTCTTTCAGCTTAAAACTGTTACCCCTTGTCCTATCCCTGCACTCCCTGATAAAGAATCTGTCTCCAGCACTCCTGGAGGCCCTTTCAGTACTGGAAGACTGCTATAAGATCTCCCTGGACTCTTTTCTACACTAAGCTGAACAAGCCCAACTCTCTCAGCCTGTCCTCATGAGAGAGGTGCTCCAGCCCTCTGATCATCTTTGTGGCCTCCTCTGGAATTGCTCTAACAGATCCATGTCCTTTTTGTGCTGAGGACTCCAGAAATGAATGCAGGGATCCAGGTGAAGTCTCATGAGAGCAGAGTAGAAGGGCAGGATCACCACTCTTGCCCTGCTGGTCACACCTCCTTCTGATGCAGCCCAAGATATGATTGGCTTTCTGGACTGCAAGCACACATTACCAGATCATGCTGAGCCTGTCATCCACCAGCATCCCTAGTCCTTCTCTTCAGGGCTACTCTCAATCCATTCTCCATCTAGCCTGTAATGGTGCTTGGGATTGCCCCAGCCCAGGTGCCACCATCCAGCTACTTTTGTCTCCAGTACCAACCAATCACGTGCTTGCTGTCTTCTGTCTAATTTAAAGGTGCTGGAAGTCTCAGTACCAACATGCGTGTGACAGCCTTCAGTAGGCACTCGCAGCTCAGCAGACTACTGCTTTCTGAAGCTGATCACACGGATCACATGCTGCAAATAAACACTACCAAGAAAGGACATGCTCAAGTGTTTAGCCACATCAAACACTGACTACGAAAAATTTGATAGATGTTCTGTGCACGAGAGACTGAATTAGACAGCAGAAAAGGCCAGGCTGGATGAGGCTTTGAGCAACCTAGCTAGTGGAAGGTGTCCCTGCCCATGGTCTTTAAGCTCTCTTCTAACCCAAACCATTCTATAACTCTATGAAAAACAAGTGATAAACCACATCCACCTCAAATACAGGGTGTACATCCAGGTGACTGCAAAGTTTCTATCATTCCTCTGTTGTCATTCCAGAGCCTTGGGCTACAACATTGCTCCTGCTAATAAATACTTATGTCTTCAGTTTCTCTGCCCTGGAAACAGAAAATCGGGTGCTGTTTGCAGATTCACTCTGCCTCAAGCTGTACTGCACCAGGTTATCCTGAGAAACGAAGCTGCAGGCAGCAGTCTTCTGGAGAGAAGACTCTGATGTGCACAGCTGGGTACGTGAAAGCACACCGCCATGGTGTCTCGGCCAACAGACCTCCACAGCCTCCGGATATCACTACAATATAGACACGAACATCTATGAACATAAAGCACTTAGAAAAACACCGGGAACAAAACCTCTGAGAACCAAGGTGTGCATAGTCTGCCTGTGAAAAATGACATAAAAGGCTCAAATGCTGTGAAATTTATAGTGGATCACGATGAATCCACCATATAGATGAACAATGGTCAGCAATAGCATGTTCAGCAAGAGAAAGGAAAGCATCACAAGGGGATGTATGGCAGGAACGGAATGTGCTAACCCCACAAAAGGCTCTCTCATTCCGTCTTCTGCAACTGTCAGGTTTCAGCTTAAGCATACAGTTTTCGAGCCCATTTTTCAGGGAAGATGTAATCCCCACAGCAGTCCTATAGATGAAAGCTTAAAGCTACAACCATCCAGGAACACTGTAAGAATGGGATTGTTTAGAGATGAGAGGGGAAGAACTGGGAGGGATACAATAGCTGCCTTCAGATACAGAGAGGGCTCTCACAGAGAAAAAGGGAGTAATTTTTTTTCACGTTTCTGATCACCAGTATAAGAAATGCTTGCCTTACATTGCAGCAGGGTTGCAAGGGAATACCAGAGAAAGCTGCAAAGTTAAGGCTAACGAGCTATGCATTTGCCTGATGGAGTTGTAAAATCACTGTTGCAAGCCTGGCTCATAAACCAATCTGTCTCACAGAAAGTCAACAGAACTGATACGGTTTTGGGGCAGTTTGATCTGGACTTGGTGCAAGCTGGTAACATCCCTGATCTTTTTAGGTCCCTCTCTCTCATCTCTCTTAAGAGGAAAGGAGCCTTCTGCTAAGCCAGACTCATTTAGGCAGAACATAATTTTATCCCAGGAACAAGAGGTTCTCCAAACTCCCCTACCCACTACCAAGGACCATGGCTGGCTGTCACCTTCTTGCTGGCTGAGCTGAAGAAAACTATCTTTTTTCCAAGTCTCACACATTGAAGGAACTCCGGAATCACATGGCGAGCAGAGCAGAGGGCTTCCAGGAGGACACTGTTGTCACTTTTCATCAACATGTACTGCTGGATCCAGACCACTAACCACTCAGCATCACCACTCCAAACCAAAGTCAAAGTAAGTGGCATTTCGGTGGCACAGCAACTGATGCACTGAAATACTGACTCAGTTTCAATAAAGCACTGAACAACCACTGTTTATTGACTTTCTACTAGCTTTGCCAATGCACCAGCTACAACATAGCTGTTTTTCTTTTCTGAGCGACTGCTGAACAGATCTTATTTAACAATAACAAATTAGGCCTGCAATACCCACCACAAGATCCAGATTTTGAACGTGATTCATTTATAATTCTAAGACAAACTGGTATTTGAAGCCATTTTTTTCCCCAGCTATTGAACAGCCAGCAGTGTTAATATTGCCGCACGATTAAAACCTCAAGTCATATTAATTAAATTGAACCAGAACGTGAATGAAATGATTTTTTACTGTGTACACCTGCAGTTGTAGTAGCTCAAACCACTGACAGCTAACAAGGAGTTCAGATCTTTGCTTCATTTCAAATGGGGCAGAACAGAAGTGCCAGTCTGTCTGTCTGTGCTGCACTGCTTGTGCTGAAACGCTCCCTCAGAGCCCCGGCCGCGAAGGGTCTGCCTGACTGCCACATCCAAGCTGAACAAAATGCAGCAAACAGAAAGGCATAAGCTGTGGAAAGAGAACAAGACATTTCAGATGTCTGTCTTCCTAATCAAAAGTGACATTTGCAGCACAGGGTGGAAAGTCTTTTTTTTTCTAGATGAGGATGTATGACTAATGCTGGTAGTCTAGAACAAGAGGAACCACCAATTCAGTAAGCAGACCAAATACTTTGGGAAAGCAACTGAGGGACAAGGAAGAAAAATGGGAGTAATTACATGATTTCTGTTAGATATCCCTCTGAGAAACCAGCAGCTTGAGCAGCCCCCAGTCTTTTCCTTTCAATCATGATTGAGTATATTTAACATAGTATTTCCCTTCAGGCTCTTCTCACGCACATAAGCCAACACTATTATCACATGCATTTATAGGTTTGCTATCTTGTGCTAACTTTACATGACTTAAATTGGATCATTAACATTGCAAATTAGAAAAATGCCACGCTGCACTCCCCATTGCCTCCAGCACTTTCCAAGTGGCTGGCAGGCAATAACTATTTAAAACCAGCTATTAACTGAGGTATGTTTTCAGGATGCTTCAATACCAAAACATTTCCTTCCTTGTAAAGGATATGCACATGACAACATTACACCTTTCCCTTTGTACCTCTGATTATACAGCCACAGTTATGAGGTGCAACATGAGACATATAATTATTTAAGGCAATAAAGCATCACAAATTCATCGGTACCTATTGGAAAAGTCATTTCAGCAATTGACATCTGGCCAAACCAGGATCTCAAAAGCCCCCAAACAACTTCACGACTGTTCTTTAAACTTCACTTCATGAGGGACGATACCCTCAAAATGATCAAAAATTAAGAAATGTATCAAAGCCAAGGTCACTGTGTGTTGGAGGACAGAGGAAGAGAAGCGGAGGCTCTTTGCTACATGCTGTAGCGTGATACTACAGAAAACTGCAGTGCTCTGCACAGCCCTAGTATTGCCCAAAAGGGACCACAGCAGAATCTTGTAGTAACTGAAATCATGCTTGCTGGTTAGTTAGAGCTTCTTTCAAAGGTGTGTCCCATCTTTACTCCTTCAAGGCTTTAAAGGAGCCTCACCAAGAGGAAAAAGCTATTTTCAAAGGCAGTTGAGCTTTCCATCTGAAATGAAGACAACCAGAGACTCTTGTGTGTGGCAGGGAAGATCTGTGCTTCCTTCCCATGGACAATCCCAATACCTGGAAGAAGGGGCTGAGAAAGTGCAAGACAAGACAAGCGTTGCCATCATTGCTGAAATGCCACGGTTATGGGCATATACAGAATAGTTTACACATCCTCGCCACAGGCAGTGAGGCTGTTCCAGCTGTACATGAAAGATGAGACCAAAGTTTGCCTGAAGGAAACACTAAAAATGTTAGCTAGTTCTGGCAGGTACTGCAGAAATTATATATTCTGACAAAAATGTCCTGGCATAATACAAATGACAGTAGGAGAGTCCTGTTCCAGTGATGCAAGTTCCCTTCAATGTCCTGGAGATCAGATAACTGTTTGCATAGGCCATGGACTGGATCCAGTGTGAGATCCTTATGAGGTTCAACAAGGCCAAGTAATCCCTGTTTTCAGTACACGATGGGGGATGACGTGCTTGAGAGCAGCCCTGCAGAGAAGGACTTGGGGGTGCTGATTGATGAGAAGCTCAACATGAGCCGGCAATGTGTGCTCACAGCCCAGAAGGCCAACTGTGTCCTGGGCTGCATCAAAAGAAGCGTGGCCAGCAGGGCGAGGGAGGGGATTCTGCCCCTCTATTCCTCTATTGTGAGACCTCATCTGGAATACTGTGTCCAGTTCCGGAATCCTCAACGTAAGAAGGATATGGAGCTGTTGGAATGGGTCCAGAGGAGGGCTACAAAGATAATCAGAGGGCTGGAGCACCTTCCCTATGAGGACAGACTAAGAGAGTTGGGCCTGTTCAGCCTGGAGAAGAGAAGGCTCAGAGGAGACCTTATAGTGACCTTCCAGTACCTGAAGGGGCTACAGGAAAGCTGGAGAGGGGCTATTCATAATGGCTTGTGGGGATAGGTCAAGGGGAAATGGGTATAAACTGGAGAGGGGCAGATTTAGACTGGACATTAGAAAGAATTTCTTCACCATGAGAACAGTGAGACACTGGAACAGGTTGCTCAGAGATCTGTGAATGCTCCATCCCTGGACGTGTTCAAAGCCAGGTTGGATGAGGCGTTGAGCAGCCTGATTTAGTGGGATGTCTCTGCCCATGGCAGGGGGTTGGTCCCTTCCAACCCTAACTATTCTATGATTCTATGATTCTAAATACAATGTCATTAAGCTTTCAGAGCCTCTCGCTGTAAGAACAATAGCAGGAAAAGCTGGGACTGCTCCACATCCATACCTTTCAATAGACCAAGGGCTCCAGTCAGCATTTCAGTGTCACAGTGCCACAGCTATTACTAGCATACCTCTGGGGCCACTTGTTCTTTTCCAGTGAGCAGTTAGGACCTTTTATTTAAGAAAGGCAAGTGATTTTTACGTGTTCAACTCCTACACACATAAGATGAACAAGACCTTGCCTTTTGCTCCACTAATACCTCTGGCACCTTTAACCCAATCCCTCAGACCCTTTTCTGAGCTGTTTGTTTGCTTCTGCTGTTCAGCCCTCCAACAATCATGTTTTCATTCTGTATTTCTTCTGTACCTAGCAATACCCCTTCTCCAAGAGAGCAAGAGTGTCCAGCCCTGCAGGCTCTCTGACTGAAATAAACAATGAGACCTGCACAATGGATAATGCACCTGCCAAGTGTCAACTTGATATCAGACATTTCTGGAATAAAAATGAGATGTGTGCAGACTGCAGAACTTTTTTCAGCCTCTAGTTTCATGTTAAAACCAGAGGTTGCCCTCTCTGTCACAAACCTACTTCATGTTTGTCAGGTCTACTGTCTTCAACCCAAGGCACCCCGGGCAGAGTGTTTGCTTTCTATACAGGCTGAATTGGTAGGTCTGCATTTACTGAATCTGCACTCACAATCATGGGCATGGATGGACCTTCTAAGTGCTTTCAGCAGGATATCACTGCATCTCCCCTTCAGGAACTTGGCAAAACCTGTCTCAAGAAAGAGTTAAAGGCACCAGCATGGACATCTCAAGGTCTCTACAACCTGCTTTCAAGGGAAGCTGAAGATCTAGGAAAGCTGTGTAGCAAATGTAGTTGGGATGTTGAGGAAAGAGCAACTATCTGTGCATTTGTCCAAAATCAAAGCTACCTCTGGCTTTAGGAGGGATACTAAGAGAACCAAGAAAAAGAGACAAGCTTTGAGCGGCTTCCAAACAAAGCCCTGAAGAAGCTCTGCGGAGCCCATCACTCTGGGAAGTAGGTTTCAAGAGACTTCTCAGGAATAATCATGGATGCTCAGTGGCATTCAAAACTTTTTAACAGATCTGAAAACAAAGACTTGTCCGGCACAACACAAAAGATGAGCAGCTGCTCAAGGCTCACGCGCTGAGTATACTTCTCATGATGCAGACAGGTGGGCAGTAGACACCAGCTCAGTCCGGACATCACAGAGGACTCTGCTACGGCCCATGCTTTCAAAACGACTTAGTGTTGTCCCCTGACCCCACAACCTAGGCTGATGGGCTCAGGATCCTGGTGGGTAACGCTAACAGCTTCGAGGTGGCAGTGCTGGGCAGTAAGACTCCTCTTCTCCACACCTCACCATGCTCAGCAGGGCCAGCAGTACATAGTCTTCAGCATATTGATGTGACAGCCTGAGAGGTCCCTTGCCCATCTTGCAAAGGTGGATATCAGCATTAAAACCTTACCGGTTTCTCTCCAGTAATAGAGAAAAATAAGCAAAAAAGGTGAGTGCTTAGCAGCCCCTCTCTCTTTAGCACAACACTTTCAACTTGTCCCAAGAGATGCAGAGCTCAGTCACCAGATTTCCATATTTATAAGGAGAGAGTTTCTGTTTAGCCAAGCCTGTGACACAAATAACCCTGCAAACAGCAGCAGGAGCAGCAGCACAGCAAACATGTCTGAGAGGCGGAGATGTGAAAGCCGAGGGAGATCTCAAGTCACTCTATATCTTGGCAAAGCTTTCCAGCCCTGCGTGAGAAATTGTGAGGGCACAAGTAATTTCAGCTTCTAAAATAAGAGCTCTCCTCGCCACCACCCCCACGCCTGCATCTCCGTGACTAATTAGCATCCAGGGGGATACAGATTCTCCTCTAGTAAAGCGTTGTTTGGTTCACTTCTCCCCTGACATGTTTGTATTAGAAATATCCTCATTATGTGACTAATCAGGAAAGCCAACACAAAGGCACAGGAGCTGACTTAATGGGAAATCAGTGATTTTTATAAATGTGGCTTATAAATTATTCTGTCTCCAAAGGGAAAGGATGCTTTTTCCCCTCCTAATCCTGAAAAAAAGTGCAAAATTGAAGTCCTTGAAGAAAAAAATATTTTTATTACTAGAAATGACAGCTTTTATCATCCACTCTATCCACTGAGCTTCCTCCTAATTCTCTCAGTTATGGCAGAGTTGCAGTTAACGTGCTGCAAAGGTCTTGGAGAGCCTGCCAGCCCCTTGCTGCCTGCTTGGGTTGGGCTCGGCAAGGTGTTCGACAGCCCCGGTGCTGCTAGATGCTGCGGATGCGAAGTGACAAGCCTGGTTAGCGTTTTACCATGCTGAGCTTAAAAGTCAGCAGCACAGAAAATGCCAGCCGCATTCCCAGCCATCCCTCGAGAGTGTCTGAAGATATTTAGCACCATTATCTTTTACATAGCATAGCAGGCTGAGCAAAGACCAGAGCATAACTTAAATACTGAGGTAAACTGGGCTTGGCAGGAGCTGTATGAAATAATGGCAACCAGACATCATTTAGTGGCATAAGAAGAGTATTTTTAAAGGAGAATTTGTTTCCCCCTTGTAATCATCTGCAATGGAGCTGGTCTCCATCCGGCTCCAGCTTGTCCCCTCAGCCTCCCGTTGACAGCACCAGAAAGAGATATCAGGCTGGATAGCTTCCGCCTCACTTCTCTGAAGGCAGCCCCTTTATCAGCTGAAATCAAGCCATCTGTCCCTGGCCCCCTTCAAGGAGCTGCACCAGATTGCACAGCTCGGGAGGAGGCACTGCACAAAGTGGGAACAGGAGGTTGAAGGAGCTCATTGCATGCACAAAAAGCCAAACCAGATCCATGGTTGAGTTGGAAAGGGAGATGAAAAGAGTGATTGCAGCATCAGTGCTCCCTGGGATGGGCTCAGTCACATCCATGCCAGCTCTCACTCTTTATTCAGCTCCCTCTGGACTGGTGCTCCTTCTGCTGTGGAGACACAGACCAGCCCCAAAGCCCTTTGCCTGGGCTTCCAAAGGCATTGCTGGAAGGCAGGCTGCTATGAGCCATGGAGGGGTTTGCCTGCTATGCTCACTGAGTGTGACTGCCCAAATCTTTGCGTTTTGACAGTTTCTTTCATTTGGCAAATGTCTACTCTTTGGTGTGACATGTTGCACTCTGGATGTTTCTCTCCACCTGATTTGAAACATAGATATAACTATATATTTTTAATATTTATAAATACATATATATATACTGCATATATATAAAAATACATATAATTATATCTATATCTATTGCATACATATATAACACATCATTTTTTTTTAATTGAAGTGGGGTGCTGGGAACATATTTTGTCACCCTCAGCCCTCCCCTCTAAGCGATAACCATCTTAGCAACTGCAATCTGAAGCAGAGGTTCATGAGGGAAGGGGATCAACAGGGAGGCAGGGTCTGCCAAGACTAAAGCTAACTGGAGAAGGAGATGTGAGGAACAGACTGGATGGGTCACCAGGAAAGGAAATGGAAATGGCTGAATGATGTTCCTAGAAGAACAGGTCCAAGAAGACAAAGAAGAGACAGAAAAGGTATGGTCAAGGGCGGTTAGGATTAAAAGCACTAGAGGACGTAGCTGTCAGACACCTGCGAAATGATGCACCTCCACGCTCTTCCAGGGCTGCACACATGAAGGACAACTGCCACCCATTGCTGGCACTTCCCCAGCTGGTCTCAGAATTACCTTTGAGTGAAGATCCAGAAGCCTGCTTTCAATGAATAGAAATCAAGGGGATGTAGGAATCTTAACTGTCTGAGCTCACCTAAGGCTGGTGGTAAGAAGTTATGTGTTCAGAGGGCCCTGAGCCTTGCTGGTGCTGCTGTGCCAGGCCATGCCAAGGTTTTCTTATAGTCCATTTTCCTCTGCTAAAACCAGAGGGAATTGACATTAGGAAAAAACAGCAGGGCTGGTTTGCTGAGCTCTCTAACACAGCTACTGGCCCTAATTTGTGCTCCTGCAACTTATGTGCCACAAGACAGTCTTTAATGACATAAAAATTGTGTAAACCCTGTCCTTTGGTAATTCAGGAGCCATCATGGACATATGCTGGAGATGAATCACAGTAACACAGAAGGAACAAATACATGACTTCTTGCAGAAGCTGCAAGTCATGTAGGGAAGAGGGGAGCAGAGTGCCCAGGAGGAAAGATGGCCTTATGGTTACAAAACACCGGGCTGTCATAGAGAACTGGGACCTTTATGCCCTTACATAAAATGTGCCAAGTCTCTAAAACCAGATCTCTCACAAAAGGTCACTAATAACATCTCCCTCCTCTGCTGTGCTTCTGAAGTGTGATACTGTGAGTGCTTAGAAATGCTATCAACGTGAGCAGGAGCTGCACTTTGAGTAGGTGAAAAGATATAAATCAGGAACCAAGGGAAAAAAAAAAACCATCAAGTGACAGTTACGCTGCTCTGAAAACCCCAAATGATCTGGCCTTAATTGGTTTCTGTCTCAAGCCCTTATTCGCCCAGCCACAAGATCATGAGAGGGAAAGGATTTTGAATGGACTAGGGGGATCTTGTAAGACTTTCTAACCCATCCCCTCACTAGCAGTCGGGCTGCAGAGATGAACACTGACTTTGTGAAGTGCTCAGACACTATCTGTGGTGCCGAATGTCATAGAACAACTCACAAAATTACTTACTTGGTCGTAAGAAGCATTTTGGTTTTATGCCTTTCTTCGTCTTGTGTGTGTGTACTGCTTTACCATGTCTTTCTGTACCCGGTAAACTTTTTGGTTTTTTCATCACAGTGCACAGAGACCTTAATTTGTGTTCCCTGCAGTGATGTCAAATTCTTTTCCCTGAATCTCAGCTCTTCTGCACCCTCCTTTTCATCTTTCAGAGTGTTTTTGCAGGAGGGGTCTGAATCATTATCCCTTATTTTATATTTGAGAAAACTGAGATGCAAAGAAGTGAGGCTACTCAACAAGAAAACGGGAGAGCTGGGTTCTCTAGAGTTCTGATCCCTGCGATAAGAGGTCTTCATAAATGCATTTCTACTGGATACACTTTGTATCATGCGCCAGAAAGCAGTAAGTATTACACTTCAAACTATACCACAGGGGAAAAAAGTGGTCAGGAGCTGCAGTTACAGGACTATATTACTGTCCTAAAAAGTGGTCCCTTCCTACAAGCATTTGGTATGAAGCAGAAAATTACATAAACAAATCACAAGTCTCACAGGCCAGACTGTTCCCTAGATCTTTTAAAGTTTGATAAACAGGATTTTTCCTTTGTTCCATCGTCTTCCTTTCCAGCAAAATGTTCTTCCAGAACTACCCTGTGAATGGCTTCATGCTCTTTGCTCAGGTAATTTTCTCAGGAACTTACTCCTTCCTCATTATCATCCAAACTACTGTAATTCAGACAGACTCCCTAATGTTTAAATTATGTCACACACCCCTGATCAATGTAAAGAGTTGCCTACCAGTCTGTCACATCTGACAATTTCTTCTCCCCGTGAGTCTCATTTATATAACGAGCTTGCAATTGAAAGGGGAAGAGCAACTCATGATCTCAAAGAGCAAATAAAAAATGCACAACTCCCTTTCTAAGGTACCTTCTGAGTTGCAATTTTGGCAGCTAGGTCTGCATTTGTGTCCATTTCTTCTGCTGTCCACAGTGTACAGAAAAGCAGGGACTAGAGAACAGTCAAGAAAAAGAATGGGATCCTCTGCAAGGGTTTCAATTTCATTTGTAAGTTGCCTATAGAATTAATACAAAGGGAAGTACTAAGAAGACCTCTCATTGTTACTGAAGCCTTTTAGCTTAATAAGGATGGCTTAGACGATATATTCAGATACAGGAGAGATGGTTCACATAAAGTCTCAGTAAGAAAGGTCCCTTGAGCCTGGTTCTACCTCTTTGTCTTCACAGCTTTCAATTAACACTGTGGTTGGGCACAGAAAAGCTTTCACCTCATTATTTTCTTTTCAAATACTGGTGGACATAACGTATTTAGCTGAAAGAGCCTTTGTAGACCTTTTAAATTCCATTATCACTAAGAGGACAGGCATAGGAAAGATATACTGTTTTCCTTACCTAATAGTTCTATCTTCTGCAGGTTAGAAGCAGCTTTGCACATTAATTTAAGGTCTGCAACATCTGTGCTGCTGAAAAAAGCTCTATGAAATGTATATCTTCAGAGCAATAATAGATTGAAGCTGAACCCAGGCACTTGACTTATGTAGAAACAAATCAGAACCGTGACTGGCTCAAATATCCAGCAGTCTCCCAAGGAAATAAAAAATGGTAAATAAATTGAAGTCACTCTGGGTGATCATTCTCATTATCTGGCTGTACAAGACAAGTCATTAGCCGTTAATTGAAGGCACTTTCAGAAAGTGCTGCTTAAACCTTGAAAGATTGACTGTCTTTCCAACTGCTACCTAATATGTGTGTTAGAGCTGTATTAAAGCAGCCTCATTAGGTCCCTGCCCCCAGCACCACAGCTCAGAGAGAGCTTCTGATACTTTAGATGAAATTCATGTCTTAAAAAGCTCATCTACATATAGCCTAACCCCTGGGCACACCTTCAGCGTACTTTACTGCATACAGATCTATCTAAGCTGATGCTTGTGCTGTACCAACACAAGATGCCAAAGTGCCTTGTAATGACCTTCAAAAGAGGCAGCAGAGTCCTGGCCCATTACGATGCACAATCACATAATGTATTGAGGACACAAATCAAAACGATTAGCCTGTAAGCTAAGTGCAACTATCTCAGGACTTGATTTTAGGTTTGTTTGGTCTTCATTGCTCTTTCACATACCTTTTTGTGCTCTTACCATCTTCCTCTTCTTATTCCCAGACCTTATATTATCACCTACTAATGGGAGTCCATTAGTCTTGAAGACAGTCTCATGTAGACATAATTCCTAGGCGATACATCTCACTTCCCGTGAAGTGAGCCAGCCTCCATCCTACCTGTAACTTGTGCTCTAACCTGACAAAACCTGGAGGCTTTCAATTTACTTTAAACTGGTTACATTTGCATTTAAACTCTTCTCTGTCTCTAAAATTGGAGAAATAAAAATCCATCTTGTACCTACTTTAGCTCCAAAGCAATATGTTCAATCAAAATTATAGGACCATCTATCATATCTGGAGACTGGGCATCACCACAACACATTGTGTAAAGTGCCTGCAGAACCACAGATTTTAATTGAGTGGTGTGATGTGATCCTTCAGCACACAGAGGTGGCCTGAGCCCAGCAGAACTGCATCACAGAAACAGGGTCACGGCCAGAAAACACCCAAAATAACCTAAGTGGTTAATCTACGGCAGACATCAATAATTTAATTGTGATCTACTTTTCACTCAGTTTGCACAGTCACTAGAATAAATATCATAAGCAAAGAATGACATTTGGACTGTGTTATGCTTAATCACAGGATAGCTGATGTATGTCTACTCTGCCTCTATCTGCCTTCTCTGCTTCCACTTCCGCAGTATTTGCAAACACTTGAAGCAGAGCAACAATCAACGCTGAGAATACACCTCTGCTTACACAAGGAAATGTAATTCACTTGAATTTCCCACCTCAGTCATTTCAGAGTTATCAAGAAGCTGTGAACTCCCTGTTTGAAGGAAAGCTAATAGACTTCAGTATAGCAGAATTAAATTATTCTGCTCTTACACTATGTAAAACCCCTACAGAATTGCTTTAACCAGAAAAGGATATTAAATTGCATGAACAGTACAGTTTAGGATCAGTTACTCCAACTGCTCCAAGGACTTTTCAGATGTAACTACTATCTCAGCTACAACAAGGTAGATTTCAGGGAAGCAGTGACTGCTTTCGAAGTTTCCAAACCCATCTATATGGCTGAACTCCAGTTTGAGCTGCTGCTTCTGAGGTCCAGCTTCTACACCTAATACACAAAGCTAGCTACCTCCTGCCATTGCACCTATAATAATCCTGACATGCTGACAGTGACCTGTGCACGAAAAGACGTGTGGCATTTTGATTATACAGAAGCTATGCCAAACAGTTTTCATTCACAACCATGCCTAGCACCTTGAACTCACACATTCCTGCTCATCCTGCATAAAAATTTCAGTAATTGTTCTGTATTTCCATTGCACTGGTGAGTATCCAATTGCATTAACATGCCATGTTTCAAATCCAGAAAAGGAAAGTACACCAAGTAGAACAGGAGCTAGTATTGTGGTTCACACAGAGCCAAGACATATCTCACAAAAGCATAGCTGTGTGGAGATGCTGAAGTTGCATACTCCCCCACTTCAGTTTAACTCCTCACTGTCTCTGCTCCCTGCTGCATCCAGGAGCAGCTGTACTGTATGGCTTCTCCTGAAAAACACAATTTCCCAAAGGCATCCAGAAGTAGCCTATGCCTCATACCTCAGTAGAGTTTACAGGAGATATTATTACAGTGAAGGTTTTTATAATCCAGTCTATTAATCATACAACTGGATTTCTTACTGAGTCTCCGGAAAGAGGACCTCCTGTTCCTTTTGTCAGTGTTATTTCTTGAGACTCCTATCTGCAGACGACTGCCAAAACGAAGAGTCTGAAAAATCACTTTCCAGTCACATCCCCACAGAAAGCATGAACTAACAAAGGCAAGCGAACACAAAACAGTCTATGATAATGACTTAGATCAAGATCTCAGCTATTCAGATGAGCCTCTCACTAGAGATGCAATGCACTCCTCCTCCAATCACAACCAGCTGCCAGGTGGACAAGTCATTCCCCCACAAATTGTGACATTTGTTTGCAGTATTTTTTGTATTTCCTCCACTACTCACAATGGCGCAGTTCAGCCTGGGCTGCCACGCTGCTTTTCCCGTGAAAGAGAAGGGGGAAGAGCTCTTCTAGAAGCACAGGCTGCCTTAACATCTGACCATCTCCTCAAAGGTGTGGTGCTCATGACCCCAGAGAGCCTGAGCAGTTGCTGCAATCCCTGGAGGGATGAAGTGAGGCTCGGATCACACCTCTCCTTGCACATGCATGCAGCCCAGTGCTTACTGCTGGAGTCACAACTGCATCACCCGGCCCTCAAAGGCAGGATCCAGCTCCATGAAGTGACTGCAGCTGGGCTATGCTGACTCACGGATTCTGCTGGCACAACAGTGGGAGAGGGTTGGTGGATGTCATGTCGTGTTCAAGATGACTGTCACGAAAACACTGCATGTGAAAAAAATAGACTAAGCATGAGACTCCTACATCCATTCAGGTCTATCAGGTGAGAAAGTGTCCACACACTTCTGCAATGTGGAGACTCATCCCTGCTTCAGAAATGGAGAATGAAATGTTACCTGAGCAGGCCTGGTACTTTATATGCAAACTATTACATAGTCCACAATCTCTTCTCTTCTTTTTTAATAAACTTTTCTGGGTTGAGGGAACAGAGGTAAGAAAGTTCCAAGGTCTAAACTGAGTGTCTTTGACTGCAGAACCTTGTAAAATAATTTCCATCTGGAGGAACTTTACATTTCTATTCAGAACTCTCTAGCTGAAAGTGTTGTACCAGAGCTGAAAGTTAAGAAAAATGTCAATGCTTTTGTTCCCATGTTTTAAAAGAAAAAGTTCCAAGGGAAGAGAGGCAAGACTTCAATGCAGAATTACTGGAACAACTATACTTACAGTGCAATGAAAACAGCAGACTTACTCAAGCCCTGTTAAGATATCAGGATTTAAGAACAACAAACAAGCCACACCAGGATGGAAGAGGCTGGTTTTGTCCCAGACAGTGCGAGAGCCATCTGTTAAGAGATTCACTTATGTTGTTGGAATAACAATTCCACAGCTGTTCTCCATGAATTAGGAAGAAAGTACACATCTAGAATAATTGTGTGTGTTTCAGAAGATGGTTAGAGAGAATATACTTTTTTCCTGCATCCCAAAAAACTACAACAGGGACAATGCCACTGGCAAACTCTTCTTTCTCAGGAGAAAACAGGAAAGCACAACACTTGAATCTAAAACACAGCAGTGGTCTTCTACATCTTATAAGCCAAGGAATTTAATTTAACACCTATTACATCCTGTGTGCACATATGCAAACAGAAGATCGATCGATCTATCTATCTATCTATCTATCTATCTATCTATCTATCTATCTATCCATCGCCTTTATTATATCTCTCATTTGAGAACTGTATTAAGGTACTGCTCCCTGTCTGCTAAGTATACCTCCCACAGAAAGTACAAATAGGTTCAGAATTGAAGACCCTGACTGTTACATCACCTGCAAACAGAGGTAGAAGTAAGTGAAATGAAGCATAAGGATCTCCAACCTCTTCCCTCCTAGCACAAGAACTGCTTATCTAGAGCTCTTCTTTTCAGTCAAACAAAAGTTCCTCTCCTGTTTCTGTGTATTTTACTGACGAGGGCAAGCCTCAAGCAAACTGGCACCTATTCAAATCCCACAGTAGGACAAGATGTCAGTTTTAATGTCCTGTGCCCAAGCCAACTAACGTAATTGCTGAAGAACCTAGTCAAACCACCTCCAACGGCATCTGAAATGTCCTTGACTCCCAGTGCAGCGAGCAGATGAAGAAAGGCTATATTCAGACTGCTGGCTCCAGATGTCAATCTCAGCCAGTTTGATGAGTTCTTTTCAGGGGCCAGGACATGATAGCTTTAGACAGCGAGTAGCCTGATTTGCTCACTGCTCCCTTGAACCTAGTAGTCCCTATTGTGTCCCACTCCTGTGTAGTTTTAGCTCATTTCTTCCTGTGTCAGATGTGACACTGTCGCTCTCATTTCCCTGTGAACACTGTGATGAATCAGTGATGGCTGGAGGTTTGCACCACAGCCTTTAATTAGTACAGACAGCAAAGCATCTCCACAAAGCAGCAAACCTGAACCATTGGGATGCAACTCCGTATAAGGAAAGGGATTAAGACCTCAAGCACAACTGTGGAACACTCAAACTTCAAATTACAATTACTATTATTTGTCCTTGTACACAAATCTACATAGAATTTTTTCTCACGCTGCAGGTACCAAAACCATGACTGAAACTAATTAAATACTGCTCTTTCAGGAAAACATTGCCTAGCATATCTTGGTAAAGAAAAGATAAATTGCTTTCCTTGTAAACAAGAGTAATGTGGAATTAGCCTGGGAATGTTAAAAACATTGAAGAATACAATAGTTACTTTATTTAAAAAAAAAAAAACCTACACTGTTCTGCTTTTAAAAGACTGTCCTCTCAACTTTATGGACTCCGAGAACATTACTGGATGTGTAGGCTGTGCAGCATCATAAACGGTAAAGATCAGGGCTACTGCTCCAGGCTAATAGCGTAATTTTCCACTAGATGGTTTTCATTTACAATTCACCTATTGCACCTAGAAGTCTAATTGTAGCCAAGTACATTTTCAGGTTGCTCAAGGTATAATAAAGAACTAAATAGCTCAGAAAGGCAGATTTAACTTTATAATTAGAAACATTTGCTATTTCAGGTGGCTTCTCCCCAGCAGGTTTATAAGTTCCCTATTATACCTTTCAGCCCGTTGTAAAAATAAATGATGACAGGCTGAAGAGTGATTCACAGGTACAATAAGAAACAGGAAAGAGAGAAACTGTGCAGGAGGAGCCTGGGTAAACCTGAGACAGCAGAGTATCAGGATGTTGGTAAGCAAAGTGTTGTTGCGTACGAGGGGAGACTGACAAAGGATGTCTGCATTCAATTCCCTGGAGGTCCACTAAATACAAGTGACAATGGAAATCGATCCCCGTTTCCGCACGTATGAAATGTAAATAGGTTTATCAGTAGATGTTGGAGGCAGATACAAATGCTGTGCATTGGTAGACACCATCCCAGAGTAACCCAGCAGCTACTGCCTGCTGGAACAGCTAGAGGTGCTCCTCCAATCACTTCATGGTTCTAGTTAATGCCAACTCTCCAGACCCTTCAGCTCTGCTGGCAGCAACCCAGCCTTTCCAAGGAGAAGTGACAGATAGCAGCCTGTAGTGCTGGGAGAAAGGCAAGCCATCCTGAAGAGCCATGCTGTCCCTCAGAGTTAAACATTTACGTGAATATAGATCTATTGCTAGTAAGGAAAAACAAACTTACCATCCTGGGCAGTGGCCAACACTGCTTTCCTTCGCAGTTAGTTTGGTGAGATCAAAAGCGAGATTAGAACAAGCTGTGTTTCATAAATAATTTTTCATACAGGCTCTGGTAAAGCAGAATTTGGTCTTCATAAAAATCTGTGGGTTCTGTCCAAATAGCAATTGCATTGTAATGACTCTTGGTTATTGTTTTTGATGGACTGGAACAGGCAGTTCAAATCTGAAAAATTCTTTACCATCTCATCGTGTCTCTGATTCCATCCCTTGTCTCCTTGAAAAGCAATATGAAAACAATGCTCAGGAAGACACAGAAAACAGAAACCTGAATTTAAGAGGCCCAGAGTCCATTATTTCAAGAAGAGTGAAAGGGGTATAAGTAGATGACTGAAAAGAAGAGTTTTCTTGAGCTCTGTGGCTTTTAAAACTTAACTGTTTTCTAATGCAGCCCCTAGGCTTGATGTTAAGGAGCACTGCTGAGCGGCAAGCATTTCATTTATTATATTTTCCTCACTGTCTTAGTGCAAGTTATTTTTCCTTTAAATAAACAAAGCTATTATTTCCATTCCAGAATATTCAAGCAAGTGCCACATATCAAGTCTCCTAAACAGTCTCTTTCCCTGCTTGCATGGGTTGGATGTTCCTACAAGCACCCTGAATAACAGAATGATGCAGATGATGAATGATACAGATAAACCCTTCTTCAGGCTATATGTCACAAATATCCTGTGAATAGTCAGAAAAAGGAGGTCAGGAATCTACTACAGAAGAAAAAAGCAAGCAGAGTTGGACATAAATACAAAATGGGACACTACCTATTCTGAGAAGTTCTGTGTGGCTGCCAAACTCTCCTGCTGCATCACTACAACCCGTACCAACAACTAATATCCTCCCACCCACCCTGTGCAGAGGCAGCTGCCAGCCACATGCAGACAGCGCTGGGAGCACAGTTCGGCATGCCAGCAGTACATGGGTCACCCCGGTCAGGCTGCATAGAAGTTCAATGAGCACAAGGACATGGCCTTGGGGGTTTCCTTCCATTTCGCTGCCACTTTTCGGGTGTTCTGTGTAAGTGGAAACACGGCCAACTGCTGTTTTTCTGTTTTGTAGCTTTTATTAGTACAGAGATTTCCATGCTTAAGATGCAAAACAAGATTGCAGACCAGACTCTGCTCGCAGCCCAACAAGGAATCCTCAAGAAATCCCTTTGCTTTAATGGCATTGCTTGACTTTCATATTAGTGTAACGATGTGCTTCCATGGCCCCCATGGCCTCGTTAACCACTCTTGCCACTGTCAAAACAAAATTACAAGAATGTGACATCTAAGATGAAGTTCTCTCCTTTCAGTATGTAAGAACATGAATGCCTCTATACAATTAACATCGAATAGGTATGTTTGCATTTAATATCTTTTGTGTTAAATTCCCATTAGGCTTCCCAGCCAAGTGATCTGTTAAAATGTGCAGAATATTGAAGACAGGACAGAAGCCAGTTATTTTGGCTCTCTGGTGCCTAAAAGTGAGAAATCCCAAAACTTTATTTACATTTATTACACAGAAAAAAAGGAAAATCCTGACTTTGCAGCCTGAGGAAACGTTAGCTCTAGCCTAAAGAAGCAAGCTAGGAATTAGACAATTTGATAAATTCTGCAACTGTTGATTAGGAATGTTCACCAAGAGCTTAAAATTAAAATTCACACAAGTTTCAGATAACAAGGAATCAGAGAAGCCATCAAACATTTAACTGCATGTGTCACTTAAAGGGGCCACAGTGGATGAACAGTATGGAGAAAAAGTAGATGCCTGCAGCTTTCGCACATAATGCAGTTGTCAGTGTTCCCTCCTGCAGTGCTGGTATCTACAGCACTGCCTGGATGCAGGGTGTTCACATTTTTCCAACTACAAGAGCTTTAAAAAATAAGACTTTTATCTAATGTAAAATACTCCCTTAGTATAATACGACTAGCCATGTAACAAAATGATGTCCCATACCTCTTGCTGTATGCTTTAACACAGCTCTAGGCACAGCAGATACCAGCAGTGGGTGCAGAGCAGTGAGATTCACCTACAGAATAGAGGCGCCTAGATCTCACCTTAGGCTTAGATACACAATACTCAAACACAGAACCACAACTGAGTGGCCAACCATTCATTTACCTGCAACGTGTATCATACTAACTAGCACTTCTCCAGCAATATTCTGCAGAGAGAAGGATTTGGTTTATGACATCCAGATTTCACAATTGGCTTGCAGTGCTTAAACTCACTCAAACGTGACAAGTTCCTCCTGTGCTACCAGCTGGCCCACAGCCTGTCTAAGGATCACTATTCCTCTGCCGTACAAATCACCGCTGCAGATAAAGGATTGGCCACTGGTCCCAAGAGAGGTGTTTCTGCTCTGAAGTAGTTTATTTTATATAGCTGTCAGGTTAAAACCTTTCTGCAAGATCCCCTAAAGCAGGAGCAGGTGCTCTTGGGACTTATTTTCTTCAGCACTTATCACTGCCTTGCATGCCAGCTAACATGGGGGCAGCTTTACGCCTGCAGTGCTGCTGTTCTCCTTTCCATCAAAGTCTCCAACAATTTTCCCACCTCCAGTCTGGTCATGGTGCTGCATCATCACACCAAGGCTCATCAGCAAAAAGAAGCTGAGGGTTTTCTAAGGCCGTTATTCAAGTTCTCCCTGAGCTTATCTCTGAGTCCAAGAACTGGAAGAAAAGACTTTAAAAAGTCAGTGTAAAATGGCTGCAGATAATTTGGTTGTGCAGAGTGGAAAAGATAACTTTAAAGCCATTTGAGAGTTAAAATCATGTCACTGAGCCTACAGAAAGTGGTTTACGTCTATAATAATACCCTGGCCATAGTGACAGGCAATAGACACCTAGTTATCTCAAATACAGTTTACAGAAGTTTACAGAGAATGAAAAAAAAAAGTATATAATTTCTTTCAATCCTGCCATATCTTTAATAGGATTCCCAGGCCTGAAGTAGAGAACACGAAATGCAGGGAAAACAAATGGCAATGCTAGAGACTGGCTAACTTTAGAATCAACCACATGCTGTTTGCTTGCAGCTGGTGAGTGACCTTTGCATTATTCTCAGCTAGCAGGAAATTCCAATCTACATTAATAAGCAGAATATTGTTCATTCTTCCAACAGTGCTTGGTTGAAAGGTTTTCTTGCACACACAGTCCTCACTCATTTTCTACCCGCTTCTTCACACTGCCTGCTCATCTCAGTGCCTCTGAATCAGTGCAGTGGTTTGCAACAGCAGTAATCATCATGTGGCTGCTCTCAAATGAAACGCTCTACTTACAGAGTTTTATACAGTAATGGAGAGAAAGACTTCTTCACCCTTCATAGCTATGCTGCAGTAGGCATTTCCAGATGGCTAGTTACTTCCAGGTAACTGCTACAAGACAGTTACCTTCTACCAGGAATTCACCCAAAATTTTCTGAGATTACTTAAGCAGTGGAATGAATGATTAAATGAAGACAAATTGGGTTCCATTTGTTGCAGACATACAGTTCTCATTAAACTCAATAATGGCTGTACATAGACGTGACTGGATTTTCATATTTTGGCTGCAACCTGCTGAAACATGAATTCAAGCTTGACTGTTTTCAGCCACAACCAAGCATTTAAAAATGAAGCTGCAGTGCAGTGTCGAATCACTGTCTTCAAAAGGTAAGTGGAGAAATGAATATTCTTCTGGTCTTCTTCTGTACTGCAGAAAGCATGTCTGTGCAATATATTGCAGTGTTCTCCACATGAGTAGGAAAGCCCTGCTCCCCCTAACTGAAAGCGATGGCAATGACTCTGCCCACACAGCACTTTTCCCTCACTTTGCCCCGCACACACAAGGCGTATTGCTGTCTCCAATTGTGGCTGCATTTCTGCAGAAGGAAAAGTAGCTGTCAAGGAATCATTGAGGTTGGAAAAGACCTCTAAGATCCTCTAAGTCCAACCATCAGTCCCACACCACCATGGCCACTAAACCATGTCTTAAAGTGATGCTTTTCTCTACAGGGAAATCTTTTTGAACAGCCCCAGGGATGGAGACTCTACAACTTCCCTGGGCAGCCTCTTCCAGTGCTTCTCCACTCCTTGTGTAAAGAATTTTTTTTCTAACATTCAATCTAAACCTCTCCTAGCACAACTTGAGGCCATTTCCTCTCGTTCCATCACTTGTTATTGTGAGAAGAGATTGGCACCCCCCTTACTTACAGTCTCCTTTCAGGCAGTAATAAGGTCTCTGCTCAGTCTTCTCCAGGCTAAACAACTCCAGTTCCTTCAGTCACTCCTCATAAGACACGTGCTCTAGACTCTAACAGTGTCAATGCAAGCAGGACTGAATAAGTTTAGTTTCTCCAGACTATCTAACTAAAGTCCGTTATGGGTACTTGACTACAAAGAAAGAAGTGGAATATAGCACAGCATCCAGTAATTTGATAGGCTTTCTAGCAGATACCGGGAAACATTGTTTGGATGCTGGAAAGCCAGTCCAGGTTACGTGCAAGCATGCCCATTTGGCAAACGACAAGGCCCATGTTTTTGTTCCATGCACAATCTCTAGTCACCCTCATCTCATTTGGGAACATCTAGTGTCACTTTTCATGCCTTGGCTGTCCCTCTTCCAAACACAGGCTGGCGGCTGGTCCTCTCTGGCCTGTGGCACCTCTGCTAGCTGCTGACTCACAGCATGCTTTGCTGCAACCATGAGGGTGCACCTATGCCCTCCCTCTTTTTCTGGCTTAGAAGAACTCTTGGCTGGTTGAGGATTGCAGGGACCTCTGGAGGTCACTTGGTTGACCCCTTCCTTGCTCGAGCAAGTCCACCTAAAACCTGATCCTCAGGACCGTGACAAGACAGCTTTGGAACATCCCCACGGATGGAGTCTCCACCTTTATGGGAAACCTGTACCCATGCTCCATCAGAGAAGAGCGTGTTTCTGCTGCCTCCAGCTACCTGCGTTCATCTCAGACGGAAGAGCAAACAGAGTAAGGGAAATGAGGGCTTACATTGTGGTCCTGATATGGGGAGTTCCCTGGCAGAGGTCACTGGAGAAAACTCTGCAGCAGTGTTAAGCACAGGAATCCTGGCTTTTGCTAGGTCTGAGGCATTCAAATCCCGTAAGCATACACTCTTCTTCTTTTCTAGTAAGATATTTAACCAGCTAGGGAAAACAGCCAATTAAACATTTCCCTGCAGGTCATAACTATAGCTAGAAATTATTAATTAACAAGTTAAAACTCATTTACAAAAGGCTTATTAACATTTTTAGGACCAGCCTGCCAATCAGAAAATGGCATGAAATACTGCACAGGAGTCACCTAATGAAGGCTGGTAGATCTACCTCTTTTACATTTGACTCCCTTTTGTATTTGTCTCAGCTCACATATAGCAAGTTTCAGAAGGAAGCATCTAAGCTGCTGAAGCTGTATTTATCCCAGTTTGGGCTTTTTTGTAATAACTAGAAGAGCTTTTAAAGCTGTAGTTTATCATTGGTTTTGGAAACTATGTCAAGGTGTTTACTGTCCAAGACAGTGATTTGAAGGTTTTGACTCATTTAAGGGTCAGTGGCTTCAACTAATCATCAAAATGTAAAGGCAATTAGATTAAAAAAAATTGACTCACCGATTTGACAATTCCTTTCATAAGATTAAAACTGGTGACTCAGTGTTTTAAGGCATCAGTGAAGGCTGACAGTGCTTTTCACCTCGGTGCCCTAGTCTAAATTGCAGATTTTATTGGCAGTTGCCTATATAGCCTGGTAGAAAAAGAAAGAGCAGCCTAAGACTCAGTCCCTGACAGACAGATGACCACACCTGCCAGGAAAGCAAACTTTCCACATAAAAGTAGTGAAGCCCAGACCCTTCTGCATCCGCCTGTCAGGCAATGCAATGCTGTCCTCCATCTGCAGTTGGACAGGTCTTCTACAGCTACTCATGTTCTGTCCACAAGCACGACAGCGAGAACAGATGTTCTGGGTACTTCTGTTAGGGCGGAGAAGAGGATCGTGAGCAGTAAAACTTAACAAAACTAGCTCTGTTTTCACTCTATTGATTTTGGAACAGTACGATTAGCAGTTACCAGTTATTGAAAAAGAAAGATCAAAAAAAGGGTGGGGGAAAAGACAGTGGAAAACTTGCTCGTGACCCAAATAATATGGCTTCAAAGATATAAAGTTTATCCTTTTCAGCAAGGAAACCAACTGGAAGGGCCAGCTTGGATACCTTATTTTCTGTAGGCACAGAGTAAACAAGGCTCCAGCATACTGAGGAGCAGGACACTTCAGCAGGAATACCGACATCTTATAATTCCAGCAGCAGCTGCGGCAGACAATGAATGCAATGCCTCTCCTCCAGTCCTTTGTCCTAGCACTGAAACATCGGGTGCCTATGCATGTTTCTTGAGCCCTGTATGAACTTCAAAACAGCTCTGCTACCCCTGCTATTCTATTACTCTGCCTCAGGTGTCAGGTTTCCTGAAGTTTGCACTGTTTAGCAGGATGGACAGGTGTGCAATCTTGGAGAAGGGTTTTCTGGAATAATGAACTGGCTCTGCTCTCCTCAAGCACCATGTGCCCTCACCTCGCCCTTTTCAACTATCCTCAGCCAGCTTGAGGGATATTGCCCTGCTCTGGCTACACACAGCCCAGCAAGAAGGATGCCAGGAGGATGACGGTTTACAGATTATGATGACTTACATCTCGCAGCTTCATCTGAGCAGGACAAGATAAGCCTTGCCTGCACTGCAGCATCACAAAAAGCAGCTCTGAAACCAAAGATAATGGGAGCCACATCTATTAAGACCCTTCCTTCCCAGTTTGAATGAAACAAGCAATTAGTGGTTAGCAAAACCACCCCTACAGCTGCATCCTGGTGGCAGAGACAGAAGAGGGCTGGGAAAGACGTCCTGGGCTGCACAGAGAAAACGCCTTGTCTCCACAGGGACAAGCACAGCACAGAGAACTGCCTTCCCTGCAGATGTGGCTGAACAAGCAAAGCTCAGTGTGCCAGTGCTCGGCCTATCAGTGCCATGCGTGGCGGAGCGAATCTTCTTAGTCTACAGCATCACCATCTCTGCTGACGACCTACCCTGACACAGCTCCTGTTTCACAGCCGCTCGGCAGGCTGGAAACATTTAGGAGTTCCTTGTTATCCACCATATTAGAACGTGTTTGCACAAAGTTCCCAGGCTGTGAAACATGCTGAGATCATTACCCGGCGCTGCTGTGAGAAGCAGATGGTTTGCAGTGAATCTGGCAGGTAGGCTGCTTGTCGCACCAATCCCTGTGCGCACCAGAGGGACCTGAGGAGGGGATGCCCTCACAGCCAGGGCTGCCAGGGCACCACTCTACCACGGGACATGCACACGCTAGCTAAGCTGGGTGACAGATGACTTTTGTGCAAGCGCGCAATCATTGCCCCAGAACATCAGAGCTGCAGAGATGAATAAATTTTTATTTTGACTTAAAGATTTTGAAATTAATTCAATAGAAGCAAAAGAAAGAACTCTGCTAATGAAAATGGGAGCAACGCAGGACTTAAGTGGCTGTCCTGTTATGATGTGACGGACAGCTAATTCGTTTAAAGGGTCTGAAACACTGCTGTAGGTTTCTCCAATATGGTTCTCCTCCCAAACACACCTTTCATTCAATCTAAGTCAGCATAGGAGAGAGAAAAGCCAGCATTATTGTAACTGAGGCTTTCAAAGAGCAATTTAAGCTGTTGCTTAGTTGTTTTTTTTTATCTTCTGCCTGAAGGAAACTGCAATTTATCATTTAAACAAAAAAAACCCCACACAACAAACCCAACAATCAACATACAACATACAGAGGAACATTGGGCTACTGGGGACAATAGGAAATGCATCAGAGAACCAGAAACAAAGAAGCTGAAGCACAGCATGGAAGGAATAAGCTTCACAGCCTCAAAAACAAGATGGAAGTTAACTAAACATGATACTCAGAGGGGATATTCTGAATCATCTCACACAGTCCTAGCCCTAAATGCTGTGTTACCATGCGGTCAAATTAAACCCTTTGTTTACACACTCTGTACCTTACAAGTTGTTGCTCTGCTAGTTATTAAGATTACACTGACCCATAGCTTCTTCTCTAAAAATCAACACTTCCGATTCCTTTCTAGAAAATAACAGGCTGTACCCTGGCCAGGAAAAACTAATGAATCTTGGTTATGCAAAGATTTGTTTATTTTGCCCTTTAACCATCCTCTCCCTAGCTTGCTGCAATATCCCTCCTAGATCACTACCGCCAGGAAGCAGAGAGCATCACTTGGACCAGCTGAGAGCCCAGATGCACAGCCCAGCTTGCAGGCAGCCACCACAAAGACCCCAGTCTGCCTGAATTCTGCCACAGTGGGGCACTCAGTTGGGTCTCTTCTACCCTACTGCTGTTTTTTAGTGAACTTGAAATAAGGCATCCCAATTATCTTTGGAAAAGAGCTCTAAAATTGGCCTGTACCAGCCAATAAGAGCCTATGCCAGGGAAAAAGGAGCAGACTCACTGTCGTATGAGCTTCCTTTCCTTCTGCAATAAAACTGCGCACTACAATAATTATCTCATGACACACTTCTGTGTTTCCATGCACTGCTGAAAATATGCTGTCATTTTCCTGTGTGCCACAGAGGTGCTTCAGAGCAGTACTTACCACAGCTAAGAAGTGGGTCAAATCAACGGCATTCTGGGTATTCACATGCAGTTAACCAAGACAAATAAATGCATAACAGCATTTACCTCTATAGATTTGAACAATATTTAAAGATTG